>NW_026099575.1:27512059-27519725 GCF_025091365.1 Daktulosphaira vitifoliae | reverse complement strand
TAATGATATAATTTATTAAATAAAAATATCACTTAATAGTTGCTGGTTTGAGTGCATTGACGGTTATACGTGTATTAACAATTTTATGACTTTTAAAATCCATCCTACAGCTATTAATTAATTTTGTACAAAAAATATATTCATCTCTCGAGATAGAATAAAAAAAACGTATTTCGAGTGTAACTTGTAAACTGTATAATAAATTGTTTTTGTATTACAAACAGTCAATTAAGTAAGTAAATATTTAAGGTAAATGTCGAGGATTATGACACTTTCATTGAATAATAGTTAGAAATTTTGTTTGATTTTTCTTTTTTGTTTGTTTAAAATAGTTTTATTTATGTAAAATTAATTTCGAACATTTTTTGGATCTATGAAAATANTTTTATTTATGTAAAATTAATTTCGAACATTTTTTGGATCTATGAAAATAAAAATATTTTGTTAAAAACTAGGAAATTTTATCATTACTATGAACCAGACTTAAATTAAATTGTGTGAGGACTCATCATTTGTAGGCAAACCTAAATAAATGGTTAGTAGATAAGACTACATGGTAAGTTGTAATGATACATTTAAATAAGGAAATTTAGTATTGTAAATATATAACTTGAGACAACATCAGATATTTTTGTTCGCTTTGTGTGATGGCGGCGTTGGAGATTGCCATATTGCCATGCGACGGAAGATGTTAAGAAGTAATATAAAAATTTGGTTACGTTTTTTAATGGAAAATACATTATTTTCTTTTTTTCTCTCTAATATAAATTGGAATGGAAATTATGAACAAATGCCAACGAATATCAAATACATTCGTACACATGGGTCAGTGAATGCGGTATGGATTAACACAACGATATTAACATCAGAATTAACCACTACTTAAACGCAATACATTGGGCTTCATGTGTTTATTTTTTTTACATGAGCACTAGTATAAATGTTATTATTGTTTAACACGAATAAATATAATTTACATATTATGTTAATAAATTGTAAACAAATCTGTTTTTATATATATTTGTAAAATAAAATAGATACTATATATTTGTAAAATTAAACAAATACCATTTCAAAGTATAGGTATAAAAATGTCATTAATAATTTTAAAATAATAAATTATTGTAATTAAGAGATAATTTTTTTATTTCAATAGTAATATATATTTTTTAAATGTTTCAAATGACTATCTATGTTTACAAAAGATATTTGTTTCATGAAAAGATTGATGGTACTGTAAAATTTAAGTCATCTAAAGAATACATATAATATATAATTCTTACGGGGTCATACCAATATAGTTGAATTTTATAAAAAAAACTTTTTATGGTCTTGTTTTGAAAGACATTTTTTTTTTCAAAATGAATAATATTTAAATCTTATGGAGTCTGACCAATATACAAGGATATTATAGAAAAACTTTTTATGGCTTCTTTATAATTTCCATTTCAAGATTTATTTTAATGCTATTTTTTGAAAATAGTTTAAATCAAATTTAAAAAAGTCATTTTTTTTTATTATAAACTTTCAATTTAATGTACAAAAAAAATAGGTTAAAGATGATAACTTTTAACATTTTAAAAATCAAAATCAATAATTATTTGAAAACAATTAATTTAAAAAATTATATAATATATAATTAAAAAATTATGTATTTTTGAATATTAGAATTACTAATCTGGATATAATTAAGGAAATAGAAGTTGATTTTGTAATTATCCACCAATTTCTTAAAATTAAACACTATCTACAGATTTACATCGAACAGTTTCTTATGATAGTGATTTTAATCATTGTCACATTAAATCTATACCGGTCCAGTGTACTATACTGTAATAATATGTACTGGACCCGACTAGTTTCTATTTAATGATGTTAATTTCAAATTTGCAAATGAACTAAAAGTTATGGTAATAAATATTTTTAATTATATATTAGTGTTGCATTCAGGGGGGCTATACAAAACTAATTTTGTTAAGTTTATTCCTTAAGATGTACGTATTTTATTGTTTATTTTATTTTAGGTAGGTAGATATACTTTAATTTTAAACAAAAATTTTCAACTTAATTTAAATAATTTTAACTAGTCGTAATTTTTTTTAGAAATTTTTGCGTTTGCTAAATATATTATGGTCCTCGAGTGTTTTTATATAAATAAAAATGGAAACGCTATTAAAAAGAAAATTGATAAACTTATGATCATATTTTATCAAGATAAATAGAGAAGAGTTTATAGCAGAATGTATTGTACACTATATTATAACATTATAAAATCAAACTACTAGTTTTAAATATAAAAAAGATGATTAAGTAAATATTGCATTTTAAAACGATGCAGAAAATAAAACGTAACTATAAATAAAAATTTATACTTTTATTTAGTTATTTAAATTGAATATATATATATATAAAAACACAAGGTGATTTCTTTATTATAACCCACTCATATACTTACAGAATATATATAATTTAAACATTTTTTTTTTTGGTTTTCTTTAGACACACATTATTCTTGAATTATTAACTATTTAAAACTTTTTATGTTCATCCCTTATGCCTTGTAAGGGTGTCAACTTTGTTTTTTTTAATGTGAACACATGTTTTAAATTTAAAAAAATGTTTGGATTTTTAATTCAATAATAAATGGCATTTGAATTTTTAATATAACTTTACTTGTTTATTAGATATAAATATTTAAACTTTCAAATTTTTGAGTTAATATACATGTATAATACACAAGATATTATAAATACAGGTAGCTAATTGTATTTTTATGACATTGCAGTCACAGTCACGAATTGTTTATTATCAATTATGACTATTAATAGATGAACTTTTCATATTATCAGTTAGTGTATTTATAAACTCACAATAATGTGCGTTACTACCATTAATAATAACAATGTTGTGTACCTGCGAATATCGATATCATAAAAAAATATTTAGCTACCTATATTTGTAATCCCTTGTGTATTATACATGTGTATTACCTCAAAAATTTGAAACTTTAAATGTTTATATCTAATAAACAAATAAAGTTATATTAAAAATTCAAATGCCATTTACATAAATGTAAATATATATGCATAGGGGTTATACAATACTAATTTTGATAAATTTATTCCTTAGATTTACGTATTTTATTGGTTAATTTATTTTAGGTAGGTAGATATACTTTAATTTTTAAACAAAAATTTCAACTTAATTGATCAAAAATACCCTCAGCTAGTTTTTTTTTTTTTAGAATTTTTTACTTAATTTTTGTGTGTTGCTGAAAATATTTACTGTCGTCGTGTGTTTTAATATATACAAAAAATGGAAATGCTATTAAAAAGAAAAATCATAAATATTATGATAATATTTTATCAAGATAAATAGAGAAGAGTTTGTAGCAGAATTTTTGTATGAGAACAGTAATTCAAAAACTTAATGATAAAAAAAATAATTGAATTATAATTATATGATTTTTATTTAAAATGTAAATGATATAATAAAAAAAACGGTAGCACAGTGGGGTCGAGGCACAGTGTGGACGAGGTATAGATGGGACAAGTATAGATGATATCTGACAGTGATTAAAATCACTATCATAAGAAACGCTTCGATGCAAATCTGTAAATAGTGTTTCCTTTAGAGAAATTGGTGAAATATTTTAAAAGAAACATCAAATCTTATTTCTTTAATTATATCCTGATTAGTAGTTCTTTGATTTTAAAATATAACATATGAATAAATACTAATTATAGTTTTTAAATTTAGTATGAAATTGTGAGGCCAGCTATGATGTATGGTTAATAGTGTTGGGCGGTTGATAAGAAAGTAGAGCAGAGAATAAGTGTAGCAGAGATGAGAATGCTTAGTTGGATGAGTGGAGTGACTAGAGAAGATAGGATAAGGAACGAGCATATAAGAGGAAGTATAGGTGTTGCGTCAATCGTGGATAAGATGACAGAAAATAGACTTAGATTGTTTAGTCATGGTATGAGGAAAGAAGAATCGAAAGCTGTAAGAACAGTTATAGAAATGAATGTTGAAGGAAGAAGAGATAGAGGAAGACCAAAAAAGAGATGGAGGGATGCTATTGAATGCGATTTGAGGACAGCTGATGTGAGCGTAGAAGATGTGGGAGATCGTGTCAAGTGGAATCTTAGGATAAGGGTGGCTGACCCCTAGTAGTTGGGATTAAGGCAAAGAAAAAGAAAAAGATTACCAGAAATTCTGGTGGCAATTGACATAATATAATTGTTGTTTGGGAATGTACAAGTTAGCGTTTAGTTGGGTTTAAACAATATAGAGTCAAATCAATTACCTACTCTATCGTTTGTATANTATAGCGTCAAATCAATTACCTACTCTATCGGTTGTATCTCAATATACACTACACTTTAATGATACTATAAATAAATAAACTCACATATACATTTATATGCATTTATAACATTGTGTCTAATGTATAACATGATAAAAAGCAACCAACCGTAAAATGAAAAAAATGGAATATAAATTTTAGTACTCATATTAAATGTAATGTAACTCGAAAAATATTTGTTTAAATGAAAAAATATGACTTAAATTTTTTGTTTATAATTCTTTTTTAAACAACTTTTGTACGAAATTTTTTTTTTTAAGTTAAATATTTTTTGAGAAATTGAAAAAAGCTCATATTTTTTAACTTTTGCGATGCTATAAAAAAAAGCTCAATGCCAATCAATGAGGACTATTAGTATGTCATTATACATATTTTAATTCAACTTTTAAAAAAACAAAATTTTTTCCGCAATTTTTCCTTTGTTGACTGGCCTAGATGTCAATTTTAAACTTGTAATTGAGCTAAAAGTTATGATAATATATTCAATTTTTTTTACTCTAAACTTTCATAAATCTTTATCAAAAATTTTTCATCAACTTTAAAGAGCCAAAAAAATAGGTTAAAAATGAAAATTTGGACTGATTATTTTTAACATATTAAAAATCAAATCAGTAATAATTTGAAAACAAATTTTTTTTTCTTTTAATTATTATTTTATATATATAATTAGTAATAATATAAAAAATTAGAAGTGATAGAAATAGTCTACTTGCAGATTTGAAAACAACGCGAAAAGTTGATTTAGAAAAGTATATTTTTGCTTCTGATGAAAGTTCCTTGTAGTCCAGTGCATTTTTTTATAGTAACAAACAGTTTTTATTGAAAATTATTGTATCAAGCCCTTTAAATTTTTATACACGTAAAAGTAAAGCAAAATATAACTTCTTTATTATTTTTATAATTTCTCCGTTTAAATTACAATATTAAATATCAATTTCATACTAAATTTAATAATTATAATTAGTATATATTCAAATATTATATTTTAAAATCAAAGAACTACTAATCATGATATAATTAAAGAAATAAGAGTTGATGTTGCTTTTGGAATAATCCACCAATTGCCTAATTAAAACAAAAAAAAAAAAAGTTTGTTGGGAATTTTTTCTGCTATTCTGCAAAATTACTCCTTCGTTGACTAGAATGAATCATTAAATAGAAAATTTTATGAGAATTAAAACAATGTTATTTTTAAGATTAATATGCAGTCAGAAAGTTTTATAATTATTATTTATTGTAAATTTATCAGAAAAACTCATTATTTTTTGCATTTTTATCGTAATAGAACACTTAAATAGAAATCATAATATCATTTCTAAGTAATTTTTGGTATTTAAAAAGATTCTACAATTGAAATATTCAGAACTGAATTAATTTTAATGATTTACTTTAACTAAAAAAAAAAAAGTTATTATTTTGAATCCCTCTTGTGAGCAGGTAAAGGGTTAGATTTATAAAAAAAAACCAAATGATAAATAAAGACATGCATCTAAATAAAAAAAAAATATACTGATTTGGTCATTTTTGATAAAGTTATAACAGTTAACAAATTTATAAGTTTTATACACTTGACTACAAGAATATTAAGACTACAAGAATGCTTCATCAGAAGCAAAAATATACTTTTCTAAATCAACTTTTCGCGTTGTTTTCAAATGTGCAATTAGACTTTTTCTATCACTTCTAATTTTTTATATCATTACTAATTACATATATAAAATAATTAAAAGAAAAAAAAATTGTTTTCAAATTATTACTGATTTGATTTTTAATATGTTAACCTATTTTTTTGGCTCTTTAAAGTTGATGAAAAATTTTTGATAAAGATTTATGAAAGTTTAAAGTAAAAAAAATTGAATATATTATCATAACTTTTAGCTCAATTACAAGTTTAAAATTGACATCTAGGCCAGTCAACAAAGGAAAAATTGCGGAAAAAATTCCCAACCAAATTTTGTTTTTTTAATAGTTGAATTAAAATATGTATAATGTCATACTAATAGTCCTCATTGATTGGAATTGAGCTTTTTTTNGACATAATTAAATAGAAAATTTTATGACAATTAAAAAAATTGTATCGTTAAGATCAATATGCAGTCAGAAAGTTTTATAATTACTATTTATTGAAAATTTATCAGAAAAGCTCAATATTTTTTTGCATTTTTATGGTAATAGATAACTTAAATAGAAATAATAGTAATAATTTCCTTGTTGTTTGTAGAAAAGATTCTACAATTGGAATATTGAGTACTTAATTAATTTTAATGATTTACTTTAACTAAATGAACCAATCAAAACAAAGTTGTTAAAAAGATTTACTCAATTGAGCGTATAATACAATTTGATTATAATTGTAAAAATCCACTGTCAATTCAGGAGAAACTAACAATCATTTTTTTTAGAAATTATTTATATAGCAACATGTTACCAAAAAATTTGTAATATTATAGTCTAGTAGTAGCACACACAAATAGAGTAAAAAAATAATTAAATTACAAAGTAAAATGATTTAATTTTGTAGTTGAAACCTATCATATCAAACTTGATTCGTCAATAATTACTTTGAAAACATTAGAAATTAATGATTTTAATTGTTTGTATGTAGGAAATGGAGTAACTAACTGTTTAATTGATAAATTAAAATTTTTTTTCAATTTTTGAGGGTAATATCTTCAACCTAGATACGAATTGTAGTCATTTGACGTATCGTTGAAAAAAGTAGGTAAAGTTAGAGCAGAGAAAATAAATGATATTCACAAAAAAATATCTTCTCGGCTTTGCATCGAAGCTAAAACTTAAAATATAGTAAAATAATTTTAATACGAATAAGAAATTTCTTCTTGCAAGGGGCGACTAAAGTGATGGGATCCTTGATCTTTATTGATGTTATTGAATCTAAATGTGATAAAAATCAAACGAGTTAAAAATTTATACTTAAAAAGAATTAAGAAAAAATGCGAAAAATTCATTGCCATACGCGGGTTGGAACCTCGTACCCCAAGCGTGTAAAAAACACAAATTCTACCAATTCGGCAACCGTACGTCGCTACCGTCGGGTGAAAAAATAGGCTATTTAAGCTAGTTCAAATTTCAAAGNGTACGTAGCTATTTAAGCTAGTTCAAATTTCAAAGTTATTTTTCTCGGCTTAAAAGAAGCAAACAAATTTAAATAAGTTTAACTTTCTATGCTATATTAGTTTTAATTTATATAATATTTATGAAAATCTGTACTCCCCTTGTCAGGTATTTTAAAATAAAATAAAATACAAAACCCAGAATTTTAACACAAAAATAGCA
>NW_026099575.1:27485659-27511190 GCF_025091365.1 Daktulosphaira vitifoliae | reverse complement strand
GCAATTTTAAGTAAAAAAAATTGAAAAAATATCGAAAATTAGCGATTTTTAAATTTGTAATTTTTTGGGGGATTTCCCCCGTTTACGGGGAACGAGGGAATTTTTTTCAATTTTTGAGGGTAATGTCTTCGACTAGATACGATTTGTGATCTTTTGACATATTGTTCATCAAAATCGGTCCAGCGAGAGCTGAGATTGAGCGTTCACAGACACAAAAAAAAAAAATAAAAAAATAAAAAAACACATCATAGTAAAATTAATACCTTCTCAGCTTCGCATCGAAGCTAAAAAATATTACTGTACAATATTCCATTAAAAATATAAATTTTTGAAATTGTATTTTATTATTGTATGTACAGGGGACATTAAATTTGTTCAAAATATTGGTGGTATGGATACGAAATACTAAATAAGAAAAATACTTATTTTAAAACTACTTAAATTGCTATTAAATACAGTTGAATAAATTTTATATTTCTTTCAACAATAAATTATGTTCTTGTTTATCGAGACAAATAAATTATTTGATTAACATGAAAAGAACGTATTAATAAGTCCATGATATAAATTTAAAAAAACTGCAGTTTACTTCAATTAAGAAATGTTTAGTATTAAATAAAGTGAACTTGTTAGTTTGTTCATAAAGCTTTAAAATGATATACAAATATAATAATGTAATATTTTTTCCAATAATGTTGATGTCGGTAAGTTGTGTTAAATCACTTAATACTGGTTATAATTTAATTGAAAATAATTTTGGACAACTAAAGTTATTAAAGTGTTCTTATTTGTATAATGACTTATTTAACTTGAAAGTACATAAGTTAAACTTAGAAAAACCTGAATATTTTGTACGTTACGCGACAAAAAGGGTAGATAAGTATGAAAAAATATTAAGAAGACAAATGTTTACATTGTTTAACGTAGGAGATATTAAATTAGGATCTTTATGGCTACTTAATATGTATATGTCAGATTTAAAACATTTTGTTTCTAAACTCAATGAAATAAAAAGAGACGATTACTTGTATATAAATGTGTTAAATACATTTAATTATGTAATAAAAAAATTAATTAAAGACACAAAAAATTGTCCTAAAGGGAGCCAGTTTGATATAAGTGATTCAGTGATAGAGGAAAGTCATAATATTGGCNATTCAATGATAGAGGAAAGTAAAAATATTGGTGGTTTGCCGCAAGTGCATACATTGCAAAATCAGAATTTTAGAGAGCATCAGAGTTTGTTAAAAGAAAATGACCAAAGTTTGAAACAAAAATCTAATGAAAATATGATATATTTTTCAAAGGATTTTTTGTTCATGAGGATATTGATGGAATCTAAAATAATAAATCATTTAATGAAAACATATAATATTCAAGTCTTTTGGAATCATACATTTGAGAAAATAGAAATATATTATTTAGAATCTAAAAACTTTTTGTGGATTAATAATAATTTTCAAGATATCAAGAGATACTATTATGCTGTTTTTAGTTTTTTGAAAATTATTATGTTAAGGTTAACTTGGAAACATTTGTTGTACCTCAAACATCAAAGTATATCTTATTTTAAGGAACTCGTTGAAAAATGGAATGTTATTTTAAACCTTTTTAAATCTACAATAAAATTGAAAGAAGATGTTATGATTAATACTTTGTGTGAAAAACTAGAATGGTACAACAAATATTTGGCAAATACTATTTACTCAACAGATCCAGAAATAATATTAAATTATCATAAAAAATATATTAATACGTTAATAATTGATATAATAATGCCATTCTTGCAAACCCTTTGTAAAGACTTAGGCTGTAATGCCACAATTGAACCAGATATCAACGGAAATGAATCAGAACCGAACAATGAAATTTTTTTCAATTCAAAACCAAATCATGACATTAGCGATTATAATACAATCAATTATCATAGTATATCTTATGCAAATGATTTTATACATTTTATTAATTACTTTTTGTTTGATAAATGTGGGGATATTATTTATGCTTTTACTAATTATATTGAAGAAATATCTAAATTTAAAACATTCGGTGGTATTTAGGTATCCAAATAAGTTTAGAATTTAAGTTTAGTAATTTTAAAACTATCAAGAATTTTTTGTGCCACATCTAAATAAAAATTTTTGCAAGAATTTTTTTCTTTCTTAAAATAACTATTTAAATGTCATTCATATAAATTTAACTAACTATAATGAAGAAATAACTAAATTTAAAACATTCGAAAATGCTCAATTTTTATTATTTTATAATATAACATATAAAATTTATTTTCATTGTTTATGCTAATTTGATGTACATTTGAAGTATTAAATTACTATTGATTGATTATTGCAGGATGACAAAAATGTATAAGGCCATTACTTATATATGGGGGGTAAAAAAATCTTCTTAGCATATCTCATTATATGAAGAATATATTGCTGTTTTAAATAATTTCGATTCGCATTATTATTTGGAAAAAGAATTCATGATCAGTAGAGTAATAAAAATATGAATTATTTCAAAAATATATTTAGGGTAGAAACTTTTGTTTTAACAGATGTACAAAAAATAGTTTTTAAAAATTTGAAAATACTTCAATGACTAATTCAAACTGTAATAAATATAATACAAATTTAATTTTTGTCAAACTTAAATTTCTCGGTAAATAATTGATGTGTGACAATTAGCTCTATTTGTCCTACAAAAAATGAAATGGTATAAATTTGCGTCCAGATTTTTACATACAAAGTTTATAGTTAGATTAAATTACTCTTATAACTTTAGGATAGAATCTATTTTATATCTATACTATAGATATAAAATTATAATGAATAAATATAAAGATTAAAATAATAAATTATTGTATTAATGAGATAATTGTTTTACTTCAATAGTAATATATTTGTTAAATGTTTTTCAAAGGTTATTTTTTTTCGAAAGGATATATTAAATATATAATGAAAATTGATCACTTGTGGCTAATTAATTAAATATAATTAAAACTATATTAATAATATATTAAATATAGTTTTCATTTTATTTAAGATATATTAATAATATATTTAAAGAATACAAATAATATTTAAATCTTATATTGTTATACCAATATAGATGAATTTTATAATAAAACTTTTTATAAATTCTATTTCAAGATTCATTTTAATTCTGTTTTGTTAAAACTAACGTGTTATTATAAACTTAAAAACATTGAAGTTTAATAAAATTTAAATGTTTAAAAAATTCTAAATTTAAATAAAAGTTTACTAAAAAATATATAACCATTCTTGGAAATTCTTTGTAGCGGTATATTGCGAATTCAGATTTGAACCTAAATAAAAATAAAATAAAAACCGTTCAATGTTTGTATATTTAAATATATTATACATCAGTTATTACAGTACAATGTATGTTGAAGATTTTATACATTTTATCAGGTGCGTTTTGTATATGCCAAGTAGGGACATTATTTATGTTTTTAATAATTATAATAAGAATTAACTAAATTCAATACTTTCGATAATATTGATTTAAGTATCGATATAGCTTAGAATTTATCGATAATTATTCAATTTATTTTTTCATTGATTTTAAAATGAATTGTGTATAATTCTGTGAAGGTCCTAAAGCAAATTTATAATGGTCCAATTATATTTTCATTATAATATTATAAGTTACTTTAATATTACAATATTTTTATGATAATTTGTTTGTTTTTTTTTTTTTGATTAACTAAAATTGTATTATTTATTATTATTAATTTAAATTTCGTCTTTTTTTTTCTTTTTTTCTTAAAACTTCAATAACTTTTTCGAAATTTAACAATTCAACATAACTTTTTTTTTATATTGAAACCTTAGGTGTTTCCCTTTGATTGATATAATTTTTTTTTTAATCTAACACCTTAACTGCTCACTTGAGGGGATATAAAGTAGCAACTTTTTTACAAAAACTAACTTTTTCAACATAACTTTTGTAAATGTTCTGGAAATACTGCGTCCTTTAAATATATGTCAAAGTAAAGCTTACATTATGTACTATAAGTTAAAAAAATAGTTTGTCCCGATACCTTATCTTCTACACGCAAATAGTTTCCGGAAAAAATGCTATTTTTGTGTTAACATATTTTTTAAATGTTTCTAATGACCATATAGTGTTTAATCAGTGGCGGCTCTCCGGGTGAGGCGAGTGAGGCACAATCTCACCTGCAATTTACCTTATAATAATTTATTTATTTCTTGCCTCCATCAATATCAAATATCTTTCAAAATATTATAATTTATTTTTATAATTAACGCAAATTGTAATCTTGAACCATAAAAGATAATAGGACGAATATAGATAACATAATGTTGCGCCTGACTGGCACTGCACAAACACAGCGAGATATAACACGGTAATTAGTGCCGAAACCAAAGGTCTAAAATGACAACACGTTACACGACTGATTACGAAGCAAACCGATGAGGTCCGAGAGGCAAACTTTTTTTTGATTCAGTTGCTATACTGGATTATTAAGATTGATTGGTGGGGGAGAGTCGTGAATACTTGGTAAAATGAGGCTGATGTAAATTTTCCTCAGCGGTGAACGCCATCTTGTGCCAGATGGTTTCAAATGCGAAACGACATTTTACATGAATGTGTTAAAACTTTCATGGATTGCCATGTTGCTTGAAGTGCTTGAGGATATATCCATGTTTACAGTTGATTTCTGACGTTTCGGACTCATTGAAGGTGGCTGCAACTATACTTAGGCTAGTATAGTTGCAGCCACCGACTAGCAACCATCACTCTGAAGATGGACTCTTCAATGAGTCCGAAACGTCAGAACTCAACTGTAAACATGGATATATCCTCAAGCACTTCAAGCGACATTTTACATATTAATTAAATGGAATCGACAATATGTCGTTATTGTGTTCTAATCTATGCTTACCCCACAAAAACAACAAACGGATTACGTTCATCATATCAGTTATCAGTCAATGTATAAAAGAATTACACGATTATAATTTTTCATCTTATAATTTATAAAAATTTTAAAGAATTAACATGTTACCAATTAATACAGCTATT
Source organism: Daktulosphaira vitifoliae (assembly GCF_025091365.1). Classification (NCBI taxonomy): domain Eukaryota; kingdom Metazoa; phylum Arthropoda; class Insecta; order Hemiptera; family Phylloxeridae; genus Daktulosphaira; species Daktulosphaira vitifoliae. The sequence goes on along the minus strand of NW_026099575.1, from coordinate 27,506,117 downwards.
ATCTACGTGTACCTATAATCTTAAAAATAGGTATATTCTTAATTCAAATTTACTAAATTAAAAGTTTGCCTCACCATTTCCGAGACCTACGAGCCGCCACTGTGTTTAATTATGAGATCATAAAAGTATACTATATGCTTTCATTAACTATTGAAGAAATAACTACTCTTACAACATATTAATGGTTAAATTATATCTTTTTTACTGTAATGAAAATATAATTAGACCACAATAATTTATAGTTACTATAATACAAAAAAGAAAAATATTTATTTTATATCTACTCAAATTGCTGTTAAATACAATTGAATAAATTATACATTTCTTACAATAGTAAATTATGTACTTGTTTTTCGCGAGAAATTTTAATTTGAAATAAATTAATTATTTGGTTAATATGAAATAAATGTATTAATAAGTCATATGCTTACAAAATTGATCAGAATCGTAAGGTTTTATCTCACGTTTTTTCAAAAATAACCTATTTTGAGTATAGTTTTCTATTATTCAACCCTTATAAATTCTTGTAAAAATCAATTCATTCGTTTAATTATATAGAACATATGTAGTTCCTAGAATTTCCAACTATACGTTTTAAGTTATAAAAAGCAAAATTTTGTTTAATTTCATAAAAATTTAGTTTAAATTAAAGACTAGTTTTTTTAGTCATAATTTAATTAAATATTTAACCCTTAAGCAGGCGCGTACCTATTTTTAACGTTCATAGTCGCGTGGGGGTCTATTAGACCCCATTTCTAAAAAAGTATAAAATATGTATAAAAAAGTTTATTTTTTTTAATTCAAAGACATTATTTGTTACCATATGATATATAAATAAGGATAACAATTAAAAAATTAAAATTAAAAAATAAATAAATGACAAAATTATGTGCATTATTAAAAATTATATTACGAAAAAAAAAAAAACTTAATTTTCAAAATTTCATTAAAAAATTTTGGTTTATAAAAAAATTATTTTAACTGCAAAATCTTATTTTTAAGACGGTAAATAAAAGCTTTTAATATTACAGAATGTATTTTTATTAATTTTTCTTGTATTTCTTTGAGCTCAAACATGGCTTATATTTACTAGTTTTATGTATATTTACATTTACATAATCATTTTTCTGAATTGAATTTTTTTATTATTAATATTACAATACAATTTAATTATTATAATACGAGTAGGGTCAAGAGGAGTAAATGTGAATAGTGGTAATTGTAAATGAGGCACCGATAATCAATGTGTCCACATTGCGACGGGATGTATTTATTACATGTTTAGTTCGTATTTGTTCCGTATCATCGAGTAGTGGAAATTCTCAATAGATTATTTATTTTTAAAACTTAATTGCACAGACGGTGGCAGATCCACATAATCCTAATTCCACAATATTATATCGATTATAACATTGCATTTACGATAAAACGATATTTTGAAAAAAATACAAGTTCAAAAAAAAAATTATAACGTTCATAGTCGCGTGGGGGTCAATATGACCCATTTCAACTTTGATAGATATTTTAAGTCATTTTTTTTCGAAGGTATTTATTTATGAAAATCTATTCAATATTACTATAAAAACCTTCTTCTAAATTTATATCTATGTACACCTTTTATGCAATATTTATGTGAGGGTATGCTAGACCCCCACGCAACTGTTTAAGGGTTAAAAAATAATTTTCAAAATTCGTATCATTTTAAGAGAAATTGAGTAATTAATATTGGAAGAATCTCCTTGTGTATGTTATCAGTTTAATTGGTTCATTTTCTTTATTTTATTTATTTAGTGAATTCCGATGATTTAAATTTTTAATATACTAAATCATTTTATTTTATACACACTTCAAAATGAATTTGTTTGTAAGATTTATGTAATTTCTAAAAAAATAAGTATTTTTGTCATTACGTATTTTTAGGTTTTGGTGAAGAAATGATACTATGTCGCATATACCTATGGTGACCAGACGTACTCTTTTTTGTAGGACAGTACTCTTTTTTGATGCCTTGTCCTATTGTCCTTAATACTTGTGTAAAGTACACACAAATGTACTCTTAATTAACTTAAAACGAATATTTATAAAAAAAAGTATTTTACAGTTTTGTATAGAATGATAAATTAAGTTGTTATCAAAATAAAATTGTGCTGCGTTCTGTTTTATCAGTGATAGTGACTATCGCATTACAGAATATAACAATTAAACCGTGTCTGAACTATTATCAGAGAAAAGGATTTCACTTAACACGAACATGGTATATTGTGAACCCGGCTTAATCCGAGTAATTCGACTAATAGATACCAAATGGTTCGAATGGCGAACGGCGGTAGTTTTAAATTTTTGCACAATGAGCCCACCGCGTAGAAAGTGTGTGTTCAATTCAAATCTTCAGAGTGAGTTTACTTTTATAAAACCCACTTCAATATCTTCTCATATTGTGTTCTGTGATGTGTGTAAATGTGAATTTGATATATCAAATAGTGGTCGCAGCAATATAAAGAATCATATAAATAAAAAAAAACATCAACTAGCCTTAAATGCTGCTTCATCAAGTCAAAAGGTAAATCACTTTTTTAAAAATAATGATCTTACTACTGAAAATTTGGTACTTGCCGCTAAAGAAGGTACTTTAGCTTATCATACTATTAAACATATGCTAAATTTTAGATCGTTAAATTGCACTTCTAAATTAGTCTCTACATTATTTGTACCGAAATTTACTTTGGGTAGAACCAAAGCTGAATGCATAATCAATAATGTATTTGCCAAAGAAGCTGAAGTCAGATTGAACACAGCTTTACAAAACGCTATGTATTTTAGCATTATGATTGATTCATCTAATCACAAAGAAATTAAAATTGTTCCCTTGCTTGTGAGATATTTTAGTCCAGAAAAAGGAATACAAATTAAATTATTAGAACTTAAAACATTACCTGGAGAAACGTCTGAAATATTAAACGAATATGTTTTTAATTCTTTAACCAAACTAAGTATTGTATCTAAATGTATAGGATTATCTGCAGATAATACTAACACCAATTTTGGCGGTTCAAATAGATTAGGGAAAAATAATTTATTCAAAAAATTACAAAATTCATGTTCTTCGTCCATTGTTGGTGTTGGATGTGTGGCACATATTCTGAATAATTGTATTCAAAATGCAACAGACATTTTACCTTTTGATATTGAAGTGATTGTAGTAAAAATTTATAAATATTTTTACATTTATACTGTTAGAGTTAGTTCATTAAAAGACTTTTGTGATACTGTAGAAGTGGAGTACAGAAAAATGTTAACTTTTTCAAAAATAAGATTCTTAAGCCTGATGCCTGCAGTAGAACGAATTTTACAAATGTTTAAGCCACTAAAAGAATATTTTTCCTCAGTAGAATGTCCTACAATATTAAAAGAATTCTTTAAAAATCCTCTTGGCGATATTTGGTTTTGGTTTGTTCACAACAATTCATTTTTATTTCATCAAAGTATTTTAAATGTTGAAGGTAATAAAATATGTGCCACTGAAGCAACATTAGAGTATTTTAAACTTATTGATACTTTAACCCACACAGAAAAAGAAATATTTTTATCAACCAGAGTGAGAGAATCATTATCAAAACTACAAAACAATTACTATGACAATTTTTTACTTCAAGCTAAAGAATTTTATAATGATTGTATAAATTATTTGAATAAATGGTCAACTAATATGAATGATTTAAAGTTATTCTCTTGGATATGTTTGCGAGACCCAATTATTTGGAAATCAGTATTACTTTCTTGTGATACTTTTAAAAATTCAATTGGAGAAAAATTAAATAAAGACTTACTTTTTGATGAAACAGGTCAATTAAAAATATTTATGAATTCAGAAAAAATGTCTGAATGGAATGAAAATAGTACTTCAACTGAAGGACGTTGGTTAGATTTTTTTAATTTTATGAAAAATAAAGAGATTCCAGTAAAACAATTAGAAATAGTGTGCCAATTTGTATTAAGTCTTCCAGGTACAAGTGCACCTATAGAAAGATTATTTTCACAAATAAACAAATGTTGGACATCCGAAAAATCTCAATTACATATTTCAACATTGAAATCAGTAATGTTAGTTCTTACTAACTTTGATGAAAACTGTAATGAAATATTTCAAACTTTAAAATCAGATACTAAGTTGCTGAAAGCAATTCATGGTTCTCAAAAATACCTTTAAAATTTTTACCATTTTTAAATTAAATTTGTTGTAAATAAAGGCAAATAAATTTTAAAAATAAAATAAAATTACATTTCAATCATGTAGGGAACATGTTATTTTTAAAATTTTTAAAATTTAAAATTTTTGCTTTTATATTACACAATGTTAAATGTTTATAAATTTATTATTTTTTGTTTAAACATTATGTTTTTTTATATTATACTTTAAAATTTTATTATTTTTAATTTTAATTTTATTATACTTTACAATTTTAGATGTTAATTAAGTTAAACATGTTGTTATTTTTTGTTTAAATGTTATGTTTTTTTTTATATTAAACTTAATACAATTTTAAATGTTTATTAAGTTAAACAAGTTGTTATTTTTTGTTTAAATGTTATGTTTTTTTTATATTATACTTTATGCAATATTAAATGTTTGTAAAGTTAAACATGTTATTTTTAATAAATACTTTATATCATTAAAAATATAAAATTTATAATTTTAATTCTATAAAGTATTTAATATATTATGTAATTAATTAGATAAGAGTCACAAATTTTATAACTAGAGACTTTTGGTTAAAGTCAAAATAGGTAGAATAGTATAGACATTTGTCAATTCTATCAGGGTAAAGAATTTTTTTGTTAAAAAGGAGAGTTTTAAAATGTACTTCTTTTTAAATTTTTACATCTGGTCACCATACATATACCCAATTGCTTGGTATACTCGTATATTGCATTATAATGTAATTGATAATTATCAATGAAAAATGTATAATCTGTGTTTTATATTACTTGTAAACAAACTAATCGGTCATAACATGTACACAATTGTTTATATCTACGTCAATTTATCCATTGTTAAATATGCCATCTTAATATAATAATCATTTAATGTATAATTAGATACAATAAACAAAAAAGATCACTAAAAGCGCTGACAGCAATATCCCTGGAGTGGGGGTACTATCACACACTATAGAAAGCACTGAAATCCTTTCAGACACCAGTTCGTTTTCGTCGGATTCAAATAAGAAAACAATTATTAGCCACGACCCGTGTTGTTGTCGGCTATCTTTTTATGCGTCTTGCTTACATACATACGAAAAGAATTTGTTTTGACTTATTATTTTGTGACGAGGTACGCATTTGATACTTCTATATATCAGAAGGATTGTCGAATTGTCTTTGATTTACAATTCATTGAAAAAAGAAGCAAGTAAATTTATGTCATCCCAATTATTTAGAGTTAATAAATCTGAATAGAGAACGACGAAGCAATAGATCATTCATTATGTTAATATTGTGAAATATTTTGCTAGACGGGTTGGTTAAGGTTTTGTACATTAACACGGTATATGGTATCCGTGAACTGGCTTGCCGTTCCGCTGCCATTGTGCATATTACTAGATACCAACCAGACTGTACTTAATTACATCTCAGCAAAGAAGCGTTTATTATTTTTTTTATATCTACTTGTCTTTGTTGTTCTAAACCCTCGGACTCCACAATCTCAATAGAACCTCGTTGCTCACAATTTGACCAAATCCTCAAATATCCAAACTTGGTCAAAATACCCATAGAACCTTTACAAACATTTTTACCATCTATAATTTATTTTTGTTATTTTAAATTATAACAACTAGTTAATATAATTTTTGAATTAATTAAGACCTAGTTGACAAAGTCTATTCACTTTTCAACCTTACACCCAATACATTTTACTATTTATTCTTTTTTAATTTTACATATATTCATAACTACACGTTGTCTATATTTTTGTTGTATTGATTTTGAAGTAATACTTTTTCTTTTAAAACACTATTCGTGTCTGGTGTGTTCGGTTATTTCTTTCAGAATCGGCGACTTATTCGTAAAGACGGTTCGAATGACCTGTTAGGTGCCTCTGATGTATGAGTCCCTTTGGGCTCCGATTTTGGATCGGAGCCCCAGTTAGGTAGAGCCTAGTATTATATACATTATAAAGTATTTATATTTTGAACAAATGTATTCATATTAATACGAAAAAAATTCATTACGTTTTGTGATACTTGTTACATGTAAATGATAAATTATTTACTCAATATTAAAATTCTATGTGCCTATAATTTATTTATAGTTATCAGTAAGAACTACATTTAAAAAATGTTAACAATAAAATTGTATACGCTGCTGAGGAGTGATCGGGAAAATTATTATTAAATAAATTTTATTCATACGCTTAGATTTTGTTATAATTTATTAATTACAGTGTGTGCTGGTGGTGGGGATGCGACTTGAAGTATTATACTACTAGTCATAGGTATAAAAAATTGTCAAATTAAATATAATAAAATAAAATACAATACACGTGTTATTATTTTAAAGATCGCAGTAGAAAATGAAATGAAAATAATAAAAATAGCGATTATACAATTATAGCAACCGATAACGACGAGCGTACGCGCAGTTAATTTAAAAATAAATTACCAATTAGTAATGTACTAATATTATACAGTTGAACGACGCTGCCGGTCGTCGAAACAAAACCTTCGTGTACCCGCAAATTCTGAGGGAACCAACTTTAATGGTCGCACACGACTAATGTATTACAACTATTTTACTATTGAAAAATTTGCAGTTTTAATAATAATGTAGAATTAAGAATACACAGTTAATTATCTTCTTTGAATTAATTTTAGTAGGGGGGCGATAGTCCCGTCGACCAAAACACGAGACGCCTCTGATTATTGTTAAATAAATTATAGTTATAAGCGGTTATAAGAAGGAATGTTTCTGGTAATTCTTTAGTCTAATTAAACCTAAATACAGACCTGGTTTAAATTATACGCAGTGAATTTCGATGTCAAATATGATGGCACCTCCAGTTTAATATAATAACTCAATCCATATGATGACTTAAGTATTTTGAGGGCATAGTTTTGTTTTTTTTAGTTGCCAGACTAATAAATAAACCTCACGCATATATTAAATTTCATATTACTATCTAGTTTAAGGATATTTACTTATTTTAAATAATTCTAATTTTTTTAAATATTTGTCTAAAAATAAAAAGAAGGCAATGCTATAAAATATTTATAATTTTTTTATTTATTGGATGTCTTCAGTGAGTATATTTTTAGCCAAGTATATTCTACTTGTTATTCACTATACAGAAAGGTATTGACGACTTTTAACGCTCTAGATGATCCGAGTTCATTGAATAATTAATAATTAGAGGGGGTGATCGGAGCAGATTTAAATTTTAAATTACATTATTATATTTAATGTCTTAAAAAGACATAAATAATAATAAATTTAGTAGCATAAATGCAGTTTAGTTTCCAAACGATTTTTTTTTTATCGGTTTATTTTTTATACTACGAATATATAAAGAAAAATAGTTAAAAAATGTTAACACTTAAATTTTTTAATTATAACATTGTACATATGCGCCAGTAATAAATGTCTAGTAGCTAAACCACAAATTTTCTTTCTATTTCGATTATTTCGATATATTTAAAAAAAATAAAAACGTATTAAGTTGTAATAAATTCAATTTTTTCTTTAGTATCAAAAAATAATACATTAAAAATTTAAGATCATTTGGAAAAATTTAAGTCAAGGCGCACAACATTTTAAGTTTTTGACCTCGAATTTTCGAAGAATATTCAATAAAACTATAAAAAAAACCTATATCAGAGGTTTTAAAGTGATTGTTTTAATGAAAGTCAAGAAAGAGAAATATTTTGATATATTATTTTTTACATATGATATATTAATAACACAAAAATAATTAAATAGCTTATTTCTTTTACATTGTTATTTTAAAAGTTTCAACGCCTCATTACAACCTTTTCAAATGTTTATACTGACTTTAATATAAATTGCTTAAGTTATTGAGTTGAATTTTATACCATTGAAGACTTTTAGTATATTTATGTATAATATATACAAAAGATATAATGCTCTTTTATAGTATTTCATTTAAATTTATTTTATAAAAATTAAAAAATTTTATTATTCATTAATGAAAAAAAATTTATTTTTTCATTAAAATTTTTTATACATTTTCAAAAAAAGCTATTTTTTAAATTTTATTTCATTTTTTATGATTTATTTCAACTAATACTACTAGTTCAATGCCATAAAATTCAACTAAATAACTTAAGTAATTTAAATTAAAGTCAGTATAATCATTTGAAAAAGTTGTTACGAGGTGTTGAAATTTTTAAAGTAACTAAGTAAAAAAACCAAGCACAGTTGAGTTGTGGCACAGTGGGGACGTGGTATAGTTGGGTTCAGTATAGATGATATCTGACAGTGATTAATACCACTATCATGAAAAACGCATCTATGCAAATCTGTAGATAGTCATCAATTTTAAGAAATTGTTTGATTATTTAAATAGCAAAATTAACTCTTATTTCTATCATTATTTCTAATTAGTAGTTGATTTATGCGTAAAAATTATAAAGTACTTATTACTTTTATGACAAAAGTGTGTATAAATTGAAGAGCTTGGCACTGAATTTTTTAGATAATAATTTATTGTTAATTATGAATTTAATAAAACAATTTTCATCAGTAAAAAACGATACTTTTATTACTCAATTTTTCGTGCTGATTTCAAATCAGCAATTATATGTTTTCTATGACCAATAATTTTTGATATTATTACTAATTAGCTAAAAAGTATAAGATATAACTAGAAAGAAAATAGTTATGAATATTTCAATTGAATCATCTATTTAAACACCAAGAATTACATAGAAATTATTCATATTTCTACAGAAATTATTTATTACGATAAAAAAATAATTAAAAACACAAAAAATTGTTATTAAATTATTACAGATTTTGATTTTTAATATTTTAAAATTAATCAGTGCAAAATATAATTTTTAACCTATTTTTTTTTTTTGTATTTTAAAGCTGATTTTGTAAAAGTTTATAATAAAAAAAAGTTGAATTTGTTACCTTAAATTTAAGCTCAACTTCAAGTTTGAAATTTACATTGTTAAATAGAAAATTTTATCAGAATAAAAATATAGTATTGTTAAGATTAATATTTGAAGGTAATGTCTTCGACTAGATACGATGTGTGATCATTTGACGTATCGTTAATCACCCTATTAATAGACATATAAAAGAACAATAAAATTAAATCTTTGCAAACATGTTTTCCATCGGCCCACTGCTGAGGAACTCCACGACAAGTCAGATATCCATATACTTATTACTCCATAATAAAATCTATTTAACTAATAATACACAATCAATGTTTAAAAATCATAAAAAAAAATAAACTACATGTATATTTATTTTAGTATATTGGCACATTATTACAATTATTTATTTTTAATTCTCTTTATTTGTATATTTACAATCTATATAATGCGTACAATTAGTAAATTTATTAATAGATATATTAATTGAAATGTTTGTATGATTTTTGTATTTCTTGATTTAGCCAATACCTAAATAGAATACCACAAGACCTTATTGGTTGTAGTTAACTATAATATAATATGAGACGTTTTGACAGATGAATATTAGAGAAAATTAAGGGTCTTAATATTTGCAGACGTTTTTACGTCAGTCTACGAGCATAATGTTTATCGTACTAAAAATAATGTTTGTACTCCAAATAATTAAACTTAACTATAAATAAAAATGTATACTTTTATTCTACTATGTAAATTGAATAAAATTTATATATAATATATATATATGTGAATATATCATAAGTTCATAAAAATATGATATAAATTTAAAAAACTAAAGTTGAAATTGTTAGTTTGTTTATAGAGATTTAAAATGATATACAAAAATAATAATGTAATATTCGTTTCATTAATGTTGATGTCGGTAAGTTATGTTAAATCATTTAAAACTGGTTATTATACAATCGGAAATAATATTGGACAACTAAAGTATTTAAAGTGTTCTTACTTGTTTAATGCCATATTAAATATGAAAGTACATAGGTTAAACATAAAAAATTCTAATTATCGTGTAAATTTGGCGGCAAAAAAGACAGAAAAATATGGAAGATCAGTTAGAAAACAAATGAGTACATTCTTTAACATAAAATATACTGAATTAGGATCTTTATGGCTACTTTATATGTACATGTCAGATTTAAAACATTTTGTATTTCAATTAAGTACATTAGAAAGAGACGATTACTTGTATATAAATGTGTTGAATACATTAAATTATGTAATAAAAAAATTAATTGAAGACACAAATAACTGTCCTCAAGGAAGCGGGTTTGTTATAAGTGATTCAACGATAGAGGAATATTTTAATAGTGAAGGTATGCCAAAGGTCTATTCATTGCAAAATCAGAAAAACAAAGAGCTTAAGAGTTTGATAAATGAAAATAATAATAGTCAGAAATTGTTATTCTCAAAAGTTAAAATACTTTCAAAAGATAATTTGTTCATACAGAAATTGTTGCAAATAAATATATTCAATCATTTAAAGAAAACATATAATGTTCAAGTCTTATGGGCTAATACTTTTCATAGATTAAATGACCTTTATAAAACATCTAAAAACTTTTTGTGGATTAATAATAATTTTCAAGATATCAAGAGATACTATTATGCTGTTTTTAGTTTTTTGAAAATTATTATGTTAAGGTTAACTTGGAAACATTTGTTGTACCTCAAATATCAAAGTATATCTAATTTTAAGGAACTCGTTGAAAAATGGAATGTTATTTTAAACATTTTTAAATCTACAATAAAATTGAAAGAAGATTTTATGATTGATACTCTGTGTGAAAAACTAGAATGGTACAACAAATATTTGGCAAATACTATTGAATCAACAGATATACAAACAATATTAAATTATCATAAAAAATATATTAATACATTAATAATTGATATAATAATGCCATTCTTGCAAACCCTTTGTAAAGACTTAGGCTGTGATGCGACAATTGAACTGATTCTCGACGGAAATGAATCACAACCGTTCAATTTCAATAATTTCCCATCAAAACCAAATCATGACATTAGCGATTATGATACAATCAATTATCATAGTATATCTTATGCATATAATTTTATAAATTATATTAACAATTTTTTGTTTGATCAAAGTGGAGACATTATTTATGCTTTCATTAATTATATTGAAGAAATAACTAAATTTACAACATTCGATGGTATTGATTTAAATATCAATATATAATAATAAATCATATATAAAATATAATAAATGCTCAATTTTTATTATAATAAAACATATAAAATTAGATGTATGTTTACTAAATTCATAAGAATGAATTTTCACAAAAGTTTAAAAATGACCACTCTTACCCTTTGAGTTTTAAACGATTAATTTTCATTGTTTATGCCTATTTGATCTACACGTAAAGTATTAAATAACTTTTGATTAATTGTTGCAATGATTATATAGGGATGAAAAAAATTATAAGGCAAAGATGTATATGTAAGAGGGTAAAAAAAGGTTTTTAGCATATCTCATTATAGGAAGAATAGATGGCTGTTTTGAATAATTACAATCGGAAAAAGAAGTTATGATCAATAGAGTACTAAAAATATTAATTATTACAAAAATAAATTTTGTGTAGAAACTTTTGTTTAAACAGATGTACAAAAAAGTTTTTAAAAAATTGAAAATATTTCAAGGACTAATTAAAACTGTAATGAATATAATACAAATTCACATTTTGTTAAACTTAAGTTTCTCGATAAAATATTGATGTGTGACAATTAGCACCATTTATCCTACAAAAAATGAAATGGTATAAATTTAAGTCCAGTTTTTTCACATACCAAGTCTATAGTTAGTGAATTAGATTATATATTATGTATAGGTATAAAATTGTCGTTAATAATTTTAAAATAATAAATTATTGTACTAATGAGATTATTATTTTATTTCAGTAGTAATAAATTTTTTAAATGTTTTAAAGGACATTTTTTTTTCAAAAATAATAATATTTAAATATTCTTATTAATAATATAATATAATATAATTCAATATATATTATTAGACATGACATTTTGGTAGAAAAACAATTTTAATTTACGGGCGTTAAAATAAAAACATCACCGCTAACTAGTCTTTTTTCTACTTAATTATTTTCATTTTCTATTTGGTTTTTGTCTCTGATAATTTCAAGCTGCTAAGATTAGTCGTCCATACTAGATCATCCATAGCTTAAATTTACATGAAAAATGTGACATTTTAATTTAATTAAAAACAACGTTGCGAGTGTGCACTGAAGAGAGAAAACGGATAATAGATTTTGACTTTTTTTTCAAAAGGCTCGACCATACCCTCTCCTTCGTAGGTCTAGCTAGTATCACATGTACTTAGTGCCAAAAGTTAAACAGCGTTGACTACATTAATTATATAATATTTCTAAATCTACTTTATAATACAAGAAAATACCCAAACAAACTAATTGATACTAATTTAACCGATTTAAAAATTAAATTCAGTATATCTAAGTGCATAAGGTCTTTAATGTATTAAATAAGTTAAATATCACATTTATATAGAAGAAATTGCGGTGCCTAGTACTTCCAAAAAAAAATATATAACATTGAACCCGATTTGAGCTTTATTTTGATAATTTTTAGACAAACTATTTTGATATAATCATTGTGACTTTTATCTATTTTGTTTGATAGTCAAACTGGTTTGCAAGGATAAAAATTGAAAAATGATTTTTTTCTTGTTTAAATTATATTATGATTTGAATTTGAACAGTTTTTAATAAATTAATAAATTAATTTAATTTGAATTGACTAAATTAATAAATAAAAGTGTGTGTAGGGTGNTACATTGATGTGGTCTGTTAAAAATTAAGGTTTCCGTAATATTGAGTTTTGTTAGTGATCTTGCAAGAAACTTTATTGTTGTAAATGTAGCCTTTTTGATGTCATATAGTTATAAATATTTTTAAAATAATAGAACACGAGTACTGATTTTTTTCTTAAAAAAAAAACACATAATTTTGGTATTACTTAAAAGCTTATCATAGTTTATTTGCTCATTAATGACATGATATATATTTTTTATATCACCTAAATTTCAAAATACTGTTTAAANTAATCATTTTGGTTCCATAAAAAAAATTAAATTTCTACTACTATCAATTATACTTAAAACTGGTATGAAATTAAAATTATCAAATGGCAACCCTATTTTTATACATTATTAGAGTTGATTCAATTANAATAAACAGTGTTTTTTATACTTGTTTAAACTTAAAATAAATAATTTTTTTTACATAGTTTTCTTTTTACTTATGACGTACAAGAATATATAAAAATAATACGTATTTGCAATTTAAAAATCAAGTTTGCATTAAGTTCAAATAAAAGTGATGATGATAACATTTTTATTTTTTCGTACAATTGACAACATAGATTCATTATAATTAAATAAAAAAATTTTTATAGCCTTATGAATTTTTAAGTTTTACGTTAAGCATAGATGGCGAATCATTCTATTCTGAGATGAATAATTTTCTCTAAAATTGTCGACAGCATAATAGAAACTCGTTTTAGCATTATTTACTGAGATCATCAATCTCTTCAATGGCCTTCAAAAAGTTCACACTGTCGATGATGTGATTATTCGTGTAGTCACATTACGTGCAAGTAACGGTCAAATTTATGAACGAGCAACGAATCGAGTTTACCCTCTTCCTAAGGGTATACAACCAGGAGAAACAACAACTTTAAAGTATTCAGATCGACACATCAATCAGCGGTGGGGGAGGGTGAATGTTAACAAAATTACTGTTGTATTCGGNTGGGGGAGGGTGAATATTAACAAAATTACTGTTGTATTCGGACGTGTCCATAAGATCATCGCACATTACATTCCTAATTACATTAATAGTAGTGGATAACAGTACTACCGGCCGATCAGCTGTTACACTCGTACACATCACACACACTATTATAGTTAGTATAAAGTATTTTTTTCGAGGTATTTAGTAAAATATTGTTTTGTTTAAATCATACTAAATACAATCAGTTCACAGTTGCCATAAAGGCTACGTTGTAAAAATCTAGTCGTTTAATTAGTCAACATTGACTTTCACTTTTTACTAAGCTGTGTTATTTGTAAATCTTTATTATATTTATTATTGAAAATTGTCTGTACTATCAACAAGAGGGACGGTGTGACCGAGTCGGTAACGCGGCAGTGTTTGACGCTCACTGCCTCGGGTTCGAAACTCGGTCACGGGCGGCTTCATTTGCAGAACGAGAGATTAGTTCGGTAATTGGAGTCACCATCTCTCTCTCCGGCGACAGACTAACCAACCGTCCCGGAGTATAAATGGGGTTGAGAAACCTCCTTCTTTGGGGGAGGCCGCGATAACCCTCAATGGGCGATAAGAGCGAAAAATAAAAATCAACAAGAGTGGTGTTCAAGATTGTAATTATTTCCTAATATCTGTTAGTTTTAAATTCTGTTTGTGTAAAAGAAATTCATTACCTTTATTTACATTTTATTGAGTCATTATGTAGTTTAGTTTTATTTAGTTTTTGTTTCAGATTGCTTGCCAGTTGTCTAAACATAAAATTGTAGATAATTGTAAGTACTTAAATTTTATAGATTAAATTTAACCCGAGTTTATTAATTAATTACCAGAGCTCTAATTTATTATACTAGTCAGCTAGTGACAGCACCTTTGACTGCCATAAGGGCGACAGTATATCTAAGGGATGGGGACTATTGGTGTCCACTAGTCATTTTATTTTACTTTTTACTTTTAATTAGTAGTTTGTGGTAACCTTTAAACATTTAGTCATTTATTTCAAATAGCCAATAAAAATAATGGATATTGTTGAATTTAGTGCTCTTAATTAAATTGTATTATAAAATGAATTTAGACTTAATGTTCTATTAGTGAATTTTTATAGTTTAATTCTATCTCTTAGTTACCATATTACAATTATTACTGTTGAATTTCTATAGAGTTTATTTTTGTTACAATTCATTGGAGTGTATTGATGTTGAGGCAAAAAGACTAAATTTATATTATTATTCATTGAAAATATTATCTATTTTATAATCACTATTTTAATGTATAGAATAAAGTTAAAAAGGTTTTTATTAAAATTTAGATAATCGACTATTTTCGATCCATGCAGAAGTATAAATTTTAATTCAAACACAATGCCTATAGCAAAACTTAACTATAAATAACATTTTAAACTTGCATTAATATTTATAGATGTAATAAATATATATATACTTAAATAATTTTGCCATAAAAAATAATATAAATTGAACAAAATCTAATACCTACTTTAGTTTAAAAACATTTTTGTATTTAATAAACTGTAATTGTAGTTCGTTAAAAAGATTTAAAATGTTTTGTAAAAATAAAAATTTCATCTCCGTTGCAATAATATTAATGTCGGTAAGTTGTGTTACATCACTTATAACTGGATATAATAAATTTGTAAGTAATAATTGTAATCTAGATCAACTACAATTATTAAAGTGTTCTTATTTGTTTAATGCAATATTTAACATGAAAGTACATCAGATGAACTTAGTAAATCATAATAGAAAATGGGTGGAATATGAAATATTTAATAATGATATTACTCTAAAAAAAATAATAACTTCATTATTTAACATAAAAAATTTTGAAATAGGATCTTTATGGCTACTCAATCTATATTTGATAGATTTACAAAATATGGTGCAAAAATTAAATGAAGACGATTATAATAATGTTTTGAATACATTTAATTATGTATTTCAAAAATTAATTGAGGACGCTAAAGATTGTCCTGAAGAAAGCGAGTTTTTTATAAGTGATTCGACGATAACAGAATATATAGATAAAGGTGGTATGGACAGTCTTAGTTCATTGCAAAATGAAATAACCAAAGATGTTCTAAAATTTATTAACAGAAATTATAATGAATTGCCATGGTCTAGTCTAAAACTAAAAATATTAACAAAATCTATATTGTTCATGAGAAATTTAATGGAACCAACAACTATTGAGCGTATGATGAAAACATATAATGTTCAAGTCTCTTGGGGTGCTACTCGTACCAATATAGATAAATTTTATGAAGAAACTAATAACTTATTATGGAGATCAAATAAATTCCATCCTCACAAGATATACTTTAATGCTGTTTTTAGTTTTTTGAAAATCATCATGTTAAGATTAACTTGGAAACATTTGTTGTACCTCAAACATCAACAAGAAAGTAATATTACTTTTCTTCTTGTTAAATGGATTTTTATTTTAAATAATTTTTCATATACATTACATTTGAAAAATGACCTTGTAATTGGTACAGTGACTCAAAAACTAAACAATTATAAAGAACAGAACACAAATACTAATGAATATATAGAAATGTTAATAAGAAGTATAAAATTATTCTTGAAAAGTCTTTGTGAAGGCTTAGGCTGTGATGCGACTTCAAGTCCAATCCTCAATGGAAATGAATCAAATCCGTTCAATAATGACAAATTTAAATCAAAACCAGATCATGACATTTACAGTTTTTCAACCATCAATTATTACAGTATAGCGTATGGACATGATTTTATAAATTATATCAGTTACAATTTTTATGAAAATAGTAGGGATACTATTTTTGCTTTTATTAATTATATTGAAGAAATGACTAAATTTAATCCATTCGGTGGTATTTAGATATCTAAATAAGGTTAGAAATTATAAAGAGTAATTTAAAAACTATCAAGAATTTTTTATGCCATATCTAAAAAAATAATTTGCAAGAATTTATTTTTCTTTCTTAAAATAACTAATTAAATTTCATTTATATAAATTTAACTAACTATTATGAAGAAATAATAAANAGTATTTGCCAGTTGTCTAAACATAAAATTGTAGATAATTGTAAGTACTTAAATTTTATAGATTGAATTTAACCTGAGTTTATTAATTAATTACCAGAGCTCTAATTTATTATACTAGTCAGCCAATGACAGCACCTTTGACGGCCATAAGGGTGACAGTATATCTAAGGGATGGGGACTATTGGTGTCCACTAGTCATTTTATTTTACTTTTTACTTCTAATTAGTAGTTTGTGGTAACTTTTAAAAATCTAGTCATTTATTTCAAATAGCTAATAAAAAATATGGATATTGTTGAATTTAGTGCTTTTAATTAAATTGTATAAGAAAATTAATTTAGACTTAATGTTCTATTAGTGGATTTTTGTAGTTTAATTCTATCTCTTAGTTACCATATTACAATTATTACTGTTGAATTTCTATAGAGTTTATTTTTGTTACAATTCATTGGAGTGTATTGATGTTGAGGCAAAAAGACTAAATTTATATTATTATTCATTGAAAATATTATCTATTTTATAATCACTATTTTAATGTATAGAATAAAGTTAAAAAGGTTTTTATTAAAATTTAGATAATCGACTATTTTCGATCCATGCAGAAGTATAAATTTTAATTCAAACACAATGCCTATAGCAAAACTTAACTATAAATAACATTTTAAACTTGCATTAATATTTATAGATGTAATAAATATATATATACTTAAATAATTTTGCCATAAAAAATAATATAAATTGAACAAAATCTAATACCTACTTTAGTTTAAAAACATTTTTGTATTTAATAAACTGTAATTGTAGTTCGTTAAAAAGATTTAAAATGTTTTGTAAAAATAAAAATTTCATCTCCGTTGCAATAATATTAATGTCGGTAAGTTGTGTTACATCACTTATAACTGGATATAATAAATTTGTAAGTAATAATTGTAATATCGATCAACTACAATTATTAAAGTGTTCTTATTTGTTTAATGCAATATTTAACATGAAAGTACATCAGATAAACTTAGTACATCATAATAGAAAATGGGTGGAATATGAAATATTTAATAATGATATTACTCTAAAAAAAATAATAACTTCATTATTTAACATAAAAAATTTTGAAATAGGATCTTTATGGCTACTCAATCTATATTTGATAGATTTACAAAATATGGTGCAAAAATTAAATGAAGACGATTATAATAATGTTTTGAATACATTTAATTATGTATTTCAAAAATTAATTGAGGACGCTAAAGATTGTCCTGAAGAAAGCGAGTTTTTTATAAGTGATTCGACGATAACAGAATATATAGATAAAGGTGGTATGGACAGTCTTAGTTCATTGCAAAATGAAATAACCAAAGATGTTCTAAAATTTATTAACAGAAATTATAATGAATTGCCATGGTCTAGTCTAAAACTAAAAATATTAACAAAATCTATATTGTTCATGAGAAATTTAATGGAACCAACAACTATTGAGCGTATGATGAAAACATATAATGTTCAAGTCTCTTGGGGTGCTACTCGTACCAATATAGATAAATTTTATGAAGAAACTAATAACTTATTATGGAGATCAAATAAATTCCATCCTCACAAGATATACTTTAATGCTGTTTTTAGTTTTTTGAAAATCATCATGTTAAGATTAACTTGGAAACATTTGTTGTACCTCCAACATCAACAAGAAAGTAATATTACTTTTCTTCTTGTTAAATGGATTTNCCAACATCAACAAGAAAGTAATATTACTTTTCTTCTTGTTAAATGGATTTTTATTTTACAACAATTTACAGTCACATTACATTTGAAAAATGACCTTGTAATTGATACAGTGACTCAAAAACTAAACAATTATAAAGAACATAACACAAATACTAATGAATATATAGAAATGTTAATAAGAAGTATAAAATTATTCTTGAAAAGTCTTTGTGAAGGGTTAGGCTGTGATGCGACTTCAAATCCAATCCTCAATGGAAATGAATCAAATCCGTTCAATAATGACAAATTTAAATCACAACCAGATCATGACATTAACAGTTTTTTAACCATCAATTATTACAGTATAGCGTATGGACATGATTTTATAAATTATATCAGTTACATTTTTTATGAAGATAGTAGGGATACTATTTTTGCTTTTATTAATTATATTGAAGAAATGACTAAATTTAATCCATTCGGTGGTATTTAGATATCTAAATAAGGTTAGAAATTATAAAGAGTAATTTAAAAACTATCAAGAATTTTTTATGCCATATCTAAAAAAATAATTTGCAAGAATTTATTTTTCTTTCTTAAAATAACTAATTAAATTTCATTTATATAAATTTAACTAACTATTATGAAGAAATAATAAATTTAAAACATTCCTAAATTATCAATTTTTATTTTATNTACGTAAACGTATCATGCACGAGGTATAGCTGTGTTTTGTTGGCGGGCGGGGCGCGAGGCATATATGGCGGCAGCGGCGTCGGCTGTAGGGATATATAAATGAATATTAACATATACGTATATATAAATAATAATATATATATGTATATATATATTAATATTAGCGGCGATGGTAAGAATATATAATCTTCGCATAATATCGTGGCACATTCGTTGGCGTCGACGACGCGATGTCCGGCGTGATCCTCGGGCGTCAAAAGGTTAGCAGCGTTGATGGCGACGGTGCGCGAGTGGAGATCGGTTTATTCACTTTGACAACAGGAAGAATACTACGGTATCATTAGCGGCGGTACGTCGTCGGCCGTGCGGCACTTGCTGGACTTTGCACCGCGGCGTATAACGCGCGCTGTTGGTCAGTCAAATACTCAAAATTATACAGAAAAAAATTATACAGAAAAATAGTGTAGTCGCCGACTGGTGAGCGGGGTGGGGTGAATGCGTTACGACGGTCTAGTCTCAAGGTCATAGACGACGGGATACGCGACATAATAACACGTGCCGCGTGGAGTTACAAACTTACAACATACAAACAATATACAAACAACATACATGTGAAACTAATATAAGCGTGTTAAAAATGAAAATAAATATCCCAAACAATACAACAATCCATAAAAGCTTTAAAATATTCGCAAATAATTGGTAATACTCAGTATTATTNATTCGCAAATAATTGATAATACTCAGTATTATCGCAAAAACTTTTTCGTCTAATAGACAGTGCCGAAAAGTTCCATTGCCAATGTGTTATCTTTAATGTAATATAATAAACATAGTATCTCCTTTTTCTTTTGCTAAATAATGATTTTTTATAAAAATATATAAGTTGGAATTTACTTTTTTTTTTTTAAATATCAAGTTTATTGTTAGAAAAAATTATTCTTAAAGTAGGTTTTAAAAGTAACTTTTGGATTTTAAATGGGAATATATTATTTTAGCTTCGATGCGAAGCTGAGAAGGTATTAATTT
>NW_026099575.1:27483785-27485550 GCF_025091365.1 Daktulosphaira vitifoliae | reverse complement strand
TTACCACTTTTTCTCAGCTCTCACCGAACCGATTTCTTTCAATGATACGTCAAAAGATCACAAATCGTATCTAGTCGAAGACATTACCCTTAAAAATTGAAAAAAATTCCCTCGTTCCCTGTAAAAGGGGGAAACCTCCAAAAAAATTACAAATTTAAAAATCGCTAATTTTCAAAATTTATTCAATTTTTTTACTTAAAACTGCCATAACATTTTGAAAAATGAACAAATCAATATAATTTTTATTATAGATGCTTGATGTCTTTACCCATAATTTGGTAAATTTTTTCATAAATTTAACCCTTTACCAGCCCACAGAGGGGGATTCAAAATGACAACTTTTTCACAAAAAATCATCTTTTTTAAATTAACTTTTGAAAGTGTTCTGGAAATTCTAACACTTTTATATATATCTTTATTATATTATACTTTATTATGAAAAATAAAAATGTCGGACTTTATTTTGTCTTCACGGTGAAAATGGATACTAATGCTATTTTTGTGTGAAAATTCTCGATTTTATTTTTTACATTTTTAACTTTATAATGTTATAACTTATTGAAAAGTGTATGGATCAACATAAATTTTTTATGAGAAATAATATTTTTTAATATTCCCTTTTTTATTCGACATACTTTATCTTAATCAGGATATTTATAAGGAACTAGCAGATCATGTAACTTTTGGAATAATCCACCAATTTTTTTTAAATTAAACACTACCTAAAGATTTGCATCGAAGTGTTTTTTTATGATAGTGATTTTAATCACTGTCAGATATCATTATACTTGATCCAATTATGCTACGTCACCACTCTGCTACGACCCCCCTGTACTGGGTTTTTTTAATTTATTTGTGTGTGCTACTACTACACTATAAATCATTAAAATTAATTCAGTTCATATTTCAATTGTAAATTCTTTTTAAACACCAAAAGTTACTAGAAAATGATTACTATTATTCCTATTTAAGTTATCTATTACGATAAAAATGCAAAAAAAAAATTGAGCTTTTCGGATAAAATTACTATAAATAGTAATTATAAAATTTCCTGACATATTAATCTTAACGATACAATTTTTTTAATTCTCATAAAATTTCCTGTTTATTGATGTCAATTTCAAACTTGCAAATTGAGCTAAAAGTTTTGGTAATTAATTACTTTTTTTTATTATAAACTTTCACAAAAATCAACTTTAAAATATTAAAAAAATAGGTTAAATGTTTCATTTTCTTTATGTGAAACATATTTTTTTGTGCATAATTATATTTTTATATGCAAAAACTTATTTTTTAATAATAAGTAATAATAGTAAAACTTAGAAGTGAAAAAGAAAAAGCCTAATTGCACATTTCAAAAAAACATCGCAAAAAAGTTGATTTAGAAAATTATATTTTTGTTTCTGATGTAAGTTCCTTGTAGTGTATAAAACTTATAAATTTGTTAAGTGTTATAATTTTATCAAAAATGACCAAATCAGTATAATTTTAACCGAAGATGTTTTTAGTTTAATTAACAAAAACAGCGAGAGTAATGAATTGTCGTCGTCGTCTTGTCTAAAACTAAAAATATTAACAAAATCTATATTGTTTATGAGAAATTTAATGGAACCAACAAGTATTAACCATATGATGAACACATATAATGTTCAAGTCTTTTGAGGTGATGCTTTTACTATTTTAGATGAATTTTGTATAAAAAACTAAAAATGTTTAATGGAGATGAAATAAATTTTATTCTCACAAGGAAATTTTAACGCTGGTT
>NW_026099575.1:27481044-27483685 GCF_025091365.1 Daktulosphaira vitifoliae | reverse complement strand
AAAAAAAAAATTTATTTCATTTAATTTTAAGTGCTTAACTGATCTCAAAAGTTTAGGTTATACTAAGAATATTAAATACTTTGTGGTAAAAGCATAGTTATTTTTTTATGATGTTTTAAAATACTTGTATGATGTAATCTATGATATTCTGATGAAAACGATTATGCAATATTAATTATTTACTTAAGACAAGTTGTCAAAGAATAAATAAATTGAAGTTGTTACAAAAAGTATAACCATTACTATCAGATCGTGGCATTTTTTAATGTTGATCAGATTTGTGTTGTAATATGCTTAATTTTTTGCATTATGCATCTTACATTTATTAATGAAAAATTAATCTGTATTTTATATTACACGTATATAAATAAATAGTTTATTTATCTGCCGTATCATTTTCACTATTGCACACCAGTTATTATATATATGTGTTAAATTGTTCATTGAAAACTATGTATCTTATCTTAAAATAATAACCATATAACGTTTAAATTTATTACAATAAACTAAAAATCACCTAAAGCGCTTACTACAATATCCTAAGATGAGGGTAATTAAAAATAATAAAAAAAAGCTCAGTTCTGCCAATATATACGCGAGCGAGCCAGTTTTTTGAAGTTCTGAATTTAATACAGAATTATCTCGTTGAATTAATTCTTTCAACAAGCCGCGGCTTCATTTTGTTGTCGGTATATTTTAATGCGTTATTTATTACCTACGTCGATACTTTATTTATTGAAAAAGGAACATTATATAATTTTTTGTATGTAAATCAGCACACTTCGAGAAAGGGTTTTTTGTATTTAATATTTTGACTGTCAACGGTTCTTTATGTAAGCAATTTAAAATGAGTAAGAAAATGTACATTAGCCCAATTGTTTAGAATAATCTGAATAAAGAATGATAAATCAATAGATTCAATACTTAAACTAAATGGCATTAGTATGTTGGCCACCAACTCATCGTTGCCTAAAAGACTTTAAAAACCTTTAATGTGATTTTTACTGCATATTTAAAAACTTATATTCAACAGTTACATTTACTTAATATAAATATCATCAATTTTATAATTTGATACATATATTTTAATATCTTTCAAACATTAATATAAACATTTTTATAATTAAAATTATATGAACTAATTTTTGCTTGTGTAAAATCAGTGGAGGATCACGGATGACATGATACCAATGGTAGGAGTATTTAGAAGTAATAAACGATAAAAATAAAAGATTAATATTATTTTTATACAGTTTTGTGTAGCGGTTTGGTCTCTGTATCTTTTAGTTCAACAGGTTATAAAAATATCATTCAATCATATGATATGTGATTATTCTAAACAAATTGTCTCGATCCGCTCTTGTGTAAATTGATGTGGTCTGTTAAAAATTAAGGTTTCCGTAATATTGAGTTTTATAGTGATCTTGCAAGAAACTTTATTGTTGTAAATGTAGCCTTTTTGATGTCATATAGTTTTAAATATTTTTAAAATAATAGAACACGAGTACTGATTTTTTTCTTAAAAAAAACACATAATTTTGGTATTATTTAAAAGCTTATCATAGTTTATTTTCTCATTAATGACATGATATATATTTTTTTATATCACCTAAATTTCAAAATACTGTTTAAAATAAACAGTGTTTTTTATACTTGTTTAAACTTAAAATAAATAATTTTTTTTACATAGTTTTCTTTTTACTTATGACGTACAAGAATATATAAAAATAATACGTATTTGCAATTTAAAAATCAAGTTTGCATTAAGTTCAAATAAAAGTGATGATGATAACATTTTTATTTTTTCGTACAATTGACAACATAGATTCATTATAATTAAATAAAAAAATTTTTATAGCCTTATGAATTTTTAAGTTTTACGTTAAGCATAGATGGCGAATCATTCTATTCTGAGATGAATAATTTTCTCTAAAATTGTCGACAGCATAATAGAGAAACTCGTTTAGCATTATTTACTGAGATCATCAATCTTTTCAATGGCCGTTGCATCGCATTCAAAAAGTTCACACTGTCGATGATGTGATTATTCGTGAAGTCACATTACGTGCAAGTAACGGTCAAATTTATGAACGAGCAACGAATTGAGTTTACCCTCTTCCTAAGGGTATACAACCAGGAGAAACAACAACTTTAAAGTATTCAGATCGACACATCAATCAGCGGTGGGGGAGGGTGAATATTAACAAAATTACTGTTGTATTCGGACGTGTCCATAAGATCATCGCACATTACATTCCTAATTACATTAATAGTAGTGGATAACAGTACTACCGGCCGATCAGCTGTTACACTCGTACACATCACACACACTATTATAGTTAGTATAAAGTATTTTTTTCGAGGTATTTAGTAGAATATTGTTTCGTTTAAATCATACTAAATACAANGAATATTGTTTCGTTTAAATCATACTAAATACAATCAGTTCACAGTTGCCATCAAGGCTATGTTGTAAAAATCTAGTCGTTTAATTAGTCAACATTGTAATCACTTTTTACTAAGCTGTGCTATTTGTAAATCTTCATTATATTTATTATTAAAAATTGTCTGTACTATCAACAAGAGGGACGGTGTGACCGAGTCGGTAACGCGGCAGTGTTTGACGCTCACTGCCTCGGGT
>NW_026099575.1:27478037-27480944 GCF_025091365.1 Daktulosphaira vitifoliae | reverse complement strand
GCGGTTCTTTCATATATAAAATTAGATTTTTTGAGATTAGATTCTGTGATTATAACCCTTTTTCTTTTTCCTCGCCTTAATCCAAACTACTTGGGGTCGGCCATCCTTATCCTAAACTTTCACTTGACATGATCACCCTCATCATCTACACTCACATCAGCTGTCCTCAAATCGCATTGAATAACTTCCCTCCATTTATTATTTGGTCTTTCTCTACCTCTTCTGCCTTTAACATTCTTTTCTTTAACAAAAATTGAATTTGCTATTATATTTGTAATAGTTTTAAATAGTCCTTAAAGTGTTTTCAAATTTTTATAAATTATTTTTCGCACATCTGTTAAAACAAATGTTTCTATGCAAATTTTATTTTTGTAATAATTTATACTTTTTATTACTCTACTGATCAAGACATCTTTTTCCAATTGTTATATATATGAAAAATTATTTAAATCAACAATATATTTATCCTAAAATGGGATATGCCAAAATAATTTTTACTCTTTTCAAAATACATTCTCGCCTTATAATTATATTCATTCTGAGAGAATCTATATCAGAATTAATCGAATAGTAATTTTATACTCAAGGGGTCATAGTAGTCATTTTTTAAATTTTATAAAAATCCAGTCATAATATTTTGTTGTTAATAATATTACATGTCTTTTCCAACAAGTTTAAAACTTTTCTACTAAAAATATCAAATTACATTGAATTTATTTATCATTGAAAACAACAATAAAATGCATCAATTGGTTTTATTTTATATACAAATTAATCATATATATTGATAACTAAATTAATACCATGGAATGTTGTAAATTTTTGTCATTCCCGGATAATCTATGCAACAATTAATCAAAAGTAATTTAATACTTCACATGTACATCAAATTAGCATAAACAATGAAAATAAATTTTATGCTATATTATAAAATAAAAATTGATAATTTAGGAATGTTTTAAATTTATTATTTCTTCATAATAGTTAGTTAAATTTATATAAATGAAATTTAATTAGTTATTTTAAGAAAGAAAAATAAATTCTTGCAAATTATTTTTTTAGATATGGCATAAAAAATTCTTGATAGTTTTTAAATTACTCTTTATAATTTCTAACCTTATTTAGATATCTAAATACCACCGAATGGATTAAATTTAGTCATTTCTTCAATATAATTAATAAAAGCAAAAATAGTATCCCTACTATTTTCATAAAAATTGTAACTGATATAATTTATAAAATCATGTCCATACGCTATACTGTAATAATTGATGGTTGAAAAACTGTAAATGTCATGATCTGGTTTTGATTTAAATTTGTCATTATTGAACGGATTTGATTCATTTCCATTGAGGATTGGACTTGAAGTCGCATCACAGCCTAAGCCTTCACAAAGACTTTTCAAGAATAATTTTATACTTCTTATTAACATTTCTATATATTCATTAGTATTTGTGTTCTGTTCTTTATAATTGTTTAGTTTTTGAGTCACTGTACCAATTACAAGGTCATTTTTCAAATGTAATGTATATGAAAAATTATTTAAAATAAAAATCCATTTAACAAGAAGAAAAGTAATATTACTTTCTTGTTGATGTTTGAGGTACAACAAATGTTTCCAAGTTAATCTTAACATGATGATTTTCAAAAAACTAAAAACAGCATTAAAGTATATCTTGTGAGAATGGAATTTATTTGATCTCCATAATAAGTTATTAGTTTCTTCATAAAATTTATCTATATTGGTACGAGTATCACCCCAAGAGACTTGAACATTATATGTTTCCATCATATACTTAATATTTGTTGGTTCCATTAAATTTCTCATGAACAATATAGATTTTGTTAATATTTGTAGTTTTAGACTATACCATGGTAAGTCTTTATAATTTTTGTTAATAAATTTTAGAACATCTTTGGTTATTTCATTTTGCAACGAACGAAGACTTTCGATACCACCTTTATCTAAATATTCTGTTATTGTCGAATCACTTATAAAAAACTCGCTTTCTTCAGGACAATCTTTAGCGTCCTCAATTAACTTTTGAAATACATAATTAAATGTATTCAAAACATTATTATAATCGCCTTCTTTTAATTTTTTCACCATATTTTGTAAATCTATCAAATATAGATTGAGTAGCCATAAAGATCCTATTTCAAAATTTTCTATGTTAAATAATGAAGTTATTATTTTTTTTAGAGTAATATCATTATTAAATATTTCATATTCCACCCATTCTCTATTATGATTTACTAAGTTCATCTGATGTACTTTCATGTTAAATATTGCATTAAACAAATAAGAACACTTTAATAATTGTAGTTGATCTAGATTACAATTATTACTTACAAATTTATTATATCCAGTTATAAGTGATGTAACACAACTTACCGACATTAATATTATTGCAACGGAGATAAAATTTTTATTTTTACAAAACATTTTAAATCTTTTTAACGAACTACAATTACACTTTATTAAATACAAAAATCTTTTTAAACTAAAGTAGGTATTAGATTTTGTTCAATTTATATTATTTTTTCATGGTAAAATTATTTAAATATATATATATATATTTACTACATCTATAAATATTAATACNGGTAAAATTATTTAAATATATATATATATATTTACTACATCTATAAATATTAATACAAGTTTAAAATGTTATTTATAGTTAAGTTTTGCTATTGGCAATGTGTTTGAATTAAAATTTATACTTCTGCGTGGATCGAAAATAGTCGATTATCTAAATTTTAATGAAAACCTTTTTAACTTTATTGTATACATTAAAATAGTGATTATAAAATAGATAATATTTTCAATGAATAATAATATAAATTTAGCCCTTTTGTCTCAACATCAATACACTGGAATGAATTGTAACAAAAATAAACTCT
>NW_026099575.1:27429689-27477937 GCF_025091365.1 Daktulosphaira vitifoliae | reverse complement strand
AGATTAGGCTGATATAGGTATTGTACATAACAAATATATAATCATAAAGTATTTTAACAAAAAAAAAAATACTTAATTCTTCATAATAAAAAGTAATTTGAAAATATTTTATTATCCATATAAAAATAGCTATCATCTATATTTTTTTTATGATATTAAAATCAATATCAGATTTGTTTTGGTATAATCTGATTTTTACAATGGTAACTTAACGGTAATCTTGAAGATAAAAAAAATTATGAAAACATTTAAATGTTATATTTAATTTTTAAATTTATTATTTAATATTATTCATATGAATACATGAACATAATTTTTTTTCGATATCGCGATACAACATCGCTGAAATTCGGTACGATATCGATATCCAAAAATACATCGTTGACGAAACCTAATTATTACTAATATAACGTATGCATAAGATTAAATTTACGTTTGCTTATCCGCAACGATAAAGACTAACTCGTCTTTCATAGACATCTCTTTATAACCATATATTTTCCAATTATTACTACTGATATGTATTATGAAGTGCCTTTGTTGTTTAGGATCGGTGTGCTACCGCCCTGTGTTGTCACACAGCTGACACGTTTTAATTTTTCTCACGTGTATAAATTGCAGTAAAAACTTCAACAATATTTTTAGTTAATATATAAGTCATTATGGATAATCTTATAACAAATTTCCCTTAAACATGTAGTATGTGATACTTTAAATTTAATTATTTTCTTTCAATGATTACATTGTATTCGTTAATTTTGATAATTTATTGTTTTTATTAAGCCAAATACTGAATTTCATTATGATTCAATGTAAAGAAAAAGCAATTATCAGTTTTCAATATAATTAGCGTTATTAATACTTTTGTTGCTCCACTCGTGTAATTTGTAATTTTATACAGAAAATCAAAGTATACAATTTTAGTTTTTTATTTTTATAGAAATTGAAAAATATTCATTTTCAGTCCTTTCTCTTCCAAAAATATTGATGGATCGATAAAAACTTTAGGACCTTTTTTATTTTTTATTTTTATTTAACAAGCATTGTTGTTATTTGTGTGGATTTGTAGCGACTATAAGTACGGCACGTCCAGGTCTATGTGCCCTCCTCTCGCGCTGAAATGGAAATAATATTTATTAATAATTGTTTATTCGCCAGCGAATTTTTTGTGCGTAAATAGGCAATCAAAACTGGTTAAAGAATAGTCAGAAACAATGATAGGCACATAGAATTTATTTTTAATTGGGACCCCTAACATTTGACTGAAATTACACTCGTGACCATTTATTTCTAAAGCATAATAGAAATACGTTAACTTTTTTCCAATTTTTAAATCAAATGTCGCTGGTTGCGCTATCTATAATTTAATATTTTCAACAAAACAGTAGTGTAGTTTTTTAACAAAAGATTGCGTCCTTCGTTTGACGACGGTAATATAAATAATCTAAGATATTTCAATCGAGATGGCTGACCGTGTTGCCATAACAACTGTTTTGGTCCATAGGATCATATGAGTTATACGACCTGCCCAGTCAACAGATGACCAATAAAATTCAGTTATAGAAAAATTCATATTAGAAGGCGTATGCTCACATTTATATACATGATACAGTACGAGGAATACACTATGTAATTTAGAATAAAATAATTATAATGCCTTTTAAAATACAAATTGTACAACAAAATCAATAAATTAATAAACATAAACGAAATATGTATAAAGTATCACGTAAAAAAATTTTTAATTTATTTATTATGTTAAATTTTGGCTAAACTTAAATAAAATATATATACCAAAAAGTTCTTTAAAAAATAACTTAAAAACTTAACAAAATATTTCATACAATTCATTACTGACACATAGTTTAAAATATTTGGTACTAGCGTAAATTATATTATATTTTACAATACGATTAGTCGGGATAAGAGAGATTAAGAAAATCATAAAAAAATAATATATTAATTGTTGACTTTTTTCTGTTCTTCATCGTTAAAAAAGTCACGAACATCATAAGTTAAGCTGAAAAATATTGGACTACTATGGGTATGGAAAAATTTGTTAAAAATCGTGCATATACTAAGTAGTTTCTAAAACCTATTTTTTTGCTTTACACCCTAGTTACCAGTTTAAGTAAAATGAAACAGAGTGATTAATAAAAAATACTACTTCACACTGTATACAAGGAGATTCGCTAAAATATTTTGTGCGGTGTCTTCAAAAATGAAAAATAAATAATTATTATTACTTTTTTAATAGATTTAAAATGATGTTTGAAATAAATAATAGAAATGGTTTTTTTTCTTAAAAGAACATATTTTTGATATTTATTATGTTGTTTATTAAAAAGCTTATCACAGTTTATTTGCGCATTAATATCACGATATATTATTTTTAAATCACCTAAATTTTCAAATACTGTTTTTTTTAAATATGACGAAAAAGCATATATAAAAATAATACGTAGTTCCAATTTGAAAAAAAAAAGTTTGATACCAATCATTTTGTATTTGCATGATTAATTTTTTCTATATTACCGACAACATAATAGAAACTATTTTAATAACAAATTATTTTATTANCATAATAGAAACTATATTAATAACAAATTATTTTATTAATTAGCTGACAATTTTAAATATCATTATCTCAAATAGGTAACTTTTTATTCATTATCTATCTGTAGTCTACTAGAATTTTAGCTTCGATGCGAAGTTGAGAAGGTATTGGTTTTACTATGATGTGTTTTTTTTTTTTGTGTCTGTTACCACTTTTTCTCAGCTCTCACCGAACGGATTTCTTTCAACGACACGTCAAAAGATAACAAATCGTATCTAATCGAAGACATTACCCTCAAAAATTGAAAAAATTCCCTCGTTCCCCGTAAATGAGGGAAACCTCCAAAATAATTACAAATTTAAAAATCGCTTATTTACAAAATTTCTTCAATTTTTTTTACTAAAAAATGCCGTAACTTTTTCAAAAATGAACATATCAATATAATTTTTATTTTATATGCTTGATGTCTTTATCTATCATTTGGTATATATTTTTTGTAAATCTGACCCTTTATCTGCCCACAGGAAGGGATTTAAAATGACAACTTTTTTACAAAAAATTAACTTTTTCAACTTAACTTTTGAAATTGTTCCGGAAGGTCTGACACTTTTATATATATCTTAAATTAAAGCTAATGTAATGTACTTTAATTTGAAAAAAAAAANTAAATTAAAGCTAATGTAATGTACTTTATTATGAAAAAAAAAATTTGACCTCTGGACTTGTCTTCGTGGTGAAAATGGCTAACAAATGCTATTTTTGTGTGAAATTTCTCGATTTTATATTTTACATTTTTTACTTTAAAATGCCATAACTTTTTAAAAAATGTATGGATCAATACAATTTTTTCATGAGAAGTAGTATTTTTATACATCTTTCATTCGACATACTTTATCTTAATCAAGATATTAATAAGGAACTAGCAGATCATGTAACTTTTCGAATAATACACCAATTTTTTTAAAATTAAACACAACCTAAAGATTTGCATCGAAGCGTTTTTTTTTTATAGTGATTTTAATTATTGTCAGATATCATTATACTTGATCCAATTATGTCACGTCACCACTGTGCCACGACCCCCCTGTGCTGGGTTTTTGATTAGATTTTTTTCAAACATTCTTAATACATAAATATATTCATAATACATATACAATATATTCCGTAAAAGTTGCGCTTATTATAACCTATAAATAAATACTAATCTACTAGATTTAACCATTTTAAAAATAATTAAATCAATATTGTTGTTCAAAAAAATTCAAGTAATAAATCAAGTATAAATAACAATTTAAATATTTATTTATTTCTTTAAACACATTAAATATATATGTGTAAATTAATTTTAATAAAAAAATATATAAATTTAATAAAAACTAAGAGTTATATCGTTTAAAAGACATTTTGAACTCAATTAAGTGTACTTGTTAGTTCGTTAAAAAATTTTAAATGTTTTGTAAAAATAAAAATTTTATCTTCGCAGCAATAATATTAATGTCAGTATGTTGTGTTAAATCACTTAAAACTGGTTATAATATAATTGAAAATCTTGATGGACAAATAAAGTTATTAAAGTGTTCTTACTTGTATAATGCCATATTTAACATGAAAGTACATAAGATAAACTTAGAAGATCAAAACACAGGTTTGGTGGGAGAAGAAATACATGACAATAGTTTTGAACTAAAAAAAGTAATTACTACATTACTTAACGTAAAAAATATTAAATTAAATTCTTTATGGCTACTCAATCTATATATGATAGATTTACAAAATATTGTGCATAAATTAAATAGTGACGATATTAAAGGTGTTTTGAATACATTGGATTATGTATTAGAAAAATTAATTGAAGACACTAAAGATTGTCCTGTAGGAAGCCTGTTTGATATAAGTGATTTGTCAATAACTGCATATAAAAATAAAGGTGGTATGATAATTGTTCGTTTATTTCAAAAACGAATAACCGAATATATTCTGAGTTTAATTCACAAAAATTATAATGTTTTGAAATGGTCAAATAGTAAAATAAAATTATTAACAAAAGATGAATTGTTCATGAGACAATTAATGGAATCAACAAGNTGTTCATGAGACAATTAATGGAATCAACAAGTATTAAGTATATGATGGAAACATATAATGTTCAAGTCTCTTGGGGTGATACTCGTACCAATATAGATAAATTTTATGAAGAAACGAATAACTTGTTATGGAGATCAAATAAATTCCATCCTCACAAGATATACTTTAATGCTGTTTTTAGTTTTTTGAAAATCATCATGTTAAGATTAACTTGGAAACATGTGTTGTACCTCAAATATCAGGATGCATATAAAATTAAGTATCTTGTTAATAAATGGATTGCTATTTTAAATCATTTTCATACCACATTACGTTTGGAAGATGACATTATGATTAAAACAGTGATAAAAAATATGGAGTATTACAAGAACGAACTTAAGTGTACAACAGATATGGAAAGGTTAATTGATGATATAATACCATTCTTGGTACAGCTTTGTAAAGATTTAGGCTGTAATGCAACATTGGAATTAATCCTCAATGGAAATGAATCAAAACCGTTAAATGAAGACAAGTTTGTTTCAAAACCAGTACATGACATAAAAAATAATAGAATCATCAAGTATTACAGTATATTGTATGCTGAAGATTTTATAAATTATATGAAATCCAAATTATATTTTGGAAGTATAAACGTTATTTATGCATTCATTAATTATATTGAAGAAATAACTAAATTTAAACCATTCGATGGTATTTAGGTATCTAAATAAGGTCAGAACTTTTCAAGAATAATTAAAAAACAATGAAAAATGTTTTGTGTTAAATCTCAAAAAAAAAATAAAAGTTGCAAGAATTTTTTTTCTTTCTTAGAATTAGTACTTAATTATACATTTAACTAAAGTAATTGTATTAATAAAACTTTTCAAATAAAAATGTTATATATTGATAAAAAAATTAATTTTCTTACATTAATATAGATATTAAGACCAGTTTCAATATTTTTTAGTCTAAAAATTTTTTTGATGATGTGTAACAGCTTTAAATTATTAATTAAATCGTTTTGTAAAATGTTAATAAAATTTGATTTTCAATAATTATTTTTCAATTCTGAATATTGTCTTATAATATTTTAACTCGATATTAATAAACTTTCTACTTTTGTCTATAATAAGGTAAAGTAAATATTACCATTCAAAAATTTAAACCTGCCAGTAATAAAACTAAACTATAAATAAAAAAGTATATTTTTATGTAGATGTTTGTATAAATCATCGCGAATAAAATGTATAAAATAAAAAAAAAAATTTTTAATTTTATAATAATTTGTACTTGTTAGTTTGTTTAAGTTACTATTAAAATGGTATACAAGAATAATAATTTTTTCCTAGTTACAATACTATTAATATCGGTAAGTTGTGTTAAATCACTTAAAACTGGTTATAATATAATCGAAAATGATATTGAACAACTAAAGTTATTAAAGTGTTCTTATTTATTTAATGCAATATTTAACATGAAAGTACATAAGATACATTTAGAAAACTACAATATTAAATATGTAGCAGAAGAAACACTTAGTTATGATTTTGAAATAAAACAACAAATGAGAACATTGTTAAATGTTAAAAATATTGAATTAGGATCTTTATGGCTACTCAATCTATATGTGATAGATTTAAGGACTATTTTGCATAAATTAAAAAAAATAAGCAAAGACCATTACTTATATATTAATGTGTTGAATACATTGAAGTATATTATAGCACAATTAATTGAAGACACCAAAGACTGTGCTAAAGGAAGTCAGTTTTTTATAAGTGATTCAACGATAAAGGAATATCAAAATAATGGTGGTATGTCAAAGGTTCGTTTATTTCAAAAACAGACAAACAAAGAACTTAAGAGTTTAATAAACAATAACGGCGAGAGTAATGAATTGACGTCGTCGTCTTGTCTAAAAATAGAAATATTAAGAAATTCTACATTGTTCATGAGAAATTTAATGAAACCACCATGTATTCATCATATAATGAATACATATAATGTTCAAGTCTTATGGGGTCGTGCTCATACTAATATAGATAAATTTTATAAAAAAACTAAAAACTTTTTATGGTATTCTAACAAATTCCATTCTCACAAAAGATACTTTAATGCTGTTTTTAGTTTTTTGAAGATCATCATGTTAAGATTATCTTGGAAACATTTGTTGTACCTCAAATATCAGAGTGTAAATAAAATCCAGTATCTTGTTGAAAAATGGATTGCTATTTTAAATAGTTTTTCATCTGCATTACATTTGGAAAAAGACGTTATGATTAAAACAATGCTTGAAGATCTAAATTATTACAAGGACGATCTTAACGTAGAAACTGTGGTTTCAAAAGATGAACATGAAATATTAAAATTTCATCAAGATTATATGGAAAAGTTAATTGAAAATATTAAACCATTCTTGCAAATCCTTTGTAAAAACTTAGGCTGTGATGCAACTTCGAAATTAATCCTCAATGGAAATGAATTAAAAACGTTTAATGCTATTAAACCAAAACCAATACATGACATTTACAATTTAAGAACCATCAATTATTACAGTGTAACTTATGCAATAGATTTTATAAATTATATCAAATACATTTTGTTTAGAGAAAGTAAGGATATTATTTATACTTTTATTAAATATATTGAAGAAATAACTAAATATACTACTTTTGACGATATCAATTTAAGTAATTAAATAGCTTAGATTTTAAGATTTTTTATATTTAATTTATATTTTTAATTGTTAATTAAACTAATTTCAAATAAGTAGAATTCTATCTTTACTGTCGTTTCACAAAAATAACTATTAATGGTCTAATTTTATTTATCATTGTAGTATATTATTATGTAACTAATTTTAATATCTATTTTCTCATATTGTGAGTAAATAGATTTCTTATTTTCAAAAACGTTTTATAATCATTTTAGTTCTTTGAAGAGCTATTCAACAAGAAAAATGAAATTTCTATCACCAACTCTTATGCTTACAACTTGTATCGAATTGAAATTTTCAAATGGCAACCATTNACAACTTGTATCGAATTGAAATTTCTAATGGCAACCATATTTTTTTGTATATCATTAGATTTGGCTAAATAAAATAAAATTAGTTTTATTTAATTTATATCTAAGCGCTCTATGTCTTTTTAATGTTTAGGTCATAATATGAAATATATAATATACTTGATTATAAGTGACGCTAATATTATATAGGGCCGTAAGTCAATAAGTGATGTCGGTTTAAAGCAATGAAATACTATGTCATTAAGAAATATATATTTTACTGCTCATATTAATTTAGGTAAGTAGATATAATCTAGATTTTTAAACAAAAATGGGTTAATAAACTAATTAATCTACCGTTGATGAATTTGATGGAAATATTTATATTTTTTTAACCAGCAAAAAATAAAATAAAGTTGCTATGCCAAGTTTTAAAAAGATGTTCATACTTAAATTGTAGTTGATCAGAAAAACCTCAGCGTGTCATAATTTTTATAGAATAATAAAAAGAAAATGTTATTGTGCAATATTTTATTAAAAATATATATTTATGAATTAGTATTTTAATATTGCATGTAGAGGGGACATACAATACTAATCTTGATAATCCGATTGAATACTGGACAAAAATAGTGCTGAATTACTAAGAATCATATAAATAACCAATAGAAAATCTTATTCTCTTAAAATGATGTAATCAAATTCTTTATAACTACAGTATGAAATGGATAAAACATATTTTGAGTTTATCAAATTTGTCAGTGGGCGGCTCGTGGGTGCTGTGGATACGAAATACTAAATAAGAGAAATGCTTATTTTAGAACTACTTAAATTGTTATTAAATACAGTTGAATAAATTTTATATTTCTTAAAACTATAAATGTACTTGTTTTTCACGAGTAGTTATAATTGGAAATAAATAAATACTTTGGTTAATATGAAATAAATATATTAATAAGTCATATACTTACAAAATTGATAAGAATCATAAGGTTTCATCTCGCGTTTTTTCAAAAAAAACTTTTTGGGATATAGTTTTCTATTATTCAACCCTTATAATGTGGGTAAAAACTTATATTGGGTTTATAATTTTTATTAAATAAATGACAGTTATTAGCAGTTATATGAAGTTTTTTTCTGGGAATTCTTAAATTCAATTAATCCTAAATACGACTCTGGTAAAAAATTCTACTCAGTGAATATTAAAGTCATAAATGATAGTTAATTGATAACGTAATAACTTAATCCATATGATGGCTGAAATATCTTGAAGGCATAGTTTTTTTTTAGTTATTAGATAAATGAATAAATCTCACAAATGTATTACATTTCATTTTATTTATTTAGTTTAAGATCATTTACTTTTTTCCAAATAGCTCTCAATTTTTTAAATATTTTTCTAAAACTAATAAGAATTGAATGCTGTAAAATAATTATTAATTTTTTATTTATTGAATGACATGAGTTAATATATTTTTATCCAATCTTATACTAATTATTTCATTAAATATTGTTTTTGTTTAAAATATTAAAATACATAAACTATTTAATAGTAGATATGGATGGGCCTGACCCCCTTAGATTTGATGTGACCCAGGGCCAGTNAACTTATTGTATAAAATACAGCAATCGTTCATATAAAAAAATTGATTCTATATTATTCAAGTTATTGTTCAACAGTTAAAATTACTTAAGATAAATATCAGTAATTTCATAATTATATACATATTTCTTAATACCCTTAAAACGTTAAAATAGAAAATTCTTTATAATTAAAATTATATCAATCACTATGAAGTGATTTTTTCTTATGTAAAGTCAGTGCAAGCACATGGGTGTCATAGTAACAATGGTAAGGTTATTTTAAGAAATAAACAAAAATATAAAAGAGTAATATTAAANAGAAATAAACAAAAAAATAAAAGAGTAAAATTAGTTTTTATACAGTTTTTTATGGCGGTTCGGACTCGCCTAGTCACTGTACCTATTTATTGAACGAGTTAAAAAAACGTCATTCATTCATATTATATGTGATTACCTCTCTTAACAAATTTTATGGATCCGTGCATGTGTAAATTGCTATGGTCTGTTAAAAATTAAGGGTTGCATAATACTGATTTGAATTCGTGATCTTGTAGGAAAATTTATTGTTGTAAATCTATCCTTTTAGACGTCATTTTTTTCTATATTGTCGACAATATATAGAAACTATTTAGCAACAATGAGTGGGAGGAAAAACATTGTGCTGTTTTAGTAATATTAACGTCTTGAAAGGAAATATTAATTAATAAAAGAAATGAAATTATTTGCTTTTTATCTAAATAAAAGACAAATTATTTTATTAATCAGCTAACAAGTGTCATTATTCATTTTTCCCTCATATTTATTATTTTATATACTAATTAAAATAATACGCCTAGATGATGTGGGAGATCGTGTCAAGTGGAAGTTTAGTATAAGGGTGACCGACTCCAAGTAGTTGGATTAAGGCGAGGAAAAAGAAGAAGAAAGAAATAAAATCAGGCACGTAGATATGGATGGGCCTGACCCCCTTAGATTTGATGTGACCCAGGGCCAGTCCCCCAAATTTAAAATTCAATTATTTTTACGAATTATCAAAAACGTGTTAGGCCTTATATACATTGAAATTATTATTAATTTGTGATTACTATTGGGTAATACAGTTATTATTATGACTGTATTTTCATTTTTATATTCATAGAAAACGTTCTTTGAAAAAGATAACATTCTAGACGTAATAATAAATGGAATAGCAGTTACTTCAAACGTAGTTGTTGGTAAATTTTTTTTAACTCTGGTCCAACAAACTACCAAGTATCTGCATTGATTAAAATCTAGTTGATTACAAAATTCGATAGAGTAATACTCTATGCAAATTTTTTTGATAAATCTTATCTTTAATCTGTTTCTTTTTTTATAATTTAGTAGTTACAATAGGTAATTTATTTGTTTTTGTTTATTTGTTATTTGCGTGCTATAAACAATAGTAATAAAAATATGACTAAAAAAGACACGAATTGTTTTTAATTTTAAATAAAATAAATTTTACATTAAAAAATACATAGTTTAAAACCAAGAAAATTAAAAATGTTATTCAAATCAAATAATTTTTAAACATTTTACTTTTCTCAATCATTTTTCAATTTTGAATATTGTAATGTAATATTTTAATTCAATACAAGTAAACTTCTTGTATTAGTCGAAAAAAAAGTTAAGTAAAAATTGTAGTTCAAGAAAAAGCTGCAAGTAATAAAACTATAAAATAAATAAAAATGTATAAATTGAAAAAATATATACATATTGATTTATAATAATTTTTACTAGTTTTTTATTTAAATATCTTTTAAAATGCTATACAAGAATAATACTTTTATTCTAGTTACAATACTATTGATGTCTGTAAGTTATGTTAAATCACTTAAGACTGGTTATAATATAATCGATAATAAAATTTCAAATATTGAGTTGATTAAATGTTCTTATTTGTTTAATGCAATATTTAACATGAAAGTACATGAGTTACACTTAGAAAATAAAAATAAAAAAGGGGTGGGAGACGATACGTTTGGTTACAATACAATAATAAAACTGCAAATGAGTACATTATTAAATGTACAAAATATTGAATTAGGATCATTATGGCTACTCAATCTATATATGATAGATTTAAAAAATATTGTGCATAAATTAAAAAGTGGCGATTATGATAATCTGTTAAATACATCGAATTATGTATTAGAAAAATTAACCGAAGACGCTAAAGATGTGCTAAAGGAAGCAAGTTTTTTATAAGTGATTCGACAATAACAGAATATAAAAATGAGGGTGCCTTGTCTATGATTCGTTCATTTCAAAAACAAACAAACAAAGAGCTTGATAGATTAATTAAAGAAAATTATAGCGATTTACCGTGGTCTAATGAAGCAACAACAATGCTTAAAAAACCTCTTTTATTCATGAGAAAATGAATGGAACCAGCAAGTATTAATCATATGATGTATACATATAATGTTCAAGTCTTTTGGGGTGATGCTCTTACCAATATATATGAATTTTATAGAAAAACTAGTAACTTTTTATGGAGATCAAATAAATTCCATCCTCACAAAAGATACTTTAATGCTGTTTTTAGTTTTTTGAAAATTATCATGTTAAGATTAACTTGGAAACATTTGTTGTACCTTAAATATCAACATGAAAACAATATTATGAATCTTCTTGAAAAATGGATTGCTATTTTAAATAATTTTTCATCTACATTACATTTGGAAAATGACGTTATGATTAAAACAGTGATAAAAAAAATGGAGTATTACAAGAACGAACTTAAGGTTTTAATATATATGGATAGGTTAATAGAGGACATAATACCATTTTTGAAACATCTTTGTAAAGATTTAGGTTGTAATGCAACTTCGGAATTAATCCTCAATGGAAATGAATCAGAAACGTTCAATGCTATTAAACCAAAACCAATACATGACATTGGCAATATTACTACTATCAGTTATTACAGTATATTGTATGCTGAAGATTTTATAAATTATATCAAATTATTTTTGTATAATGATAGTATGGACATTATTTATGCTTTTATTAGTTATATTGATGAAATAACTAAATTTAAACCATTCGATGGTATTTTTTTGGTATTTAAATAAGGGTAGATCTTATAAAGAATTATTTTGAAAACAGTCAAGCATTTTTTGTGTCATATTTAAAAATAATAAATTTGCAACAATTTTTTTTTCTTTCTTAGAATATGTAATAGTCATTAGTCATTCATATAAATTTAATTAAAGTAATTTTATTTATAATACTATTCAAATAAAAATGTTAAATAATGGTTGTATTAATTAATTTAGAAACATTGAAATGAATAGCTATGGAAAATTGTTTTTTTATGTAAAAAAGTTTCTTGATAAAGATAACTGTTTTAAATTGTTGAAAAAATAAAGCATTTCCTATCAATATTGTGTTACACTCGCCGTCAGTAGTATACTAATATATCACGTGAGAATTGGCTAAAGTTTTTTGACTATTTCTATAAAATGATCTATAAAATGTAAATTACATCTATATTTTTTGTAATATTTACATTATATATAGATTTATACATTAACAAGTCTTTACTATAACAATTTGAAATTACTGAAATTAATAGCTTAGGAAAAAATTAATTTTTTAATGTTACACGAGAAAGTGTCATTATTCATTTTTCCCTCATACTATTATACTATTAAATATTACACTAAACAGAACTATACAATTTGATTAATAATTTTTTCTTCAGTCACTTAAGTAAAAATCATTTAATATGCAATTTTTTTTATAACAGCTCAGTAAACTATCTAAATTAAGCAGTCTATTCTGTATAATTAAATGATTAAAAATCGTAAATATTTCACAAATGTATATAACATATAGTATCCGCCATATTTGCACTTCAATGGTTTCTATAGTGACCATATTTAACGGCTTGACTACACTGTACTACTTTCAAGCTAGCGAACAATTGCAGTAAAGGGTACTTGTTTTAACTAATTTTTGACAAATAAAATAACTATGCTATCTTTGACAAATATTTTATTAATATATAATAATAATTTTTTAATGATATAATTTATTAAATAAAAATATCACTTAATAGTTGCTGGTTTGAGTGCATTGACGGTTATACGTGTATTAACAACTTTATGACTTTTAAAATTCATCCTACAGCTATTAATTAATTTTGTACGAAAAATATATTCATCTCTCGAGATAGAATAAAAAAAACATATTTCGGGTGTAACTTGTAAACTGTATAATAAATTGTATTTGTATAACAAACAGTCAATTAAGTAAGTAAATATTTAAGGTAGATGTTGAGGATTATGACACTCTCTTTGAATAATAGTTAAAAATTATGTTTGATTTTTCTTTTTTGTTTATTTAAAATAATTTTATTTATGTAAAATTAATTTCGAACATTTTTTGGATCTATAAAAATAAAAATATTTTGTTAAAAACTAGGAAATTTTATCATTACTATAAACCAGACTTAAATTAAATTGTGTGAGGACTCATCATTTTTAGACAACCCTAAATT
The DNA here is from genome assembly GCF_025091365.1 of Daktulosphaira vitifoliae. NCBI lineage: Eukaryota > Metazoa > Arthropoda > Insecta > Hemiptera > Phylloxeridae > Daktulosphaira > Daktulosphaira vitifoliae. Next base: position 27,464,195 of record NW_026099575.1, on the reverse strand, counting down.
TAAGTTTATAACCAAAATTAGTGTCAATATGTTCGATAACTCCATCAATAGTTCTTTTATATTTGGGTATTCTACTTTGGTGACTTTCATTGTATTTTCAAAATATAGATCACAATTATTATCATAATCACATAAAAAAATGTCCCGTTTTTCTCTAGAGCATCAGTTACCGAAATAATTATTTATGTTTGGCATACATTTAATTTTTACTACCTATTTCAATTTTATGTGAGTTAATAGTTGAACACTATTCTTTGCAGTATATTGTTAATATTCCGCTATTTTAGAATGCCTAATTTAATTTTTTTTTTTTATATATAAGACTATTTTGTCACTAGAAAAAATAAATTAACAATAATCAACTATTTTTTAAAATAATATCTCTTACTGACAACTGTTTAAACTTTAAATTGAAAAATATATTTCGGAAAACAATGTTCAATAATTTTGAAAAATAGAATAAAGTAACAAAATAAAAAAATTTGGTAATTTATAAAATAATATTTTAAAATATTAAAGAATAATAATAATAAAATAATTTTAAAAAATACCATCTTGTACTTTCTATTACGGTTTATCTATTTGTTAGTTTTATTTTTTAATGACGAAATGCTTTATCTATTTTACGGTTAATTCAATAGAAATAAGCTTCTAGATTTACGTATTTTATTGTATAAAAAATATATATTTCAACAATATAGTTTAATTGAATCATTTCGCTTTCCTAAAACAACATAAAATAAAACACAATTTTGATTGATTTATACTTCGTGAATCATCAAATAACGTTATATTTGAAGTATTATTTTTTCTTTAATTATTAATAATAATCGTTTAGAATTGAATCGGTCATGTAGAATAATATCAGTAAATAGTAACTATCACCCTACTTACTAGTTATTTGAAACATTTAACAAGTAAAGCTGAGTAGATTCGGTTTTTTTTAATTTTGCTATTAGCGATGTTTCTCACTAAATTTATATATCTAGTTTTACTGTAAGTTTATACTTTCTTCTCTAATATCTATGAAATATGTATCGAACGATTAAAATTAAAAAAGGAATCGTGAAAAAGTTTACATAAGAAAACCCAATAAAGTAAATTTCTTTAAAAGCAAACTGCGACAATTCCGCAGATAATAAATTAGTATTTTAATTCATGAAGTTTTATTTCTTTAAGTATAAAAATACTTAATCGCACAAAATACCCGGACGGTTATTTTCTTGTAAATATTTGATATAACAGTGTCGATCGATTGTGTTTATTGCAATGGATATTGTTTACACATGAATTTAAATCAAAATTTAAACTTTTGTGGTCCATAAATTTCCATTGAAACGGGTTTCACAATCGAATGGGTGAAAACGCAATAAAAACTAATATGACACATTATGGTCATAACACAAATTTAAACCAAATCCTGGAAGTCAATTCTAATTTGTACGGTAAATAATTAAAATTTAATTACAGCTCTCAACGCGAAGTGACTAATAAAAAATCTGCGCACTTACCTTGCAGTATGAAGTCTATGTGATTGAGCAGGCGTCGTTTATGCGCGTCACCGACAGTGAACTTTTCGGTCAATTGTTACCCGTCGAAATGTTATGGAAGATGACACAAACTATGGCGCAGTTAAGACAGTGGCGGCGGTTGGTCGAATGATATAAGCTCGAAAAGAGACGTTTCTCTTTGCGGTACGATACGTTCTTTATGGCCCTCCCTTCGTCATAGCTCTTCTTCTGACCAAACACTCCCTAGCACTTCCCCCTGTTACTCTGACCCCTCTGAAAAACGGTCCAATAATGTCTCGTAGTCGGTGCATCGAGTTTTATGATCAAATACATGCGGGAGGTCTCTACATATCCGAGCCAATATCTATGACACAGATAGAATGTCACTGAAATGTAAAAAGTCCGAGTCGTATTCAAATATAATTTACTGCTTATAAATATATTTCAAACGTGCAGTTACTCAGAAGATTTATGTGAAGGATAAATGTATCAAAAATAACCACATATAAGCATAGTATGCTGTTTATATTTCCATGGAAGTGTTCATATAATACTTTAGAATATAAAATACTTTACAAGCGTACTTCGAATTTGATAGAAAAAAAAATGATCACAATACAGTGAAAAAAAAAGCACATAAAAACCACCTGATACGATCACTTCACTTTTTATTAGATAACCACCACCCGAATACTTAATTTCATGCCATAAAGCTACTTATTTTGTTGGCAGAATATATTCTCCTAACAAAATTCTCTTTCAAAAATATATTCGTATTCGCTTACGCACAAAAACTATAATACAGTTGTAATAGATAATGGTAACTCTTATCGCGTAAAACTTTACTGAATTTATTATTATATTTTCAAAGTCTGACTCGATGTAAAAAATTGTCATCTTTGACAAAATACGCGTAGATTTAAAAGCACATAGGGAAATAAAAACTGTATAATATGTCATTTTATAGGGTATAAAATATTACTATGTAATACCAATTTACTTTTTATTTGATGTAAATTGAATCTTAAAACACCGTTACTATTTTTATGGAACACATGAACAACACTTCATCAACAATTATTTTGTGTTTTTAGCCTCATAAATATATAAAAATGACTCTATCAGTAAATAGGCATAGTATATAATAGACGTCATTAAATTTTAATCTCATATTTATGTGCCCTTTTTATGAAGTACCGTAATATTGTATACATTTTAAGACATTCATTCTTAAATACATAAAACATAAATTGTTTAAAACAATTTCTTAAATAAGTAACAATATTAGTTTAAATTATTAAAATGAAGAAAAAAAATGTATAAGGCAAATAATTGTCAACTTTATTATCATATAGTATAATAATCGAATGCAATTAATCAAAACACATTTAAACTTTTTGGATGGTAAAAAATAAATTGTTTATTGTCATATCAAGTTTGAATTTCTTAAAATAATGAGTTTTTATGCGCATTGCAAACAATGTTTGTTTTTATCAGCCACTCTTTTAAGTTTGCACTACAGTAAATGTGCCGAACAATTTTTAAATCACACCTTTTCACGTTTTACTTTAAATGCGAAAATACATCATTTTGATTCTTCAGTAAAATTATAACTTTTTAGGTCGGTACCAAGATCGCCAAATTTTCATTAATTGTTTTTTTTTTTTAATAATTATTCAATTACACACAAAATTATTTTTTCCTATATAATAAAAATTGATCGCTTGTGGCTAATATTATTTAAAATTTAAATATACGCCACAAAAATTTTACTAAAAAATCGCGGATACTTATATATTTCGGGAACAATGTTACTATTATCAACGCAAAAGGTATCGTACATATATTTTCCTTCGTAATGTTACTGATAACTGAATACCTGTAGATGTATATCACGTTTAAAGTACAACTGGAAAACAACACTAAAAGATTGTAAATCCATAAACTAACCATAATAAAATCACAGCCAGTTTTTGATAACTATCTTTGCCTTAGACACTCATAAGCCCCTGACCAAAAGAGTTCCGCATTGCCAACAAACCCTTCCTTATTAGGATATTTTATGTTTTATTCCCAGCAGGAATCAACCCCAAACACTCTCACTGAGTAGACAATATTTATACGACTGTACGTGATTGAACCAAACAATTTTTTTTCGTGCTTAACGACAATATTTTTTTCTTAAAATCGTATCGAATCAAAATAATGTGTAATGCTTTAACAATCCGTATTTTATTTTTTTTTTTAATACAATCTATTATTATTCGTTGTACCAATGCGGTCCCTACGTTTGCCATATCAAATTCAGTTTATAATCAGAACGAATTATAATCGCACAACATTTACTTGAACAAATCGTTCTTTAAACATTTTATATTCGTTTCCTGATTCACAGAAAATGTCGTGTAAGTTGGCGAACCGTATAAATTAGTGATATTAACAAAATAATTCTTTAATAAATTAAACAATAAATAATAATTAAATACCTGAAAAAACTGTTAAAAGTATTAAAAATATGATTTAATTAAGTGTGTGATTGATTCAGAGGGCGTGGTGGACACACTAGACATTGACAAAACCCTAGTGTTAAGCCACGCCTGCCGCCGTAGTGAACAGATGGGTGACCATACGTGTGTTTTACGGTGACAAAAAGCACCCAGTTCCAAGTGTAGAATGCAACGGAAAACCACTGCACTTATCCCTTCCCTATTAATATCAGTTGACCTTAGGGTATCTGGTATCCAACACCCGAAAACGAGTAGGAATTAAAAAAAGAAGTGATTGATTCTCTGGATTTCATTGGTGAAAAGTAATGCAGTGTAAATCATTTTATAATGATTCATTATTTTAAGAATCATTATGATAATCTTACAGTAAATGAAAAATTAATGAAAGATCACTCATATTAAACAAAAATATGAAGATATCATGGAACCTCCAAACTATAAAAGAAATCTCAATTATTTTATTGCAATTCACAATAGTTATATAACTTAATTTTCCGAGGTGTGTCTTTAGAAAACATATTTATCGTACATAAATAATTATTTCGGTAAATTTACCGATGCTTTAGGGAAATATAGTATATTTTATTCATGTGATCTTGGTAAAAATTTATGTAAAATATGTGACGATTTTTATTTGAAAAAATTATTATAAATAGTAATTTTCATATCCTACCTATCTACTTACAGAATAAAAATAAATTAAATATTTTTTTGGTTACTTTTGGTCACATACTATTCTTTAATTATTAGCTATATACTTTTTAAGTTCAATTATGATTATTAATATATTTCTATAATTGCCATTTGGTATATTTATAAAAGTTAACTCACAACAATGTGCCTGACAACAAAACATTAAGCACATCTGTTAATAAAGTCATAATTGACAATATATATATCGTATATACGAATAGCGACGTCATAAAAAAACAATTAGATACCCGTATTTGTACATGTATATGTACAAATACACGTATATTAGTTACATGGATATTAACTAAAAAATTTAAAACTTAAAAATTTTATATCTAAACGGATAAACTTAAATGATAAATTTAAATGTCATTTCCTTTAAAATAAAATGTTAAACATTTTATTGAATTCAAAATATGTATTCCTAATTGAAAAAGAAAAATTTAACATAAAAAGTAATTTATAACTGATATCTAAAGAATAGTATGTGGCCAGAAGTAACCAAAATAAAAAAAAGGCTTAAATTATTTTTATTCTGTGAGTAAGTAATTGAGTAGGTTTGATAAAATAATCACTCTGTATACCAGATACATAATTGTAAATTTTCAGTGGTCGATTGGACGAAAAATTCGTTTTCGGAATATTAATGAAACTAATTCACTTTGTTCCCAAAAAAATCAATAAAATAAAAAATGAGCCATCATAAAAATTCTGTCGGAGGACACGAAAAGATAGTACAAACTCATTGAGTATCTGACTTCTTAAAAGATAGATAGTTTCATAAAACTATATTTGAAAGATATTTTATTTTTATAAATTTAAATATGCTTTGGAAGCCACATTGAAAATAAAGCCTAAAAATCTATGTTATTATTATGTTATGTTTACAACATAAATTTTACCTAAAAAGTTAACAAATATCAGTAATTCAAGTATAAAAAGTAGTCATTTTTTGAAAATATCTTCTTTTAAATAAATATAATTAAACTTTTTTACAAAGAAAAACAGAAGTTTTTACAATTTCTATTTATTTAAAATGATACAATTTGTGATATTTATCGTATCATTGAGTAAATTTGTTTCAGTAGGAGTTGAGTATTAATATAGTGATAGATAGAAAAAACACACTAGGAAAATTAACGACTTCTCGGCTTTATATTGAAATTTAAATTGGGACTACAAGAAATATATATGTTTTGTTTATTTCATGAGGTAGAATAATATTAATGTTTATTAAACTGGCAACAAAATCGTCGACGACCATTGTAATAAGACTACTTCGAGAGTTTCCACAAAAGTTTCTCTGTTCCATGAAGGTTCAAAAGGATCATGTTTTCATACTGAAACATAACACCTTTCATAACGGCTACCTCTAAAAAACTATTTTTGATGCTCCATTACTTTTATCAACATAAGTAAGCCGACTTTTCCATTAAAATTTTGTCAAAGTCAAATCTAAATAATTTGATTTATTAGAATATTATCACAGTCATCTAAAATTAATTAAAAATCGATTCATTTATCCAACAATAATAACTGTTTGAATTATGAGAAAAAATTATTTCATTCTTGTTAAATAATTCAAACAAGTTATACTAATTTTAAATTTATCATTTTCACTGTAAAAACTAAAAATCTGGCATTTAAAATAAAAATATATTTGCTGTTGAAATTTTATTTCATTTTTTTTTATTATCCAATAATGTTTACAATGACGTATATTTTAAGCTTATAAATATGTCCATGATAAAAGTTTAAATCATTAATAAAGATATACAATTTTTATAATTAAAAAAAACTACTTGACTCTATTTTTTTCAAGAACATAACATATTTATTATATATAATATCATCACCTATTACCTAAGATAGGTTTTTTATGTATAATTTTAATTATCATTACTTAATTTTTATATAAATCCTACGCAAAAATAAAAACAAAAAATTCATCATATTTACCAAAAATTATATGATTTCTGACTTAAAAACCCGATTACTCATAGAAGACAAGTCGTCGGAACATCTCTCTATTTTCATCGTGTAGTATACAAAAAAACTTGAATTTGGCTATAGTTTTACATGATGTAGACGTTTTGTTGCTATGAAAAATCTTGAAAATTAGTCATTTTTATAGAAAAAATGATGATTTTTGGCTCTAATGCAAAATAAAATTTGAATTATTTTAATGAAACATGGTAAATATCATGTGAAAAAAATGATGTATAAGTGAATATTTTAAGCTTTTTACCAGTTAATAAATAACCTATTTTTACTTTTTACAATTAAATGGAGAAATATGGTTTCAATAACATATTATTTACTGGATAACGAGATTTTTGACATTATTTTTTGAGATATTGGCGATATTAGTAAAAAATAAGAAAAAGTGAGTATGGGATGATTTTTAGTGACGCTCTATTTTAACCATAATTCACAAATAAGAATTCCGTGTTATGCAGTTCTCTTGCCTGTAACTAAAAATTAATTCAAATCAAAAAGTAGTAATACAAAACAAAGTTGAAATAACGTAATTAGAAAAAAGTCATTTTATATATATCTTAAATTAAAGCTATGTAATATACTTTATTATAAAAAGAAAAAATTTTAGACTTTATTTTGTCTTCACGGTAAAAATGGCTATCAAATGCTATTTATATATTAAAATTTTCGATTTTGTTTTTACATTTTTATATTTCTATTACTATAACTTTTTTAAAAAAGTATGGATCAATAAAATTTTTTCATGAGTAATATTATTTATGTACATTTTTCATTACATACTTTTTTTAAATCAGACCATTTCCCTTTATACAGAAGGGTACAAAACTTTAAAATGCATATGACTTTAATAAGAAAAAAAATCGGACTTTATTTTGTTTACATGGTGAAAACGGACTTCAATATTAATAAAAAAAATTATTTTTAATATTTTAAACTTTATAATGCCATAACTTTTTTAAAAAAGACTAAATCAATATCATTTTTTTATTTAATGATACATTTTTCACAAAAAATTTAATTTTTCAACTTAACTTTTAAAAGTATTTCGGAAATACTAACACTTTTATATATATATTAAATTAAAGCTTATGTAATATAATTTAGTATGCAAAAAAAATTCATTTTGTCTTCATGGTGAAAATATCTACGTATCCTATTTTTGTATTAAAATTTGGATTTTGTATTAAAATACCTTACAAACATTTTTGAGTTAGAAAAAAATTTTTAACTCATTTAATTTTTATCTCATTTAAATTTAATATCTTTAATAAATATCAAGTATCCCATCATCGTAGTCCCCCCTCGATTGAAGATATTTCTTATTCATATTAAAGTTTTTTTACTATATGATATTTTTTTTATGGTTCTCATTTTTTTTCTCATCTTTCACTTGACCCATTTTTTTTAACAATACATCGAATGATCACAACTATTACACTTAACTGAGTAGATTTTTTTAACAACATTGATTGGTCTTTTTAGTTAAAGTAAATCATTAAACTTCATTATGCTCTGAATATTTCAATTGCAGAATATTTTTAAACACCAAAAATTACTTAGAAATGATTACTATGATTTCTATTTAAGTGATGTATTACAAAAAAAACATTGAACTTTTCTGATAAATTTTAAGTAAATAGTAATTATACAATTTACTTACTGCATATTAATTAAATATAACAATACTATTTTTTTATTTTTATAAAATTTTTATTTTATAATCTAAATTTCAAACTTAATGTTGATATTAAAGTTATGGTAACAAATTCACCTATTTTTATTATAAAATTACTTAAAATCAAATTTAAAATAACAAAAAAATAGGTTAAAAATGATACTTTGCACTGATTATTTTTAAAATATTAAAATTAAAATCTGTAATACTTTAAAAGCAGTTTTTCGGGTTTTTAATTATCTTTTTTAGTAATAAATCATTTCAAAAGACATTATTTATTTAAAAGATAATTAATAATTTCTATGTAATTCTTATTGTTTAAATAAATGATACAATTGAAATATTCAGAACTATTTTCCTAACAGATATATCCTATAGTTTCTGAATGATTAGTGATGAAAAACATAAAATTGCTGATTTATCTATCTCCAGATTTGAATCGAAGCTTTTTTTATGATATTGATTTTAATCACTGTCAGATATCTATAATTGACCCAACTATACCACGTCCCCACTGTGCTGCTTTTTTTAAATGTTCTTTTATTAATAGTGAAAATGCTTTTTTAAGTATATTGGGTTCGAAAATTTTCTATATATATATATATATATATATATATATCATTTAGTATAAAACTAGTAACTTTAGTATCCAAAAACTACAGAATAATTCTGTATAAATTACACTATGTTAGTACATTTAAAATCAAACTACTAGTTTGAAATATTACAAAAATGATTAAGTAAATATTGTACTTTAAAAACGCTGCAGAAAAAAACATAACTATATATAAAAATTTATACTTTTATTTAAATATTTAAATTGAATATATATATCATAAGTTCATGAAAAAATTATATAAATTTAAAAAACTGTAGTTAACTTCATCTTAAAAAAGGTTTTTTGTTAAATAAAGTGAATTTGTTCATAAAGCTTCAAAATGTTATGCAAAAATAATAATTTTATCCTCGTTACAATAATATTGATATCGGTAAGTTATGTTAAATCACTTGAAACTGGTTATAATTATTGTATTTGTACAATCGAAAGTAAAATTTCACAACTTAAGTTAATAAAATGTTCTTATTTGTTTAATGCCATATTTAACATGAATATACATAAAATGCACTTAGAAGATTCTAGTTTTCGTGTAATAGGGGCGGTAAACATGGTAGAAAACTATGGAAAAACATTAAGAAGAAAGATGAGTACATTGTTCAAATTAGAAGATTTTAAATTAGGATCTTTATGGCTACTTAATATGTACATGTCAGATATAAAAAATTATGTATCTGCATTAAATAATGTAGAAAGAGACGATGACTTGTATATAAATATGTTGAATGCATTAAAATATGTGATAATACAATTAATTGAAGAAACAAAAAATTGTCCTGAAGGAAGCCATTTTGATATAAATGATTCAATGATAATAGAATATTATAATATTGGTGGTATGCCGAAGATCTATTCATTGCAAAATGAGAAAATCAAAGATATTAAGAGTTTGATAAAAGAAAATGACAAAAGTTTGAAGCAAAAATCTGATAATAGAATGACACATTTTTCACAGGATTTTTTGTTCATGAGGATTTTGATGGATAAAAAAATAATCAAACATTTAATCAATACATATAATGTCCAAGTCTCTTGGTATCGTACATTTGAGACAATCAATGAATATTATATAGAATCTAAAAAATTTTTGTGGAAAAAAAATAATTTCCATGATATCAAAAAATACTTTAATGCTGTTTTTAGTTTTTTGAAAATTATTATGTTGAGATTATCTTGGAAACATTTGTTGTACCTCAAATATCAAAATGTAAGTATAATTCAGAATCCTATTGAAAAATGGAAGGTAATTTTAACCAATTTTTTAACTATATTACATTTGGAAAAAGACGTTATGATTGAAACAGTCATGAAAAAAATGACATACTACAATGATCATATAGAGTTAATAGAAGATATAAAATTATTCTTGATACATCTTTGTGCAGGCTTAGGATGTGATGCAATTTCAGAACCGATCCTCGATGAAAATGAATTAAAGCCATTCAATGTACATCAAAATTTCACATCAAAACCAGTTCATGACACTAGAAATAATAATATCATCGAGTATTACAGTATATTGTATGCTGAAGATTTTATAAATTATATTAATTACTATTTGTTTAAATATGGTGGGGATATAATTTATGCTTTCATTAATTATATTGATGAAATAACTAAATATACTACTTTTGATGGTATTAATTTAAGTATCAATATATAAGATTAATCTATATATAAAATAAATCTAAATGATCAATTTTTATTGTTTAAAAGTTGTTTTAAATTATAAATAGATTTAATTTAATTTAATATTCTTAGTAAAACAATTTTAAATTTGTTGAAAAAAAACATGTAAATTAGTATGTTGAAAAATAAAATCTTTTGATTAGATTTTCATTAAAAATTACCATTCTAACCCTTTGAGTTTTAAATGATTCATTTTTATTGTTTACGCTAATTTGTTGTACATGTAAAATATTAAATTACTTTTTGATTAATTTTTACATATATTATACAATAGAAATAATTATAAGACGAAAATATATTTGGAAGTGAAGTAAAAAAATGTTCTTTGCATATCCCATTATATGCATTATAGATTACTGTTTTAAATCATTTTTCATTCGCATTACAATTTGGAAAAATAATTTATGATCAATAGAGTAATAAAAATATGAATTGTTACAAAAATAAATTTTAGGTGGAAAAATTTGTATTAACAAAAACATTTTTTTTAATATTTCAAGTATTATTAAAAAAAATAATAAATAAAATAGCAATATCAAATTTTATTAAACTTAAATTACTCGGTAAAAAATTGATACATTAGTTATTTTATGTAGAAACATTTGTGTTAACAGTTGTACAAAGAAAAGTTTTAAAAATATTTGAAGAATTATTTAAATCTACAAAAAGTAAAACAGAAAATTCACATTTTATCAAACTTACATTCCTCCGTAAAATATTGCACTGATAGCCCCTACAAAAAAATGAAATGTGATATATTCAAGTGAGTTTAGTTTTTTCATACCAAGTCAATGTCAGTAAATAAGATTACATGATAAGCGTAGGTATAAAATTGTCATTAATAATTTTAAAATAATAAATTATTTTATTTCAATAGTAATATATTTTTAAAATGTTCAAATGACTATTTCTGGCTACAAGGGATATTTTGTTCATGATAAGATTGATGATATTATAAAAATTAAATCATTTAAAGAACTCATATAATATTAAAAATTATAAGGCATAAATTTTATGCCTTATGGAGTCATACCAATATAGAAGAATTTTATAAAAAAAAAACTAAAAACTCTTATGGGCTTATAAATTCCATTTCAAGATTCATTTGAATGCTATTTTTTGAAAATTATCATGATTAGATTAACTTGAAAACATTGAAAAGTTTAGTAAAAAATATAATACCATTTTTTAAAATTTTTTGTAAGTGTATATTGCAAATTTAGAATTGAACCTAAATGAAAATAAAATAAAAACCGTTCAATGTTTGTACATTTAAATATATTATATTAAATATAATATTTAATCAAAACCTGGACATTATATTAGCAATTCTATATTCATCAATTATTTCAGTATTTTTTTATGTTAAAGATTTTATAAATTTTATCGGGTACGTTTTGTATAAGCCAAGTAGGGACATTATTTCGTTTTTAATAATTATAATGGAGAATTAACTAAATTCACTACTCTCGATGATATTGATTTAAGTATTTAAAAAAGCTTAGAATTTTTCAATAATGTTCAATTATTAGCTTCGATACTAAGGTGAAAAGGTATTAATTTTACTATGATTTGTTTTTTTTTTTTTGTGCCCGTTACCACTTTTTCTCAGCTCTCACCGAACCGATTTCTTTCAACGATACGTCAAAAGATCACAAATCGTAACTAGTCGATGACATTACCCTCCAAAAATTTCCCTTATTCCCCGTAAATGGGAAATTTAAAAGTTACAATTTTAAAAATAGCTAATTTTCGACATTTTTTCTTCTTTTAAACTGTCATAACTTTTTTAAAAATGACAAAATTAATATAATTTTTTTTAGCTTCGATGCGAAGCTGAGAAGGTATTGGTTTTACTATGATGTGTTTTTTTTTGTGCCCGTTACCACTTTTTCTCAGCTCTCACCGAACCGATTTCTTTCAACGATACGTCAAAAGATCACAAATCGTAACTAGTCGATGACATTACCCTCCAAAAATTTCCCTTATTCCCCGTAAATGGGAAATTTAAAAGTTACAATTTTAAAAATAGCTAATTTTCGACATTTTTTCTTCTTTTAAACTGTCATAACTTTTTTAAAAATGACAAAATTAATATAATTTTTTTTAGCTTCGATGCGAAGCTGAGAAGGTATTGGTTTTACTAAGATGTGTTTATTTATTTTTTTTTTTTGTGTCTGTTACCATTTTTTCTTAGCTCTCACCGAACCGATTTCTTTCAACGATACGTTAAAAGATCACAAATTGTATCTAGTCGAAGACATTACCCTCAAAAATTGTAAAAATTTACCTCGTTCCCCGTAAATGGGGGAAACCTCCAAAAAATTACAAATTTAAAAATCAGTAATTTTCGAAATTTTTTCAATTTTTTTTACTATAAACTACCGGAAATTTTTCAAAATTGAACATATCAATATAATTTTTTTTTTATAGATGCTCGATGTTTTTATCTATCATTTGGTATATATTTTTTGTAAATCTGACCCTTTATCTGCCCACAGGGGTGGATTTAAAATGACAACTTTTTTACAAAAAATTAACTTTTTCAACTTAACTTTTTAAAATGTTCCGGAAGGTCTGACACTTTTATATATATATATTAAATTAAAGCTAATGTAATGTACTTTATTTTGAAAAAAAAAATTTGACCTCTGGACTTCGTGGTGAATATGGCTAACGAATGCTATTTTTGTATGAAATTTCTCGATTTTATATTTTACATTTTTTACAGGGGGGTCGCGTAACAGAGGTGATATGGCATAGATGGATCAAGTATAATGATATCTGACAGTGATTAAAATCACTATAAAAAAAAAACGCTTCGATGCAAATCTTTAGATAGTGTTTAATTTTAAAAAATTGGTGGATTATTTCAAAAGCTACATGATCTGCTAGTTCATTATTAATACCCTGATTAAGATAAAGTATGTCGAATGAAAAAGGGATTATTAAAAAATATTATTTTTAATCCACCAATTTTTTAAAATTAAACATTATCTAAAGATTTGTATCGAAGCGTTTTTTTTTTTATAGTGATTTTAATCACTGTCAGATATCATTATACTTGATCCATCTATGCCACGTCACCACTGTGCTGGGTTTTCTATAGATATATTTACCTATCATTTTGTATATATTTTTTTATAAATTTGAACCTTAACATGCCCACAAGGTGTGATTCAAAATGACAACTTTTTTACAAAAAATTAACTTTGTCAACTTAACTTTTTAAAGTGTTACAATACAATACTAAATATTAAACATCAATTTCATACTACATTGAATTGCTTTAATAGATATTTATACTTATAAATGAACTATTAATTAGAAATTATGATAGAAATAAGAGTTAATTTTGTTTTTTAGAATAATCAACCAATTTCTTAAAATTAAAGACAATCTACAGATTTGCATCGCAGCGTTTTTTATGATAGTGATTTTAATCACTGTCAGATATCATCTATACTGGACCCAACTATACCACTATTCCCATTGCGCTGGGTTTTTTTTTTTTTATTTGTACTTTTTTTTTTTTTGCAAGTTATCATTTTTTATTCAATATAAATTTCCGAAAAAAAATTCCTAACTACATATCTTGAATTCCTAATATTAAACAGAGTACATGTAAAATGCACTCAGATCTAAATCTTCATATACAAATAAACAACATAAGATTACAAGAGACGAGAATTCTGCTACCTTGGAAGTATCATGGCTTTCAATAACAAATCAACACATGACATTAGTAGAAGAATAGTATTGGCAAAGCAAGCATTCCAAAACAAGAATCAGCTTCTTAATAATAAACTTCTGAGTATTTCGCATATGTAAAAGATTTGTTAAGACATTTGCTTGTAGTATGCTTTCATATGGCAGTAAAACATGGACAACTAACAAGAAAGACAGACGTAAACTAGAAGCATTAGTGTTATGGACATGGAGCAAAATGACAAAGACCAATAAATGAGTAGACAAGAAAAGAAATGAGCAAGTAAGAGAAGAAAGACAGCTAATGAAGGTGATTGAATCAAGAAAAATAAAGTTAATTGGACATATCATCCGATACAATGACTTAATAATTAACATCTTCGAAGAAAAAATTACTAGGAAGAAACCAAGAGAACGCCTAATGAAACAAAATTTTGAAAATATCCTGTAACTCATGAACTGTACGTCTTTTATTTCACTGAAGAATTTGGCGTCAACAGAGAGGAGTGACTCCAATGATAAGGCATTGCCTTTAATAGATTATTATGATGAATATTAAACACAAAATTAAACTATTTTTGTTTAAAAAAAATTATATTTTATGGATATGAAATAAAGTATTTAAAACGATATTTACATGTTATACAAATCGTTCAATATAAAAAGACAATGTCTAAATTTTCGTAAAAACATGGAAATAATTCAATAGCAAAATTTTTATAAAAATATAAATACCTAAAATGTATGAATTTTTTATATACAAATTTGCTCAAATATCAATTCTTAGAAAATAAAATAAAGATAAACCTCAATATAACAATAATTGTTATAATAATAATTATTATTAGGTTTTGTTTTTTATTCTTGGTAAGCTATTTAGGAAGATGTAATTTTAAGAGGCAGACATTTTGCTTTAGATTTTCTTTTCCTTGTATTTTCGTTGCCTCCTACTTGATCAGGCCACACGAATCCCTATGTTCTATTTGTGCAGGCGGTGGACGTTTTTATTATTATTAAAAATCTAAAGAGTCTCGCAAGAGATTTATGTGAACGTTGCAGGGTGAAACGAGTCGTATAAGGATAAAATATATTGTTTTGTGTAAGCAAGTCAGAGGCGCGCGCACGTATGTCATAAATATGCGATGGACGGCATCGAAAACAGTAAAATATATTATTCGTTTTTTCCCCTTTAAGGATGGCAGTGGTAGTAATTCTCTGAAGTGACAGCAAGCCGCCAGTTTCATCGTATATCATTTAAGCCGGCGGCTTTTATTCCTATTGTGTATGCATTGCCATGCCGCTGTTTCCTCCAATAGAAATTATCCATGTTGCTAGTAAAACAAAAAAATATAAAGACCAACAATATTGAACTGAATCTATACTAATTTTTATTTTATGAATTTGTTTGGAAATTAATCGCATAATTTGTAACTTTTAAAAATAATTTCAAAAAATGTATTTAAATATGCAACAAAATTCATAGATACATTAATTTTTGTTACATAACAAAAACCATTAATAAATTACATATATTTTTATTATTGTAAGTTTACAAAATGTCAATATTTCATAATAATTGCTTAACTAAGGCATAAAAAAATTTATTAGAACTGTTTGTCATTTAAAATTATTCTATTCGAATATCGTTTAATAATTATTACAACTGGAATTTAACAATCAATATTTCAAAAATTTCACATTTTCAAAAGCTGCTTAATTTTAGATATTTGTTTATTTTATTTAAAATTAAAGGCGGTCATTTCAATTTTTGGATAAGATAAATGTCAGTCCAGTGAAAAATGCATTTTTATGGACAAAAAAAAACATTAATGTAAATATAACTCCATAGCTTTGTATCCCAGTAAAACATTAATTTGAACTGTTCGTCATTTAAACTGTTTTTAGTTGAATATCATTTAATTATCATTAGAACTTTATCGGACAAATAAAATTTATTAGAATGTAATATATATACATAAATTAAAAAATAATATTTATTCAAAAGGAAAACAAACGAGGAATAAGATAGGGTTAATGCATGCCAAATCATCCAGAAGTGGTTGCACGATCACCTCATATTTTTGTGAAATTTTCAGGGTTATTCATTATGCTATATTTAGATTAAAACAATTTTTTTTTTATGATCTTTCCATTTTTATGGCTATTTCAATGTAAAAAAAGTTAAAAATAGCTAAATCGTTAAAAAACACACAGATTATTCAATTTCAACTCAATCGAATTAAAATTTTAGATTTGATCCTATTATAACTTAAAGTTTACATTAAAAAAAAAAATTAATGTGAAATTCTAAACTTTAATAACTTTCAAAAAATGGCGCTTTTTTTGTGAAAATTGGCGTTTTTGAGCTAACTTAAAACCATTAAGAAGTTATTAATTTATTGTGATTTTTACATGTGGTATTGTGTAGTGTATAATCTATGTTTCAACTAAATTTCTAATATTTAAAACAATTATCTTGGGATTTAGAGGCCTACAAAGTTAGAAATTTCATAAAAATACGTGTATTTTAAGTGCAATATCTCTGTTGGGGGACCTAATTTCCAAAAAAAAATTTTTAGTTTTGTAAATATATGTATATATACTTTATACAACATAAAAATTTGAAGTTTCAGAAAAATGTGTAACATGTAAAATTTAGTATCAGAAAATCAGTAAAAATCAAATAATTTAATGACAGTTTTTTGTTGTTTTCAAACTACATTTTTGTAATTTTTTTATACATCATTGTATATGTAATATATTATAATTCAATATAATTATTAAACACGTTATAAATATTCAATTCATTATTTTAGCTAGAAAAAAAAATTAATAAATAAAATTATTATGATAATAATGTAAAATTTTTCTTGTATAAATATATTTTAATTCTGTCTATTTCTTGCTGCTTGAAGTGCATGAGGATATATCCATGTTTACAGTTGTATTCTGACGTTTCGGACTCGTTGCAGAGTCCATCTTCAGAGTGATGGTTGCTAGTCGGTGGCTGCAACTATACTAGCCTAAGTATAGCTGCAGCCACCTTCAATGAGTCCGAAACGTCAGAACTCAACTGTAAACATGGATATATCCTTAAGCACTTCAAGCAACAAGACAATCCATTAAAGTTTTAACACATTCTGTCTATTTCATTAAATTTTTGTATTTTTACAAATAAATTTATTAATAAAATGTTTATATAATCTTCTATACGTAGAAGTTGAAATACATAATATATAGGCAGTAGTAAAACACACAAACCTACCTATATCATTAATTTCGACATACGACTTTTGTATTTTATAATAAACATATTGATAGTGAGAAATAATATACTCACATAATTTAGTTGTTTTACACAAATTCATTAATCCCTTGTAAATATATAACAAAAATGAATTAATAAAGATCTTATTTAATAAAAATATAATGTCTTTAATATACATATTCATTTTACAAATATCATGCTAAAAATGTATCATAAAATAATCAAAATTTAATTTTTATATTAATATCATAATTACTCAGTGTATGACTTAGTGACTTGTGTATCGTGATTTAATGTACGTAATATTTTTTTCACAGAAAATAACGCTAAATTATTGTGCCAGCAATCGGATACACGAGTAAAATTGTGAAAACACCACAAGACAGTAAAGCTAAATAAAAGCTAATAAAGCATTCACATACAATTAAAAAAGCTATTTTTGTACTTGCATTTCTTACGTTTTAAAATTAACATATTGTTTATATATATATATATATCTTTATAATAAGTTATATATTGTTATTATTATATATTACTTTTTTATACAATTTGAAATATATTATTTAAAAAAAAATGAATAAAAGTGGAAATATTACAAATTCCATGACAAACAACCCGTCAGTTGGGTTTTGGAAAAAAACCTGGGCAAATATTAAGAAAATCTCTCTAAAAAAATGTAAGTATTTAAACTTTATTAGAGTTCTAGATAAGATCTTCTCAAATTACATTTTTTTCGATTTTATTAGCTTATGGTAATTCCGAAGTAAAGGTCCGTCAAACGAAATCCCAACAAAAGAGTATGTCAGTATGGAATTTTTGCAAACAACACATAAAAAGAAAGTTTGAACTGTGTTTATGCTGTGTCAAATCTACTCCTGACGAATTAGATGAAGAGGAAGTCTATGAACCTCTTCAACATTTTGTAAATCCACAAATTTGTAAAGAGTTAAATACACATGGAGTACTGCTTTCTGACGTTTTGAAAAACGCAATACTTCAATTAACGTTGAATAATTTTTATAATGGTTATCTTTTTTTCTCAAACGAAATCCGTCATAAAGAAAAAATTTACAATTTAGTTGTCAACGTAAGACTTAAACATGAATATCTTAAAAAAATCGAAAACGAATTCTGATTTGTTATAATATATTAGGTTTTTTTATGGAAAATAAAGCTAAATTATGTGCCAACAATCGGATACACAAATAAAATTGTGAAAACGCCACAAAACAATGACTCTGGTGATAAAAAACATGGTAAAGTGTTGAAAAAGAAAACTCTCCTTACTTTTCCAACGATAAGTCATGCGTCGCAAGGTAATCAAAATTTTATTTTTAAATTCATTTCATAATTATTCAGGACTTAGTGTATGTAATATTTTTAGTGGGCTGTGGTCTAAAAAATCAAGGCGCCACTTGCTACATGAACGCTTACATCCAAGTGTTGTTTCACACACCGGAATTCCGGAACGTTNCAGGACTTAGTGTATGTAATATTTTTAGTGGGCTGTGGTCTAAAAAATCAAGGCGCCACTTGCTACATGAACGCTTACATCCAGTGTTGTTTCACACACCGGAATTCCGGAACGTTATTTTGAACATGGCTCATGATCGTTGTACCGGTGACGACATAAGCTACAACGTTGGACAACAGCTCCGGAATCTTTTTCTTAGATTACTTGAAAGAAAAACATCAGCAGTAGAAACAAAAGAGCTAACTAATAGTTTTGGTTGGACGCAAAAGAACTTCAAAATTCAACAAGACGCTCAAGATTTTGGCCGGTTCAATTCACAAATTACAATTTTTGGTTATGTTGTGCTTCTGGACTAAATATTTGTGAAACTAAATCCCACGAAAAAAAGACGTCAATATAGAAATATTGTAAACATCAGTTAAAAAGAACGTTTAAACTGTCCTTCTGCTGTTTCCACTTTACTTTTGACAAGTCGAACGATGAAGAACACTACAAGTTTCATCATAAGAGCACACTTAAAGTTGTGGAAATTACAACAGATATCGTTAATTTTGTTAATCCACAGGATTCTAGTGAATTAATTTTGCTTAAATTATCGTTTTCTGATGTCTTGAAGAAAGTTTATCTTAAAAAACTAATGAAAAACCTCATCATAATTTTTCGTATCCAATGGATTGTAATGGTTAAGAAACTTCCACTTTGTGGTGTACGCAATTAATGGACCCGTAAAATTCAAAATAAACAGGGTTTAATGAATTAAAGTCCTTTAATGTATTACTTTCTAGAGTCTTGAAGAAAATAACATTTAACATTGAATTACTTCTATGAAAGTTATAATTTCATATCAGATGAATGCCGTTTTGATGAAATAGTTTAGTTTATTTTTCAACGGAAGGTTTAACTTAGAATATGAAAAAAAAATTAGAACAAATTCTGATTTGTTGTAAAATATTAAGGTACTTATAGAATATAACACTGAACTATATGACAGCAACAGAGTATATGAGTAAAATTATGGAAACTCCATAGGACAATGTTGTAAGATCACATAATTTTTGAGATAAATTTTCTCTCCTTAGTTTTCCACCGTTAAGTCATTCTAAAAATGTTTCGTAAAGTAATCAAAGCCAAGGCTGCACTTGCTAAACGAATGCATATCTCCAAATATTTTACCACACTCCGAAATAATCTGGTTTTTATTTTGTTATAGTTTTTTTTTAAATCAAACTAAAATAACTATGACATACAATTAATAGAATTTCTTTTAAGAAATTATTGACGTCCTCTTGCTTTTAAAGTCTGAAGTATCAATAAGATGTCTTCATATTTTTTTTTACACAATACATCAAACTTTGAATAAATTCTCAACCTTCTTTATGTTTCAGTCTGATATATATTACAGTAGTATTTGTTGTATATGTTCTTTGGCTGATTCATATGAATTCTATGAGTTATTTAATTTATTACATTTTATATAAACGAACAGAATAACTGACGATTAAAATGATTTTGATGGACTAGGATATTTTAATTTAATAAATATATTATTTACTTTTCTATCACCATGGTTATAAATATGTTTATAAAAACAATCATACAATTTAATTAAAAATTTTCATTGTATTTTGTAACCATTTGAAATTTTAAGTTCACATTTGAAAATTATGTGTACACGTACTTAATATCGTGTTATTATAATCTTTTACATGATGTATTCTTAAGACATATTACATCAGTCCTTAATTTAAGTACAATATTTTATAGCACACCTACACATTGAACTTAATTTTTTTCAAATTTTGTCCAATAAAAATATAAAATCGAGAATTTTTTAACGAAAATTGTATGTTTTTCTTTACTTTTATGTTCGTTTACACCATGAAGACAAATCTAGAGGTCAATTTTTTTTTTTTGTAATAAATTATATTACAGTAGCTTTAATTTAAGATATATATAATAGTGTCAGTATTTCCGGAACACAACCAAAGTCAAGTTGAAAAAGTTTATTTTATGTAAAAGAGTTGTCATTTTAAATCCTATTTGTGAGCAGGTATAAGTCAGATTTATAAAAAAATTATACAAAATGATAGGCAAAGACATCATGCATCTATAAAAAAAAATTATATTAATTTGGTCATTTTTAAAAAAAGTTATGACAGTTTTATGTAAAAGAAGAAAAAATGTCGAAATTCAGCGATTTTTAAATTTGTAATTTTTTTTGAGATATCCCCCATTTAGGGGGAACAAGGGAAATTTTTTCAATTTTTGAAGGTAATGTCTTCGACTACGATACGATTTTTGCGTAATTTTTTTTATTAAATGAAAATATATAGTTCCTCGTGGTTATTTACAATAAAATGAGTCAAAGAAGAACTATTACCTACACCACGACATTGTTTTTAAAACACTCATACTTAATATATTGGCAGTAGTAAAATACCAAAACAGCACATTAACCACCTATATAATTAGATCCTTTTTCCAACAAATATTCTCGTTATGCTCATAATATGAGATATGCACGTTACAAAAAACACAATAGATACCTATAATTTTGTGGTTGAGTTAGCGTTGTAAAATAGTGTAATTTGCTGTATCTTTTACGCCTATATATTAAAGCTCGTAAACTATAAATTGTATAGATACATTTTTCTAACGTTTATTACTAACTGTAAATTTAACTGATTTGATTAGGTACTTAAAATCATTAGTATTATGTATTATGTATAAGTATTATGAAAATTTTTTTTTTTTTAATTTTCTGATGAAGGTAATTAAGATACTTAATCTTTTTTTGGGATTCTTTGACCGAGAGGAACCTAATAATTATTAAAACGACTTATCTTTTATGATTAATTATTTATACAATATTAAAAATTTACTATTTATCAACTATTATAATTGTCGACAAATAATGAATTGGTAATTACCTATTCATTAAAAGTTAATAGGTATTTTTATTTTCAACTGTTGCATATTTTATACAAAAAAAATTAATGCTGACTATTAATGATATTTAAGGGGTTTACACACTCCAAAACCACCTATAAAATCAACGGTTATAATAAATTCATAAAACAATTATCTATATGATATTATATAATAAAAATTTATTAATATGCCTAATATTATTTAAAATTAATAATATAAATTAAAAATTAAAAAATATTTAAATCAAAAGCCAGTTACATATACATTTATCGTAAAATTCAAATTCCCGATTTTATGTAATTTTTGAGTTAAATATTTTTTAGTTTTTAATATATATTTTACATATATTTTTATTTTTAGATATATAATATTACCTATTAAAAAATCGTGTATCAAATAAAACAATAGTTC
The DNA here is from genome assembly GCF_025091365.1 of Daktulosphaira vitifoliae. Lineage (NCBI taxonomy): Eukaryota > Metazoa > Arthropoda > Insecta > Hemiptera > Phylloxeridae > Daktulosphaira > Daktulosphaira vitifoliae. The sequence goes on along the minus strand of NW_026099575.1, from coordinate 27,441,711 downwards.
TTATTTGAAATTTTGCAAGTGATCTTAAATAAGTTTTTCAGAATATTTTCAGATATCTTGGACTAATAACTATCTGTCCGTAGATGAACTCTACAGAGATTTGATAACAGTTGATTTAAGAGGATATTAATTTATCTCTGAAGAAATCTATCATACTTAAAATATATTGATCGATAACGAATTTTGAATTATACTTCAAAAGTTTTATCATTCTTAAATATAATGTGTAGACGAGGTGCAGGTTATATTATTTTTATAATTACGCACTCTTTTTATATTGATATAAATATGAACTAACTATCTAAAATTTATTTTATAAGAGAAAATAAAAAGTAATATTTTTCAAAATGTTCAACCCAACGTTTTTTTGTATTCAAATTGCTAACCGCTCTGACATGATGTTGAATATTTCTATTTAGTGGATCATAATATGAGATATTATAAATATATTAGCTTTAATATTATTAAATTAATTTATTCATCTCTAATTTTGAAAATGGAAAAATTTAATTTTGTCATTTTAGTTGCCACCATCATGACTTTTAAAAATCAAGATGATTAAACGTTACATTTTCCATTTAATAAATCTTAAATTTCTAGAATTGTAAGGCTATTAAAGTTTCAAGATGAATCATAAAATCTTTTACTACCATGATGACTCGCACACATAGAAAGTCTCTTGCTGTTATAAAATATTTTCAATGGAGAGTACATAAAAAAGTAATCATACATAACTCAAGAGATACTATCATTAGGGCGGTAATCGCTTATTTCTCATGGAGGATAAGGCAATATATGTAATTAAAGAGGGGATATATTAACGTTATTTATTTATCGATTCGACTATTGCCCGTCGGGGTCTCATAAAATCGAGCACGACCGAATTACGTGAAAACGCCATTTTGTAATTAAACTCTTAACGACACATTAATATCGTCTAGAATAGGGTCTTAATCAAGTGTAATCTTTAAATACTAGCCTTTAAACAAGTATAATAGAAGATACTATTCTAAAGATATTATAACTTGAATAAATATTGTAAAAATTTAAGAGGCACCAAAAAATATATTCAGAGAAACAACAAACTGCTCTATTGTCAAATGGTTTTAGATAATATACATTTTATTAAGAACAAAACTAACAATAAATCAATAAATAATGATTTTTTCTTAAATAGCGTGTACAAAATACCGTTTTTGAAGTTAAAAAGACATAGATAATCTATTATAAAAATGCGGTTCGTTATTCAAAATATTTCAAATGATGGAAATATTTTTGGTTTAACTTATACAATTATTAAATAAATAAACTCCGATCTGCATATTTATTATTAATGAGGGGAAATCAATTTAAATGATACCTATTATAACTTATTATAACCTATTTAAACAAACTTACAAAATTATTCATTTTAGGGGAGTTTTATTTCAAAAATAAATACAAAAATTGTTTTTAAAAAAATAAACGGAGTGATTTTTTTATATTAACCCAATCATATATTTAAACTAAAAATAAAAATATATTAATTTAATTATATTTTCTTTTAGTAATATACTTTTTTCAATTTATCAATCATGAATCAGTTTATGACATTGAAAAATTTCAGACATTTTACTATCAAAATTTAAATTATTCAATTTCTTTAAATGATGACTGAAATTATCGAAGTATAAATGTACAATATAGTACGTCTATTAACGACTGAATAATTATATAGAATGTTCAGTTAGTAAGGAAACTGGTTTCTATTGTTCTCATTATTTGTAATAATTGATCTGTTTCCTTAATTACTGAACACGTTGTATAATACTAATAAATGTCGATGGGGAAAAATAGGTTCTAATCGACATTTTATTCTGAATAAATAAACTTTGTTATCATTGGACACTTTGAGGTAGATAATATATTTTATTATTCACGACTCTTTTTATGATTGTCTTACAAAATATAATTTTAATTTTAATTTCAAATTTTTTTCAGTTTTAACAACTGCCGTTTCATTGTAATATAAGTGTAAGTAATCCATCGAAAAAAAATTCATAAAATTTAATATTTTACAAAAATTTTTCAAAAAACATTTATTTGTATAAATTATATTGTTAATTGTAATCTCATGTTCGAACTAAGAGAATATTTCGGGAGCTATAAAATGTTGAAGAATAACAACATAATTATTATAAACTCATTTATATTTTATTTATATTTCTATTTTTATTTTTAATTTATAACAGATGACTGAAATTATGACGAAATTATTTGATAACTAATGAAATAACTAAGAATTTAATCAATTTTATACATTTTTTTCATCTAATAAATTATTTCTAAATATATTTATTATATTTAATATATAAATATATTACATTAAATTAAAAAAATATATTCATTAGAATTTTACGCATATTAGAATTATTAAAATTTACTTGATATTATAAAAAAAATTATTTTGTGTTCAACTAATCTTTACTTGATCTGTAGCTAATATTGATGGAAAAAAACCCAGCAAAAGGGAGTCCAGGGACAGTGGTGACGTGGCATAGTTGGATCAAGTATAATGATATCTGACTGATTAAAATCACTATAAAAAAAAACGCTTCGATGCAAATCTTTAAATAGTGTTTAATTTAAAAAATTGGTGTATTATTCCAAAAGCTACATGATCTGATAGTTCCTTATTAATATCCTGATTAAAATAAAGTATGTCGAATGAAAAAGGGATTATTAAAAAATATTATTTCTCATAAAAAAATTATGTTGATCCATACACTTTTCAATAAGTTATAACATTATAAAGTTAAAAATGTAAAAAATAAAATCGAGAATTTTCACACAAAAATAGCATTTGGTAGCCATTTTCACTGTGAAGACAAAATAAAGTTGGAAATTTTTTCTTTTCATTATAAAGTACATTACATTAGCTTTAATTTAAGATATATATAAAAGTGTCAGACTTTCCGGAACATTTTCAAAAGTCAAGTTGAAAAATTAATTTTTTGTGAAAAAGTTGTCATTTTAAATCCCCCTGTGGGCTGGTAAAGGGTAAGATATAAAAAAATATATACCAAATGAAAGGTAATGATATCATGCATCTATAAAAAAAATTATATTGATTTGGTTATTTTTAAAAAAGTTATGGCACTTTTAAGTAAAAAAAATTTCGAAAAATAGTGATTTTTAAATTTGTAATTTTTTTGGAGGTTTCCCAAATTTACGGGGAACGAGGGAAATTTTTACAATTTTTAAGGGTAATGTCTTCGACTAGATACGATTTGTAATCTTTTGACGTATCATTGAAAAAAATCGGTTCAGTGAGAGCTGAGAAAAAATGGTAACAGACACAAAAAAAAATAATAAAACAAAAACACATCATAGTAAAATTAATACCTTCTCAGCTTCGCATCGAAGCTAAAAAACATTTTCTTTAAGCATCAATCAAATTTTGTCAACATGGGACGATTTTTAATTACAACTACAACTATTTACCCTTTAAAAATATATTCATGGGACACATAAATTTAAAGTATAATTCTTTGAATTTTTGATTGGCTAATTCGTGAACTGACAGTACTTAATGAAAAAAATTGATTCATTGTGCTATAATAATTATACTTATAAGTTTACATTGTAATTCTCTTCTATTTGTATAGTTATTGACCAAAGGATAATAGTTTTATTGTAGTAACAAAGTTTTCTTTTAAATAAATTCATAAAATTACGTTATAAAAAAAAGCAAAAATTACAAGGTTCCACCGAGATTTGAACTCGGATCGCTGGATTCAAAGTCCAGAGTGCTAACCATTACACCATGGAACCGCGTTGTTTCAGTGAGTGAAAATTATATTATATAAGTGTGATAAAATTATATTATTTTAATATCAATACAATTTATTTTTTTTTTTTGAAATCTTTATTACGACTTTTAATTATAACAAACCAAACCCAAACTTTAATCAATTTTTTATTAGGTATGTTTTGTACATTTCATTTATCGACAATCATAATATGTAAAGAAATAAATTTCATGAACAGTGGTACCGATCTTTACATATACATATTTTGCAATATATGTATAATAATTAAGCTGGTGATTAATAAGAATACATGATCGTCCCAATGAATTTTAAATATTTTAGAGATTGATGTTTAATTAAAATAAATAGACAGAAAATACTTGATGGTGTCCCGTTGAATTTAATTTTATTATACAATCTATGTAAAATTTGATATGGACGCCGCTGTTAACGAGTATAGTCAGAAGTAGATTATTAATTAAAGTTTTATTATAATTTTGTTAGTAAGGTGCGTACAAATAGTGGAATGAGAATATGTTTTATAATAATAAAATTAAGGAGCAACGCGACCAGTGGTATTCTCAGGTTTTTGTCTTTGGAGGGGATAGATATGTATAAGAAAATATTATATTTCCCTCCAAAACACACCTATACCATAGAATTATTTTCTTCGTGAAGAATTTTATCTTCCATATCACCATGAACCGTGAAAACGATTATGCATGCGATAATAAAAGTCTATACTATATTTAACAATGTTCCTAGAAAAATGTCTACGGTAATAATTCCTAAATGTGTACTATAAGGTATATTTTCTTGTATACAGAATATACAAATATATAAAATTTTATTTTAGCAGTGGTGTATTTTTAAAAAAGTTAAGATAATATTTTTTATTTAATGTATAAATATCAAAAACTTGTTATTTTAAATAGTTCATATAGTGGTATACTTTGATGGGATTCATAGATATCCTCCCTGACTTAGCGAAACTTATATTTTATCACTAAAAAAGTGTACCAATCACCATATCAATGATACAAACAAAAAATTATTCGCCTAGAATAGGCGAATAACTTAATTAATTTAAAACATTATTCTAATGTTTTAAATCATTTTGATGACCTAATTAAAAAAAAAAACATTAAATTATCTCAAATTTAATAAATACATTGTTTGTAAAATTAAGTACTTAATAGACAATAATTTTTCTATAGTGTAAAATAAAATTCTTATTATGTCAAAAACTCGTGCTGACTGTGACAAAAAGGAACAATTTTAAAATCGTTTATGCCCTCTACATTATAGAATCTCACATAAAAAAATCTTTAATTTTCATCTAAATGCCGACTGGGGGGATTTAAATAGACAAATACTATGACTTTGTTAATTTAAACAGTTGTCGCGATGAGTGTTTCACCATTATATCGCTATCTAGTCCTAATTACCATTAAATGAATTATCATAATTGATGGTTGATTATTATTAATATTATTAACTAATAAATTAGTTTTATTTGTTATTCTTATTAACTAAGGCGTATGTAAAAACTTTTTTTATTATTTTAAAAACGTTAAGTATTTTTGTCTTTTTTTTTATACTTTAAACCTAGACTCTTAAAAACTTTAACCATTCTTAAATCTTAAAGTTAACTAAAGAAGCTATACAAAAATTTATTTTTGAAAAATGGATTGATTAAAGAGATGATTTCTCCTAAAAACTGTCCTCTTAAAAAAAATTTCATAGGTCCCACCGAGATTTGAACTCGGATCGCTGGATTCAAAGTCCAGAGTGCTAACCATTACACCATGGGACCGCATATGTACGGAAATAGAATTTAAAATTACTTATATGAGCAATAAAAATCGATTAAATGAGCGATGTGCAAGTAATTAACAGGTAAGCAAAAAAAAAACACAGAATAATATTAATTATTGTTTATCAATTAACGGGCATGCACATATTTCATCGATTAGAATTTATCACTCAAATAAACTTTACCTCTAAAAAACTAATGTAATAGTATTTCAATTCATTGATCATAAATGATTGTAAAAAAAATAATGTATTACTTCCACTAGTGGATTTAAATAAAAAATATTAGTATTTTTGTGGTTTAATTTATTTTAGAACCATTTAGCATGATTCATCTATTATTCAAATAATCTATAATTCAGATGAAACTAATTACAGATATTTTAAAAATTACAAAGATGTGTAATTTATTTTATTTGTTTAAATGACCAATGCTCAACTTACATAATGTGTGTTTAAATAACCATATATATTTTTTATAAATAATTTATTTAAATATATAAAAAAGAAGTATCAAAATTATATGAATTATTTAACCTAGGATAATTTCTTGATGTGTATGACATTATCAGAATACAAGTAGTATAATAGTAAGAACTATACTTTGTCTGCTAATGAAACCATTTAAAGTAGTTAAATTTTCAATTAATGCTAATATCTTGACCATTTTGATAATCATCTGTGAAAATATTTTTAATTATAATTATTAAATGATAAAAATATGTTACTGGTCAAGAATTAAATACTTAGCTTAAATGTAAAATATAAAAAAAATGCAAAAATTGCAAGGTTCCACCGAGATTTGAACTCGGATCGCTGGATTCAAAGTCCAGAGTGCTAACCATTACACCATGGAACCGCGTTGATTTCGACGGGTGGAGACAAAGCTACTTAAATGTAAATTTATAATTTTCGAATAAAACCATATATATTATTTTTTGAAAATGTACAAAATAAAACGAATATTTTATCGTTATTTAGATAACAACACAATGTGTTTTAGAATAACTTTATAACCACTAGAAAATTAATGATTATCAATATTTTATTAATTAATTTAGGGCAAATGAGCTATGTCACGCAGTTACCCTTTTTGTTCAAAATATTTTGTACAAATTTACTATTTATCTTTCATGATTTTAACACATATTATTATTATTTATTTATCATAATAATGAAATAATATATTAAACATATATAATATTAAAAAATTACGAATAGAAATAAAAATAATAATAACAAATATAAAAAAAAAAAAATTAGATACTTCAGTAATACAATTACAATAAAAATTTGAATAAGGGTTCAAACATGAAGTTCATTTATAGAGTTAAAATTTGAAATTACTATTTATACTATAGATCTGTTTATGGATTCCTAAAAAAACTGTATGTGATGTACAAAGATTCCTACTAGGCACATGAAAGTAAATACGTCTAAATCCGCACAATCTATCAAATTATATAGTAATTTATGCACAAATATGATATCACTATCAAATATCCTTTTTTCAAACAGTAAGGGTATTGAATTTATAACTATTTATTTAAATAAAACCAAACATTCTATGGGCTGTATTAATTAATGTAGTTATGTGTTCATTAAATGACAAATCATTTGAAAAGGTAATACCAAGTCTATAACACACGAGGCCTTGTATTGGCCATTAATTTCTAATTAAAAACAAACGGTTCTTTGCACTTTGTAAAATTTTATGAAAAAAACATTTTTTTGAATCTAATTTTTATTATAATTGGACCCCAGTGTAAAGAAGAAAAGTTATAAATCCATTTGTCTTTCAGTATTTAATATCATGCAAAAACTTTTGTGGCTTGACAAATTCAGATGAAAAATTATATTCTTAAACTGTTATTATCAACATTAGCTCCATTACATTTTCTCAAAATATTTTTTCTTGAACCCAATATTTTAAAAAGACCCCAAGAAAACTGAATGCATATAATCAATTGGTACTGGTTAATCATATCAATTAGTAAGCATTCTAAAAGACTATGTCCTTTATGATACTCATAATCTCTCTAAATCTATCATCAGTATACAATGAAATATTAATTCCCAAAAATATCATTCTATTTTCTTTACAATTACCTACTTGTGTACATTAGTTTACCCTAAACATGAATTATGTATTTAATCATTAAGCAAATAAGCTTTTTCAGGTAAATCACAAATAAATTATATGATACTTAAACATATAAATTTATTATTAATATTAATCACATATTTTAACAGTTTAATAGCTTCTTTAATAAAAAAATTCTCATTAGAATCTGATTTTTCAAGAGTAATATAATATAGACCAACACAATTTAGACTGATTAGTTTCATTAATAACCGGAAAAAGAATAGGCTCAAATTGTTGTATTTGAACTGTGTGATAAAGGTAATCCATCTATATCAAAACTTGAAAATATTTCATCGACCTTTTCTTAATATTTAGCATTGAACTTCAATGTAATATTTTTTCTAAACCTTAATGAATATAAGATTCTGGATCAATACTAATAATGTCAAGTGTTCTTGGAGTATTCTTTAATATATGTAGATCCTTAGGTAAATTCAACCTCTCAGACCTTAATATTTTTAATAAACTATTATCACTACTTTTTGTATCAGCACTATCTAATACCCCTTGTAGAAGTTTTCCACAAATAGTAAAACTATTATTACCATTAAAATAAGAAATATTACTGCCATTTTTTCCTAATCAAAAAGTAATTTGAATTTGTAACCCTAAACTTTGACATAAATTAAGCAAATAACAAGGTGTAAAAGTTTTTGTTGCTAAACTCTCTATATCACAGATTACAAAATTTAGAGTTTTGTAGCGTTATACTACAGCACAGCTGATTAACTTTCAATTCAAAAAATTATATTATGATTATTTTTATTTAATAATATCAATCACAATACTTGTAATTTTTTTTTTAATTTAACATTAAATCAGTCAAATCAGGAACAATACAATTTCAAAGATACAAAAACACATTTATTTATTATAAGTTAAGAACTAATAATTAACCAGTAAATAATTAAGCTCACGATTCAAGAAGTAGTAATTAATATAGAATACTACCCCACTGTCATCATAATTTAGCCTTCTTGTTCAGTCATCTAGTGATTTCAATAAATACATTGACATCAGATTATTCATTGCTTCTTTGGGTAAGTTTCCTTAATTTCATTTTTAGTCTAAAAAATTTAATATATTACTCTTATAATGGTAGTCATAGNTTTAATATATTATTCTTATAATGGTAGTCATAACTGTATCAGTCTAATGTTATCAACTGTGATCAAAAAATTATAAAATAAATTTCCATTTTATTAATAAACTTAGTTGATCTTCGACGGTGATCATAATCTTCGTGTTATCAACTATGATCACGATAACTGGCTTCTCTTATAATGGTGTTCGTAACAACACTTTATCAACTGTGATTCAAAGAGTTATTCTTATATCTTTACTTAAGGGGTAATATCCACCAAATGCTCAAAAAAACATGGCTTTTTTCATGATTTTTTTTAAAGGACATTTGAGATGTAAGGTATATAAATAATATATCATTGGATTAAGCAACTCTTGGAGATTAGAAAAATATTTTTTATTGTTATTTTTTTAACAAAATGGCGGCTGTGCAGCGATTGCCGTGAACTGCTTTTTTAAAAAGTTCTTCCGCGGCGAGCAGTAAAAGTCGTGCCCAACTCCACCTATAACAAAAGAAAAATTTTTTTCATGATCTACACGAGTGTCGCTAGTGAAGTACACATGATTATATTTTTAGAATTTTTTTTCGTAAAATGGCGACGGTTTAAAAAAAAAAAATTTTTTTCTACAAAAAAAATCGACTATAATTGTTTATAACTTTTTTTGTTGTTAACCAATCGCTAAAATCGTGTGTATTTCACTAGATAATCTAATGAAGAAGCTACTGTTAAAATTTCAAGTCAATCGGATGTAAACTTTTTCAGTTCTACTGCTCGCCGATTTTGATAACATGGTTTTGAGAAAAACGCGTTTAAAGTTTCAAAATGCTATAAATCTTAAGAATCGCAATAATATAGTCCTTAATAATTTTTTTACCTTCAGTCAGCTATCCCTGCGCCGTAAAGTTGTCCTTCCTGGTCCTTATTTTCCTCTTCTTCATTTTTTTTGTCTGATGTAAGGCTGCTCCTAGCCTCTTTCGCGATATCGGACATACGATGATCAGCGACTTTGACGCGATTGACGTCCGATCCCACGCAAAACTCGTACATATTCGGTCCAACGGTTAACCAAAGAGCATCATAAACGCAAACATACCCGATAAACCTTCGTTGAAGGTAATAACGGTAATATCAGTCGCAATATCAACTATAGTCTTATCGCTAGATATCGATTTTGGAGCAATTAACCACACTACAGCATTGAAATACTTGATACTATTTTGAGAATACACACACAAGCAGCGTGACTGAAGGTCGTCGGAGCTGAGTTCTTTAAAAATGGGTTGTATCGCCTTGAAAACATCCTCATGCATTGGACTCTTGTGCTCGTATGTTGCAAGAGTATCAAGCGCTTTACTGCGCTTGACAGGCTTTGCGAGATCCATCATCGCACAGAACTTTTTTATATCGTTGATGCCTATGCCAATGACGTGCATAGCAAAAATAATACGGCAATTGATCTCATAAGCACGATCATGTATTAGAGGACAGTTAAAAATATCGGCATCACCGCAGTTCGAACAAGCAGCAGTTCGACTGTGAAAACCGCACATCACTATTACATTTTTTACATACTAATAATTCAGAAAGAGCAGTAAATACAGCAAAAAAATGTATGAAACAGTAGCCGAAATCCCTATCAACATTGCAATCACGATTTAAATCAGAAGTTTTTAATTTTTTCGCCGAGGTACTAACGTACTCTGAATAGCCTTCGAACGCATGGCGGTTAGGCGGGTGTCGGTTACTAATTTTACTCCGGGTTGTTCTGGTACTTCTTGTTTTACTGCCTTTGTGGCCACTGTACAACTTGTTACTCATAATTAAGTACTTTTGAATATAATTCACAGTTAAAAAATAAGCAAAACTCAAACTAAGAACGTACACAACTAGAACGGCTGATCGACTAAACAAAGAGAAATTGTGAGTAAATACGTGCTGTACAGACACTGTAACGATCGAAATTCTATACTTCAAATTCAAAAAAAGATATCGATCATGGGTAACTTCTACTAATTTACAAAGCAGCGAAATTAAAAAAAAAACGAGCATCGCTAAAATAAGTGAAAAATGTGATTTTAGGGAATAAAAGTTTTTCCGAAAAAATTGATTTAAACGAATTTTGAGTTTATATCAGTACTTGGGCGTTGAAGATTTTGATTCTAGGATAGTTTTAGCATGATTTAAGCCAAATAAAAAAAACATGAAAAAAAAAAAAAATTTGGTGGATATTACCCCTTAAACTAGTTTCTAAAGTGACTGTTAGGTAATACATATTCATTGTAGATATTTTAAAATTAAACTGAATAAGATGATTATTTCAGAAAAATTGTGTTTTGCTTTCATATTATTATAAAAATAATATAAATTTGAATAGAATACGTGATTAGAACGTTAGAGTTTCCATTTTAACAGGACTAATATGAATACACATGCGATAGTACACAACCTCCTTTGATTCAGTTATTTCTGGCTTCTTGATATTACATTTAAAATGCATGTGTCATATTTTCAATTGTCTTAAATTTTTTTCAAGGTATCTAAAACACACACAAGTTAGTGTTAAGTAAACATATTTAATAAAAATAAATAAATGCACCTACTACTACATTTTATAAATGAGAATAATACAATTTTAATAATATCATAATAATTTTACTATCATGTAAAAAACATACAAACATGTGAAAAAGTCATATGGTATGTTTGTCAATTTGGTGGGTTCATTGAATATTTTTTTTACTCTGTATAGCTTCTTCGTCATCATTATTGCTACCATAAAAATTATAATTTTTATACATAATATATAAGAATGGATAAATTAATATTTTCAAAGTTTTCATTAATTTATCACGTTTTTACTTTTTCAAATAAAAATATAATTAAATACTGTATATCATTAATTATATTTATTTAAATAATTAAGTATATTGTTGTATTAACTCAAAAATATCCAAAAACAATAAAACTTTAGTTTTTTAATGATGGTATACTAATTATTGAAGTGATTATAATTTTACAATAAAGCATAGTATATAGCAGTATAGTAGTATAATAGCATAGTATATAATAACACAATGTTGAAATTATCTTAGTTTGATCATTAATTTGTGACGAATCATCCATTTTAGCTTCGATGCGAAGCTGAGAAGGTATTACTTTTACTATGATGTGTTTTTTTTTTTTTT
>NW_026099575.1:27332817-27429638 GCF_025091365.1 Daktulosphaira vitifoliae | reverse complement strand
TTTTTTTTTTTTTGTATCTGTGAACTCTCTCAGCTCTCGCTGGACCGATTTTGATGAAAAATATGTCAAAAGATCACAAATCGTAAATTTGAAAAAAATTCCCTCGTTTACAGGAAACGAGGGAAATCCCCCAAAAAATTACAAATTCAAAAATCGCTAATTTTCGAAATTTTTTCAATTTTTTTAATTTAAAATTGTCAAAATTTTTTTAAAAATAACCGAATGATTATATATTTTTTTTTTAGTTACCTTAGGTATTTAACTATCATTTTATATATATTTTTTTTGTTTTTAAGACAAATATGTTAAATACATTGTTTTACAATCTAAAAATGGCAATTTTATATCAAATAATGAATTATTATAAATAGTTATAAAACATCATAGTCAGTTGTACTATATTTTAAGTAAATTGAGATGACCAAAAACAAAATTTCTCTTAGTATATCTTCAAAAAAGCATAAAAACAGAATATATATTATTTTATTTTTGTATTAAGTTTTATAAATTTTTGAAAATTGATGTTATTTTTAATATGACGGTTTAAAGTTATTTTGATATATTACAGTGATGTTTTTAAAAACTAAATAATGGGGCTTAATCAACAATATATTTTTATTATAAAATAAATGAAGAGATGAGTTATTGTTCAGTAAGATAAATGCTGATAATCTATTTTTAATATGTGCCAACAAATTATATCAAGTATTTGAGATTTATTCCAAAAATAGGCTTATGTTATGAATCACACAAGTGTTTTTTATTGCAAATAATACTCGAATTATTACATTTATAATTTATATTTTTTGTATTATAATGTTTTTTAATACAATTTACGAATTGTATCTTATACGTTTAACGAAGAATCAACTGTAATTCAGAAAATGACAAGTAAAATAATATTAACGTTTACATTTATCTGGTATTTAATTTTCGGTGCAAAATTTATAAATGGTTCAACATTAGTTGAAGAACAAAAATCAAGAAATGTATTTTCTAAACTGTGTGAACTAAAAACAGGGTACGAAGAAAACGAATGGCATTCTGAAAATTGTAACAACATAATATCAGTGAAAGATATCAAGAAATCAGTTGAACGACTTTTAGTGGAGGTAACGTGTAGTTTTAATCTCATAACGCTGTCATTTCTTCACATCTCTAAATACTTACTAAAATGGTTTGAGCACAATGAAAAAATAGACTCCGCTCTAAATCAAATAAGTTTATTTACCGAACATGCCTATGGAATGTTGATCATACTCCATAATATTGGGGTTCATAGATTTTTTAATATGTGGTTGGTTCATACTTATACTTACAAAGTAACCTCGTATTCTAAACATTTTCAAGACATAGGCTTAAACAGAGACGAAGTTTTGCTTAGATTATCTGATATGCTTGAAAAATTAATTGAAAAACAAGAAGAAAAAGTAAGTAAGTGTTCAAAAGAAAATCAATTTTTTGTACTAGATTCGAGTTCGGGGCCACTCTACGATAACTTCAAAAAATTAGAAATAATAGGTGATAGCTCTATTTTCGAATCAGCAACGAACATGGTCAATCAATACTTAGAAGTTATCAATGAAAAGTTTAGTGATAACTATTTTCTAGATATTGGTTACAAAAATCGGCTTATAATATCGTTCAATAAACTTTATCTTAATAACGTGGCACTTGAAGATGAGCTATTAAATACTCTAATGAATATGTATGACCCGAATATCATTTGGGGCGAAGCAAAATTAAACTTGAAAAAAGCTTATAAAATGGCAAAACATAGTCCAATTATAATGTACGATGGTTTTGAATGGATTAAACAGTATCATCAGATATTTATAAACATATTAAAAACTGTAATGTTACGAATAACGTGGACACATGCCCTTCTTTTGAAGTCTGTTTTAGAAGAAAAGAAGTTCGTTTTTGATGTGATAAATGTTGGCCCGAGGATTGAAGTCAAAAAATATAACGATGGTATGATTGATGCTTTATCAACATTTGTTATTGCGACTGGTTTAAAGAATGATAATGATATTTTAAGAATTATTAATGTGCTCAAGAATAAAACAGACTACATTGCAATGGACAATGATATTTTAATAAATTTTATAAATAGATTATTGGACAATATTTCAAATAAATTTCGCGGTTTTAACGCCATTCTAAATCCCTATGACAAAATTTCTCTACCAAGCATCAACGATACTATAAATAATTTCGCATCAAACAATAAAATACCAACAACACAAAATAATGAAGAAAAAAAAGTCACTGCTGAAATTAAAATGAATAATATTCGAGCCATAATTTTTTCAAATCATGTTAAAAAAGTACTTATAGACATTTGTTTTGATCATTTTAATAGTTTATTTAAGAACACATTTTCAATTGACAACACATTAATGGATTATAATGAATATGAATTGAATGATGATAATTATTGAAACATTTTAAAATAAACACAAATATTAAAATGTAATCATAATATTTAACTATTGAAACGATAAAAAAAATTTTGTTTGTGCCTATTGCCACTTTTTTTAGCTTTTTGATTTTTTCAACGAAAAGTCAAAAGATCACAACCTTCAAAAATTGAAAAAAATCAGTTATTTCTCATAAATGGACGACAGAACTCACAAAAAAAATTATATGTACAATTATTTTATAACTTTCTATAATATCCCCGTAAAATTACAATACTAAATTAAATATAAATATCATACTATAATAAAGTACTTAAATAAATACTTTTCATGTATTATAATTATAAATAATATAACTTTATTATCTAGTTTTCTAGATAATTATCTAGTTGAAGACATTACCCCTCAATATTAAAATCATTTTTTGGTTCCATTTAAATAAGGGAAATACTCAAAAAAATGTAGGTTTTTAAAATTGGTAAATTTATTCATTTTTTATACCATATAAGTGTGCCAAGTTTAATTTATAACGGCAACATACATATTTAACTAGCTTATTAAATTAAAAAATGAACTAAATAACTCATTATTTTGGAAGTTATAACTAATTTAAAATATAGTGTGGAGGTGAAGTGTAAGTTATGTTATGTTTATCAGTAGACATTACTCAGCCTAATTACTTAGCGCTTTTCCTCCACTCTTTATTTAAAAATGTTAATAAGTTCTGAAGTACTATTTAAAAAATTAATTTTGACTAATTATTTTCTTCATTTTTTATTTTATGAACTAGAGTAATGTGTATGTTGCCATTTAAAAATAGTAAAGTTAACACGCTTATAACATTAAAGGGATTTTCTTAGTATAAATATTATTTTAAGAGTAATCAAGTGGTTAAAATTAAAAGAATCACCCTTTTTACAAAAATATTATTTTTTTCTTTGCGATTCAAAAAAATTGGTCATTTTAGAATTTAATACACCTAAGTATGAAAAGCATTCAATATTAGTTTTGATTATAATATAAAGAACTTAGGGCTACTCGTACTTCATTTCCATAGACAAAGTAAAATGATCTCATTAATTATACTTTTATTAAATATTTACACATTATTATTTATATTCGATTCGATTTCAAAAATAAAATTAATCACAGCATTAATAAAAATCATGTTTCATAAAGATGTTAATAAAAATTAATAAATCATTTCATGACAACTGCAAAATCAAAATGAAAAAATTATTTCATGATGTATATAACTAATAATTTTACTATTATTTTAAATGACGCTCTTTAAAAACCATATAAAAATGTGTTATTTCTTTTCGAATATCTACTTACTCATAAAATAAATTGAATAATTTATTACTCTACTAAATATGTGTATAAATATTGTCAAGTTTTACTTTTTATTATATTTTTCTGTTAAATTTTTTGATTTAAAATTGAATTATTGAAAGCAAGAATGTCCTCCCTTAAAACGTTGATAGTTTTTACTAGTGTCTTACTAAAATTTGTAAATAGTGACCCATTAATTGAAAACTTTCAGTATAAATCAACCTATGAAATGCTGTGCAAAGTCGAAACTGGATTTGAAGACGAATGTAACAATAAGAATTTATCACCTAATCTTGGAAAAGATGATATAAAATTATTATCAATTTATAGGCAGTACAATATTATGTGTAGTTTTAAACTTATAGCGGTGTCATTTTTAACAATTAGTGGGCAATTACTAAAGGCAAATGATGATGAAAATAGAATTAAAACGGTCGTGGATCGAGTAATGTCATTCACTGCTCAAGCTCGTTTAATGTTGATCATTCTATACAATATTCGTAACACTTCATTGTACGAATGGTGGTTGTTATATATGTACTTAAGTGAGCTTAAGATATATTTTGAAGTAATTTGGAATAACGGTATCAGGGGAAATTATTTAATTGAAAGATTGAACAATATGCGTATGACTGTTATTGATGTGCTACAACGTAGTAAAGGAAAATGTCATGGAGAGCGACATCAATATTTTATAGCAAATGTTGATAAATCGTACTGGTATAAAAAATTTCAAGTAGTGTACCATATACCAGAAGAAAATAAATATGAAGCAGCCGAACAACTTCTGACAGAATATGAATTAGAGGTTGGTAAGATAATGAACTCGAACGCATTAATTGAAGTAGGATGGAGAAATACAAAAACTATACATTTGCAATGCTTGTATTTAAATGATGCGAGTATTGATGAAGTCACTTTGAACAATCTACAAATTTATGACTCAAATATCGAATGGAATAAAGTGACAAATGAAATACGAAAGACATTTAATCAGGCGAAAGGTAATCCCATGTCTTTACACGATGGATTCGAAAGAATTAAAAAGTATCACGACAAGTATAAAGCAATGTTGAAGATTATAATGTTGAGAATAACCTGGACACACGTATTATTGCTTAACGATATAATAAAAAATCATAGTGAATATTCTAATGACGATCAAAAGTTAATCGTAAATGATTACGTTACTAAATTAAGTCGTAACTTGGTCGCAATTTGGGTAAATTTTTTTAAAAATACTGGCATACAAGGGCTAACAAGCGAATATGAAATAATAAATATCGTTGGACTTTTAAAAGGAAATAGCAATGTTAAGGTAAATAGTATAGTTTTCTTAGAGGACACTATAAAATCAGCATTGGTTTTGATGGCTCTAAACTTTAAAGATTTACAAGTTACCGAGAATATTATAAATTCTAAAGAACTTCCAAAACTATACGATAATCTTTTGATTTTTGCAAAAGAAAACGACCTATCGACGGATTATAAACAAATAAAAAACATTCCACTTGAATATTTAAATCAAAATTTTGTACGAGCTGCTGTTTTTGTTAACCACGTCACCAAAATATTTCAAAATATTGATTTTGATATGACGCATTCGCTATTTCAACAAGGAAAATTATATGTGACCAAGACATCAAACCAGAACATTACGATTTAAGAGTTAATAAAATGTAGTTATCTAATTGGTTGTTTTAAATGTTACTAAAGTTAATTTGCCTTTTTCAAAATTTAAGTTAAATAAAGCTAGCCATAATATTGTATTATTTATAAAATTATTTCACAAAAATGTTTTGTTATTATAATAATGTATAGTAATTTATTGATGTGTTTATTTTATTATATCGAAAAATAAATAACGAGCAAATGTTATTCATTTTACTCTTCAAATTTTTTTTTTTATATAAAAATTCTAATAATATATTAAGAAATTCTATGATCTGTACTTATTGTTATAATATTTAAAAAAAATATATTCTTATTATTTTAAAAATAAACACTATAATTGACACTATAATATACACGTATTTAATAAATTTCTATAAAATAATCAAAATTATGTAAATGGCAATAGAATAAATTGTCCAAAATTTTATATATATTTCATATTACATTAGTTAAATTTAAAAATTGTTATAAAATTATACCAAATTAACAGTGACTAATTTTTTGACACTTTGTTTAACTAAATATTATATATCTACATAAAAAATTATACATTAGTATATTTTAGTCTTGCGTAATTGTTTGCAGAAGTATCACTTAAGAAAATATATATGCCAAATTTTTAGAGTTAACATGGCTTTAAGTTTAATTAATTATGATATCTATATAATAATAAAAATGATATCATTATAATATCAATAATAACCATTTAAGTCATAAATCAACAAATATTTTTATTGACTATTTAGTTACATATACTTTTTAAGCTACAATTATTATATACTTTTGTAGTCCATCATTTATACCACACAAAGGTGTTAAATTTATTTTTTTTAATGGCAAAATAGATAATTAAGTATTTTATATAGGTTGAATGGTCCGTGTTCTTATTATTTAACTAACTTATAAAATAGAAAAGGATATAACTAAAAATTAAATAAAAAAATTTTCCAATTATTCAATAATTTTAATTTAATTTTAATAACTTATACTTATATACTTATTACCATAAACTAATTATTAATACTTAAAAATTAATGTGAGAGAATGCTATTTGACAGTATATATTAACTTCCAGTTTTAAGTACAGAGATATTATTATATTTAATATAATTTTAATGACACTCATTACTATCGGAAATTAAAACTTGGTATTTTTTGTTCGACAAAATCATTTAATAAAAAAAAATAATTGCTGATACATAAAATTATATTAAAAATTAATACAATTTAACATCCGGTATTCATTAATGAATAATTAATTTTAAATCCTTTTTCAACATCTTCATCAGGATCAATAATATCATCACTGACAAAAGATATTGCTATAGGTCCATGGGCTTTTGCTAAAAAATGAAGCACAATTTATTAGAAATTGAAAGTCTATTTAATTTTATAAAAATGTCACCTATCACTCCAGATCCATTTAAACCACTGTCGCAGAATTTAGACCCATAAATGCCGGTTGATGTTTTGCCGTCAGGTATGAGCAGGTAGTCATTGTGTACGCCATCGTCACTGACAGTCACGGCTCTTCTTAATCTTCTCATTATCTGAGCTGCATCTGTTGTTATTGATTCTGTTGTGACATCTTGTGTGGTTACTGCCGTATCGCAGTCTCGATCCACAGAATTGTATTGTTTACTATTGTAGGCCAATTGAAATTTAACTGGTTTTAATCTAAAATTGATTTTAAAACATAATTGTTTTAGACTTATAATTTCAATAAAGACATAAGTCTTAAACAATACTGTAGTATCACTAAATTTATAAAGTAACTGAATAAATTTAGGAAACCACGTTTCAAAATGCAATTTTCGTTAAATTGTATTATAGTTTGATAATCTGAATGTTTTTAAATAGAAAAAAAGAGGCTGGCTAAATTTATTAATACTATGTCATATGAATATCACCATTGTTTTTAATAAATTATTTTTTGTTATAAGTTCAGATGAAAATTTCTTTTTTCTTTATACGCTTGTATTATTTTAATTTAAAAATAATAATGATTATAATTATTACCGAATACCACACGTGTCGGAGGCTCGTTTGAAACAAATGGCGTAATTTAAACCACCTGTATAGTGACCAAGTCCCTTGTTGTAGTTAAAACTCTCAATCGTACCAGTTTTTTCGGTGAAGTATTGTAAACATCCCTCGGGTGCTAAGATATATTACATTACATTTATAAGCTGGAGTAAAACAATTTGTAAGACACTTACCTAGAGCGTATTTAGGTGTTGTAATGTCCTTATCATCTTCGTCTTCCCAATCCCAAACCTGACGTGCCATATCTTTAATTTTCCACCAGTTCATCGAATTTGGTTGACATTCAATTTGCGAAATCTTCAGTTTCCATGTCGGTTCAGAATCAGTACTATCTTCATCACGAGCAGTCAATTGAAATTTCAGTGTGATTTGCGATTTCACTCTATTATAAATGTTTATATTATTGATGGTACTAGAATCCAATATTGTTTTTGACTCAAGTGGCACATAAACTAGAAATTAAATTAAAAAGTAACAAATTTGATGAGTATTTTTGGTTTTTAAAAAAATATTTTTGATTGTATTACCATGTTGACCAGAGTTTTCACCACATAGAATAGGAATGTTTAACTTAGTATTATCACTAGAAATTAAAGTAAATTGGTCGGTGTCACATTGATAAGCTGTGCTGTTGTTAGATGTCGTAGGTTGACTCAAAGAAAATCTTTCAAAGTCGATTCTTTCCAACAAAAGATTAATTAGTTTTTTTTTTTCATATGTAGCTATGTCTAACTTACCTTAATTGACACACATTTTTCTTGATGTTTACCTTGTATGTACAACTTTGTTGAAATGTTTCTGGATTTTGAAAGTATATAGTGCTTGATCCTGAGTATCCTCCACAAGAATTCAATGGTGCTATGAATTGAATTTAAAATGTAATAATATGGTGAAATATTTGAAATAAAACTGCTATTTTCTCTTACGTAAAAAAAAGTTATTTAGTTTTCAAAAATATCACAATTTTTACAGATTTTTTTATATTATATAAGAAACAAACAATATCTGTTTCTATACGAAATATTATTTCGTATAAGTAAAACAAAAACTAAAAAAATCAAGTACTATTAAGTGTTATTAATGTTCGTACATTATATGAACTAACGAACCTGAACAACAAGTATCAAATGGAAAACATCTTCCTACTGTTTTTCCATTAATTTCTGTACATTTTTCTTGTGTTGTGCATACTCCCGATCTCCCATTTAATCCCATACAATTGCGTTTTGTTCCGTCTAGAATATTCCATGCTAAAAAACACAAAATTTGAAATTACATTTGCAATCAATCAAAAAATATTTTAAAAAATAAAAGACAAAATAGAATGTACTCACCCTTTGATTCACGTTCGTTCGGTAACAAATTATCATCATTATTTTCGACAGCTAATACAAAAACTGCCAAATATAGAACTGAAAGTACATTAGCCAACATATCTTTAATAATAGATTACACACGTTATATTTCAGTTAACTTTGAAGTTTAAATTGTGACATAAACAGTAGCATCTTACTCTTATATAGTAGGTTCCAACCCATTTTTTTCTTAAAACTTCCTTTATTTACCCAAGTCAAATATTCGTCTACCTTCTAAACAATCAGTTAATTGCTGATAACTACAGCAAAAACAGATATCCGGTATGCTTCATTTTAGTTCATTTACATTAAATTTACCTAACAACAAAAATAATATAATATAATATAAAATTAAGTATGGTCGAAAAAGCTGAAAATCATGTTTCATAAATCTAACATTTTTTTCCGTGTTCAAATAAATTTGAGACTCAGCTTCAATACAAATATCAGAATGATTACTTTATTTCAAAAAATGTATTGTAAAAATTAAGGGCGAAGAGAAATATCCTATCTATTATATACTGTTAATACAAAGTACGCGTGGAATAATATAATAATGAAATTATTATTTAACGAACTTGATAGTCTAAAAAAATTGTTATTTTGCATATCGATGAATTAAGTTTTTAAATGTATTGATTATTTTTGTATTATTGATTCAATTTACGTTGACCTTGTAGCAATGAAAGCAATTCTTTATTTTGTACTCATGAACAAAATTAATAAAACATTAAAATTTGAAATCAAAAAGTTGTTGTACGGTGTAATTAGCATGGATTTTATAATTTGTTATAAATAATTTGTTCATATAAACATTAGAATATTTTAATATAAAGGATATAACATTAAAAAGTATTATTTTGATCAGAACCAGCGTGTTAGAAATATGCCCCTTGCGTTTTAAAGAGCGCCGCAAATTATTAAATAATTAAAAAAATGTTTTTTTCTTTATAAAAAAATATTTTAAGAGCTCGGCATAGTCATTTTGTACGTGACACCACAATTTCTAGCGCTGGCTCTAAATTTGATTTTTTAAGTAAATACACAACATTGTACTTTATAGATTTTTTGACCACTGTTTCACTTTTATGTTATACTAATTACATATAATTTATTTTATCAATATTAAGTCTCTGAATTATCTACATATGGTTAATTGGTAAAAATAGTAATACTTTATTAACAATAAACATTAAAAAACAAAAAATGACTTATTGAATTAACTAACAAAGAATTTATAAATGTTAGTAAAATAATACTTTAATTTAATATTTATAATTTATGTATAAAAATATTTAAAACAACTTAATGTAACTCGAATAATAATTTTTTTCTTTTAAAATTATAAATTTTTTAAATATTTATAATACTTTTGTATTACTATGTGAATATCTAATTATATGATATTATACTATTGTTTATTTAAATAATCAAATAATTAATTTTAGATAATCTATTTACAGTACTTAATGTGGCAAACTCATTGGCTCATTATATGTCTAGCCGTTTATTCCTCTGATAAGACAACTTCAATCGAAATAAATTTCTTTGGTCAAAACGGTTTCATTATACCTTAAAATAATTCAATAATGTGGTGTAAATAAATTAAACCGGGCTAAAACTACAGTACATAGGTTCCAAAAACCTAACTGTTAAATACCTTTCACCATTAAAAGATGTATATTAGGTATTTAATATTTTGTCCTTGTATTTGAGATCTATGGTATTTTTTAGGGTTTGTGCTGTGAAACTAAAATATACATATATTGTGTAGAAATTCAGGTGTATTATGTAAACTCAACATATTTTTGTGTGTTCTACATTTTTTTAGGAATATATTATGGACTTCCCAAAACTTCATAATTAGTATAATGCTGTAAATTGCTCCTTTTATTACTTATAACTCTAATGTTCTGTAAAAATAAAATACCTACAATAAAAAATTATAAATTGTCGAAAAATTATTAAAATGTAGTAATCGATCTAAAAACTTCAATAAAAATTGATATGAAAAATTTTACCATAAAATATTTTAATATTAAGTCTTATTTTTTATTTTAGTTGTTTATTTATATGAAACATTAATATGAAAATGTAGCAATGGTTACATATGTTTACACGCAATGAACATGTTATACATTAGTTTTTACAGCTTAAATCCTAAATTTAAAATACTAAAATATACATGGCAAATAAATATAAACAAATAATATCAATTTTCTATTATTATTATCTCAAAATCATTTTACCGAAAAGGTTCTAATTTTATATTAAAAATTTTACCTACAAAAATATATTAGAAGTTTAATTTTACTGTTAAAAATCTGACCTTTGGATAGATTGATAAACTTGACTTATAATAAGAATATTTAAAGGCTACTTTTAACATCATAAATAAACCCCAACCATGGAAAAATAATTTCTTTGTGTTATTTTATATATTGTATATTCATACTCTTTAACTTAATTTTTAAAAATGCTATAAAATTTTAGGAATCGAAGTCCCTTTAAATTATTTTTCTTTATGAACTTTTATTTACTTGGCTCTCTGTTTTTAAAAATTTCTCAATATAATTTAATTGTCTATAATTAACCACTAGACATTTACTAATCATTACTTTTAAATGTTACAACAGTAAAATATAGATTCTTCTTTGAATAAACACCTTTTGAATTTTAATTTCACTTGACCTAAGTGTTTTTAAATGCATGAAAATTTCAAAAATAATTATCACCGACCACTAAATATATTATAATTTGTCTAATAATCATAATGATAAGTGGAATTGAAACTAATTTCGCCGAATTGTCGTTAAGAAAATTTTCACAAATCCTATTGCAATAGGTAGTATTTTTACATTCTAAATTTGATTCGTTAAATAGAAAGACAAAACCTACGAACCTATCATATGAATATCCATTTATTAGTTAAACCTTTTATTTGTTTCTTCAGAAATGTTTGCTATAAATAATTTTATCAAACTTGTAATCTGTTATATTTTATTAGACTACACTATTGGTGAACCGCAAATTAGTAAGTTTATTTTTTACTGAATTATAACTTTTTTAAATGTATAATATATTGGATTATTACCTGGTATAAATTTTAGACGGAATCAATAAGTGCCATAAAAATGATCCAGAGTTAGATCAATGTTTGCTAAATATTTTAAAACAATTAAAAACGCAGATTATTCAAGGTGAACCAAATTTATTTTTTCAACTTACGTTTTTTGCAGGATAAAATTTGAAGAAAAAAATTATATTTTTCATTGTTTGATATTGTAACGTTGTTCAATATTTGCATTTTTCATTTTGTATCCTTATTTATTATTTTCGTTAAATGATTTTTGATATTTCAGCCTTATTTCATTTGTAAATTTTATATATTTGATTTTTTTCTTATATGCCAGATTTTAATTATTTTTATATTTTTGTATAAAATGAATTCAATTATATCTTAATTTTACATTATTTTAAATTACGTATAATTTTATTAAGTTTGCACGTTTAATGTTATTTTAACGGTAATATTTTTAATGTTTCACGTTTTTTTGGTATTTAATGTTCAAATGTTTATAATTTTCAGTTGTATTTTCCTCTTTTTTGATAAGAATTTTTTATTGCTTTTCATAAAAAATAAATTTGTTCATAAATTTTATAATTATAATGTTATAAACTTTAAATTTTTGTTTTGAATTATCAAAGGCTGTTTTTATAGTTCGATCAGTAACGCATTGTGACTTAGTGTGTACATATTCGATTCTATTCCATCGAACTGTACTTTCTGTTTCGTCTTCTTTAACACAGCTAGTAACATACGTGAGAGGACATTAAATATAAGCTTAAATTTTTAAAAGTATTTACAAATAATCAATTAGTTTTATATTTTTTACAGGCAATCCAGCTAAACATTTACCATCTCTTGATCCTTTACAGATTAATCAAATAGAAATTCATAGAGTTATTCAAGATATTATAATAAAAGGAAATTTATCAAATTTAGATGCTAGGGGAATTAGTTCTATAATAGTGAAATTACTCAAGTATGTGATGTAAAATAATTATCATTCAAACACTGAAATTTTTTACATAAATATAGAAATCATATTTTTACATAATTAATATAATTTATCATTAATATTTTATTTTTAAGGCTCAACTTAAAAGAAAAAACTTTAGAAGCTATTGTAAATATTCCACTTATAAATTTTACCACCAACTTCAAATTAAATACAATACAAAATGCTTTAAATGTGCATACCTTAGAAACGGGGCGCTGTGAAGGAATTTTGTGTAAATATTTTAAAATCTTATTTTTAATTATCTTTAAAACAAATTTACAATTTGTGGATATGTAGCCTAAATCAAAAAACATTACAATAAAAATTTTGTGTCTAATAAATTGGTTCTGATAGATAGATGAACTATATGACTAGCTTTAATCTCTTTGTTTCAAAAAAAATTACATTAATAAAGAAATCATAAAACAATTAATGTTATAGGGAATTGTTGTAGTCCAATTGTCTTACCCATAAATAATTTACACTTTAACTCTAGACTTCAAATATTATAGTAATTGATTCTTTTTAATTAATAATTTATTTTTGTGTAATCGTAAATTGTTAATAATGTAATTAAACAATTTTTTTTACTCTATCTAAAATTCTAAAATAGTTAGCCACTAAATGCTGTAATCAATTTTAGATAATGCTACAGTTTTCTTGCACGGAAATACTGAAATTACCAAAGATAAAGTACAATTGATTCATATCAATATAGATTTAAAATTTGGAGACATTGACCTTCGTATGCTTGAACCATTAATATCATCATCACTTGGTAAAATATATATTTTTTTTTCTTTTGAATATATTTGCTATACAATTTTCTAAAACTTCCTAATATATTAGTGATCAAATAATTTACAATAATTAATCAACACTTGTATATTAAATATGTATATTTTATTATAAAATATTAATTTAGTCAATCAAATTGATTGAATAAATGAAATGTTATATTTACAGTTAGTTTAATACATTATAGAGACCACTTTATATTTTCAGATTAATATAATTAAAAAAATTGTTTTATATAAAATAATGATTTTTTAAAAATTATTTATCAAATAATTTTTAAAATATTTGCAAATTTTAAGCCAATTGAAATTATTTAAATTCCTTTTTTATATATTTTAAACAGCCTCAAATGTTTTAAATTCAAACAAGCGATTAGTTTTAAACTTGGTAACTCCAATCGCCGAAGATGTCTTAAAAGAGCAGTTGTTACTACACGGAAACCATATTTTATCGAATATAAAATTTTTTGATGTAATCAATAGTTGATGTTGTTAGACTAATTATGTGCAACTTTAAGAAATAAGTTTTAGAGATTTTAACTCAAGCGTTTTAGTAAAGAAAATCATTACATGCCTATAATTAAGGATTATTTTAATATATTTTAATTCCTTTTACAATTTGAGTACAAACCTGAAATAATCAAAGATAATAAAAAATGTTGATTTTTTTTCACATTTTGAAAATATAATTGTTTAATACATATGTATATTGCTGACGGAATATATTTTTATAAGAATGTCTTCGAAGTAAAAAATAAATAACATTTATATAAAACATAAAAATAATCCTTAATGTTTTTAAATATTTTATGATAATAATGTGATAGATGTGTAAAATTCGTATTGTTCGATAATATGTATCTGTTTCACTTTATCAGTCAAACATTTTCATTGTTTTTGTAAAAATTTAAAACTTTTGAAGGTTATTACGATTATTTTATTACTCAGCTTATGGGAAGCATTACAAAATAAGTATAAAAATATGACAATGATAGAGCAACTGTGATATTTTTGTAATACTTGTGCTTTAGACTTGTAGATGTTTAAATAAAATGTAAATATATTTAACGTAATACTAGAGTTTTTATTTCAACATAAAATGTATTATTATGCTAAAAAATTGAATACTTGCTTTAATTATCAAAAAAAAAGCAGCTCGAATTATATAAATTTTATTTTTATCAAATTAAATCATATCTAGTGATTGTTTTCATTTAAAGAAAAATGAATTTTTTTATGTCTTAGGAAACAAATAGTGTTCATAAAAATATAGATTAATAATAAAGGATGTGTTAATTCGCAAAAAGCGAATATTTTAATTAGGTATTTAAAATAATTAATTTATTAATTAAAACATACTAATCAGTAGTAGTTAAATAGGAAGGGGTTAGGGGATGTAACCACCCTGTTGACATACTCTATTTAAAATTTTTGTATAATTTTCATGTTTTATATTAAGAAACTCAATGAAAATATATTCATTTATGTACTTTCATTAGTTCACATTTATCCTATTATTGTTAATACAAAAAAGCTACGATTTATGAGATTACAACACCCAAGAAATCTTTTATCGTAAAGGGTTTTCACTCCCTCCTATAAAAAAATAATTTTACGGATATAAATTAAATTTACTTTTTTCAATTTAGTACAATTATGGACGTATAATATAAGATGTTATCATCAAAAGTGCGAATTTTGAGTTGACTGTACACAAAACCGGTTTCCGATCAAATATGTACATTTGAATTTCACACCATGTCTGGAGGTAACGCATACAAGCACATAAATATTAACAAAAAAAACAACGGGATTTTACAAATAGTTTTGTGTCAATAACGCATCTATGAGTAGGATTTCTCTTGAGATGTATTTTAAATGTTAATTACTTTCAATTTTAAACGTGTAATATGCCACAACTGAAATGATCAAGTATCGAGGACATTTTAGATTGACCAGTGCGCACATTAAACAAATATTATCTATGTGACACCATAACCATAGCCGATAAATATCAAACGTATCTGTTGCTTTGTATAGCGTTGCAAATCGTTTTTGGGCGAACGGTCGTGAACAACGATGGCAACGGTATTGGCGGCACATCTATGAGAATCCGATTCAGTGTTTCCGTTCTAGCAGCGCCTTTCTGACTTGAGTGTGTGTGCTGATGCTCTCTGATGTGCAACGTAAGTACAATTTCTCTTTATCAGTTTTAACACTGGTTTCAATTTTAAGGTTACTAAACTGAATAATTCTATACAAATCTCTCTTATGTGTAGATTAAAACATTAGTGATAAACGACTTATTTATTTACTTATTTACATATTACTTTGAACTTAATTATATTCTCAATTAATAAAACAACTATTAAATCATTGTTACAATTTTATCGTTGGAATGAATAGTCTTCATGTTGACTTACCAATAAGTTAAAGAAATCAAACAATACACACAAAATATTAAAGCATATAAAAGTTATTTTATACACTAATTGTAGAATAACTCTTTGGAAAATTTTAGTCTCTGATACATATTATGATTTTACTGAGAATTTCATTGAAAACTTTATGAAAAAGTTTAAGGGAATTATAATTAAATGTTGGGAGATAATTAAATATTTATAAAAACGAAAAATATGAAAAATCTTCGCCATTTCCCAATAGGCTGAACTGTTTTATTCGTTAGTATTTAGGCTACCGATGTATTCGATAAATCTATTTTACATGTATCATAATATGTTAAAAATGTTAATTTACATATACAACTTTTTTCATATTTTAGCTATTTGTAACGTCGTTGCTATAACTGACATAATATCAACAGTTTTCTTTCACTAACTACGTCGTTGAAGAGTAACCTTAAAAATCAGCTATTACCTATAGAATTCTCGTGAATTGAGTAATTTATATATTTCACAAACAAATATTAGTGTTATCAGTGTAATATATTGTGTATAATGTTAACAATAATATTTTATAAACTTCTCTTCCATTCCTAATCATATATTAGCATAATATAACTAGCACATATAGATAAAATTTACTAAATATTTATAAAGCAATTAAGTGCTTCTAATATTTGCATTACTGTACTCTTTCGATAACGTAAAATTATGATACTGAGCTTAATAAGTAAGTAAATTAGTTCAAAACAGACATCCATTAACATACTTATTATACAAATATATCTATGTTAATGGTTTTCAATAATTGTTATAGATACAAAAATAATATAATTCAATTTTTATTTTTTCTGTAATGTTAGATTTTTATTTTATTTTAAAAATAAAATAAAAATTTGAATGAAAAATAACTTTATAATATAAATAAATAATAATTTTTTATTTAAAAAAATAAAATATTTTTAATACGACCACAAACAAATTTTGTAACTTAAAATATTAACCGCATATCCTATCACTTTGATCCTTAAAATAGTTCGCAGAAATAAATAAAAGTATGTAAATAATATATCACTCTAAAAAAGCTAACATTTTTCTAATATAATTAACTTGGAAACTATGTAAATATACGTAATGTTAGTTATATGAAAGTCATTACAATTATTAAATATAAATTAATCAACTCTTAAGTTGAGCCTTTTTTTCTCACATTTTTGTTTTTTTTTGTGTTATAAAGTATTATTTTAATAGATTTAATAACCTTTTCTATTGAAAAATCTTTGAAATTTTCGTTAAATTTTGTTGTAACTAGTTGGTTTTTATCATTAATTTGTTTAAATTCTAGCTGGATATTTAGGTATTTTATTGATAACATAAATACATGTAGTTTATAAATTTCATCATAAACGCAAATAATAACTTACCTGAATTTTCGTATTCACATGGATTTTATAAGTTTTTAATTTTAAATTTAATTTAAACCCTTGTTTCATTTAATGTATAGAGAAAATTGATAATTATTCACACTCTCAATTATAATTCTTATTGAACTTTTCTGTTTTAAGTATTCTAGGATTATAAACTTAGAAAATCTATTATGAAAGTTTATTTTAAAGTAATTCGCGTAATATTCCAAACACTATTACAGTTTTATAAGAATAGATTAAAACATCTATTTCAAGTATGAGTGCTGGTGACATTTGGCAAGAATCAAACAAAGATGATTCAATTCTAAAGCTTGAACACCATTTCAGTCAAACATTCCAAAAAGGTAAACCCGAGTATTATGTCAAAGTACCAGGCAGAGTTAATCTCATTGGAGAGCATGTTGACTATTGTGGGTACTCTGTTTTTCCGATGGCAATCAAACAATGTATCATAGTTGCAGCAAAAAGATTAAGTGGACATAATATCGTTCGAATTACAAATACAGATACGCAGAGTTATGAAGACGTTTCCCAAACCATATCAGATATTGAGTAATAGGATTAAAAAAGTTACAAATATTAATAAATTAATCGTAAAATAAAATTTGTTTTGATATCTAGTGCCGTTACAATAGGTAAAAGTCAAAGCTGGACAAATTACTTTTTCTGTGGTATAAAAGGAGCTCAAGAATATATGACTGAAAAACAATTGAAAACGGTCGAAAACGTTGGTTTCCTCTTCGCTGTTTCAGGAAACATACCGGAGAGTGCTGGTCTAAGTAGCTCAAGTGCACTTGTTACAGCTGCTTTAATTTCTACTTTGGCTGGATACGGGGTCAGTGATAAATTTTAGTTCAATATTAAGCTGAAATGTTCGATACATCTGACATAATTATTATCCTAAAAGATTGATGGAATAATTAAATTGATACGATAATTATAACATTTATCTGATTGGGCTTTAATTATTCAAAGATTATTTACTAAATACCTAATTAGTATTTTTTACTTGAAAACGGATTTTGTTATCCTTATTCAAATATGAAAAATTCAACTTTATAAAATTTTATTTACAAACATTACTGGCAACGAGGGCAAAATAATGATTGCCCTCTGATCTATTAGAACGATGATGGTCGCTATGAATAGAGTAATTGTGCCAGGTATATCTAAAAAATAATTATGTATAACTGTAATATATATATATATTATCTATTAAATTTTTAATAGTAATTTTCGTTGATAAACAGGGGTCGGATTAAAGTTAATTTTTACGTAAAACGTTTAAAAATATTATAAAGTAATTTTATAATTGAATTTAACGTTATTCAATATTTAAACGTTTTACAATTTCTATGTTTAACATGTTTAATATTAAAATGTTATTCATTTTTTTCGTTTAACAATAAAGAGATTCGAAACATAATTTATTAACATAAGCAGTTTTTAATATGCGAAAATTGCTACTTGTTTCTTGCACAGATTATTTTTAAATATAACGTTTAAAAGAATTTATTTTTGTTTTAATAAAAATAGTTATAAGTTATACGTTGTATAATGATTGGTTAACTATATTATTGATATCGTATATTTTTTTTTTTTGAAAAAAAAAATTCGTTTTAAACGTTTTATTTGACGATAAACGTAAGTTTTGATGTATTGTGATTCAACTTATATATCACTGATGACAAAGACAATTGATAGTAAGTTGGATTTTTAATTATAATAACAAAATATGATTTCCATGGTGTTAAAAAAAAAATTTTTTTTTCAACGATACACACAATTTTTGGTGCAAACAGGACCGCCATATTTTTTGTGACCGTTGAGTTGTTGGCCTTCCAGTCTGCCTCTGATACAAATCAATATTAGAATAAATTATATTAAGAAAAGATTATTAATTATTTTTGACGTTGCTTCTGTTATAACTTATAATTTAGTGAATAATTTTTAAGTGTTTGTGTTTTAAAAAAATCGATGCCATAAATATAAGTAAAAAATACAATTGACTTACTCAATAATAGTTATCTACTTCCAAGTGATTAATTTTTAGTTATGATGATGTATAAAATTGTTTATACTGACCAATCTAATTGACACAAAAAGCAAGTAGAGTTAACTTCGCTAGTTGTTAACCAGTAGCAGTTAGTTTCACTAAAATTTCAATAAATAATAGTAAATATTGGATCTCATGAACTGTTAAATAGTTTTACGTCCCACTTATGTCTAATATACGGGTGATTTAATAAAACGTTGAAAAAACATTTATAAAACGTCGTTATTAAAATATTAAAAAAATATTGTAGCAATAAATACACTACACAGGTCTTATAAGTAACTATTTGAAAATTTTAACTGTTTTAACCATTCATTTAAATCTATATTTCTTAAAAACGTTATAGAATTTTCCATTGTAATATGATTAACAAATCGCATACTAAATCTTCAGGTTTATTTTCTCAGTTAAAATAGTCAATTGGTTCAAAATATTTTTTAAGGTATTAATAGTGATATTTTGATATTTTAGGTATCTGTGCCTCGACATCAATTAGCAGAAATTAGTGCCAAATGTGAAAGATATATTGGTACAGCCGGGGGTGGTATGGACCAAGCAATAGCTATACATGCTAAAAAAGGTTACTTCATTATTATTAATGAAAATATTCATAACTGTTATAATTTATATTATTATTGTTGATTGTTGTAAATATCAGGGTTTGCTTCGCGCATAAATTTTAATCCTTTAACAATTCAACAATTTCGTCTTCCTGATGATGTTACATTTATTGTAGCTCAAAGTTTGGCAATAAAAAATAAAGCAGCATCCAATGATTTTAATACAAGGGTTGTAGAATGTAGATTGGCTTCTCAGGTACAATTAGATTATTTATTAATGTAAACCAAATATACATGACAATATTTTTGTTATTATCTGTCTTGATTTATTAACATGGTGAAAGTTCTTTTATGTATTTAATAGTATTTTATCTTTAATTGTTTTATGGTGAATAATATTTTATTAATATTTGTTTAGATCATTGCAAAAAGTCAAAATATTGACTGGAAAAATTTAACTGTATTGTCTCAACTTCAAAAAACATTAAAATACTCCTTAGATGAAATGATTAAACTTGTACATCAACACTTACATAAGAGTAAATTTACAAAAAATGAGGTTTTATATTTTTTTAATATAGCTTTAGAAAATTGTTTTCATAATAGAATTTGACTTTTACAGATATGTGAAATCCTATCAGTCACGGAAGATGAATTAAACGTAATAAGTTTAACTCCTAATACAACAAACGTCTTAGAATTTTACTTACATCAAAGAGCATTACACGTTTTTAAAGGTTCTGTTTGTTTATGCGTAATGATTTGTTTTAAAAATAAACAAAAAGATAAGCTGATACAATTTTAAAAACATATTTTATGCATATAACAAAATTGTATGTACTACTTTGGCCATTATAAAAAGTTCTTTCTTTTACTTTATTGCAGAAAATACAAAATAAAACATTTTGCTTTTATATATTCTTAAAGAAGTTATTAATTTTTAACATTTTATATATTAAATATTACCATTTTATGTGGTCAATATTAAAAAATATTAATAATTATAAACAGTTATATGGTGTCTTAATAGGTTTAAAAATTGGTACTTATTTCCAGCTAATTTTATACTGGAAGTATAAAACATTTTTAGTAATAAAAATTTATTGATTTTATGATTTATTTTAGAGGCCAAAAGAATGGAAAAATTCTGTGAAGAATGTGAAAATTCGTGTTCTCCTATAGAACTTGGAGAGCTTATGAATTTAAGCCATACTTCGTTGCGTGACTTATATGATTGCAGTCAATCAGATCTTGAAGAGTTAATAGAGCTTTGCAAACAAGGGGGTGCTTATGGATGTAAGCTTACTGGAGCTGGGTAAGATAATTTTACTGAAACTACTATTTTTTCAACTGAAACATTGTGAAATTTATTTATAGATGGGGCGGATGTGTTGTTATTATGGTACCATCAAATATAAAAGAAAAATTTATACAATTTTTAAAAGATAAATTTTATTCAAAAAGATCAGTCGACAAAAATAAGTTAACTAAAGTTATTTTTGCAACCAAACCTTCTGATGGAGCTTTTATCTTCAAGTCCCCTGGTGTTGAAATTGATAAATTATATGAACTTCCTCCCTTAAAAATACTGTAGAAGTTTAGTAAATTATTTTTTATCTTCATGTCTAAGTCCAGAAGAACAAACATGCTATGTATTGTTATGCAAATTTTGATATTTTTCCCTCCCTCTCAAAATATATTTTTATAACGACTCCCTTGGTTAAGGGAATCGTATAAGCTTTCTACATTATTTATAGACAAATTTACTAAATTTATTTTAATTAAAATACTGTCATTTATGTATTTGATCAATGAATATTGTAAATTTAATCCTTAAAATAAAATAAAAATAGATATGACCCATGAAAATGTTCTATAACATAATGTGAAATTCGAGTAAGCTAATGAAAATTCTCAGCATATGTCTAATAATTAGTATTTTGACTTCTGTGTCTATACAATGCAAAGGACCATAAAAATATATTCATTATGATAGTTTTTATAATAAGTTTCATTTTAATCTGATAATTTAAACAATGACAAATCAATAATAGATTTTTAAATTACTACATGTCTATTGGCTTTCAAGATTATCCACTCCAATTATATCACAAATAAAGAATGTATACCACATAATTGTTAACGAACGTTATAAATTGTATTTAATCCTTTGAAGCATAGTGATTATTTTGTGAAACATATTTTTGCTTATTTTTCATTTGCCACCACATTGCTTGTTAATTATAACAACTTAAAAATGACCGTTTGATAACATTTTTTTTCAACAATATTTTTTGTTGTTTCATGATTATTCTAACAGATAATAATACAAGTTAAAAATCAACGCTATAATTATTTTGTAATATTATCATGGCGTCAAAGATATTCCATATAATTCAATAAAACAAATTGTAATTATTATTTATTTATATTCTTTGTCGTATTTAGAACGTAATGTAATTACTCTATAATCTGATTATAATTTAAAATTTTTAATATTAGTTATATTATTGATGGTTTTACAGTGAAACCACTGTAAATTATTGACCCTATTCTCATTATTTATTTTATATTTACAAAATTATATTTCCAACTATTTTTTTGAGTCTTTATTTTTTAATTAGTTGATTCTATGGATATTAATGTGGTTGACGGATAAATCCATTACTGGATGAATTAGAAAAAATGTCCCGGTGTTACTGAGTCAATTTTGTCAGAAGATACCAAAATTGAAGATCATGATTTGAACATTATTGACTAGCACACATTAGAAATAAATTTTGGTAATTACCGACTCAATGTGAAGTTGGTATAGTTATTGATGGTATTATTATGGAATATGTTTTTAACAAAGCTAACATTGTTGTTTCTGAAGACGAACCTGATGAAGAAAGTTTGACATCAAGAATTCACAAACAAGATTTTTCATAGAATAGTTATTTCATACTTAAAGTAAAAAATGATTTATTTTGTGAGCCTGTTAGACTAACTCAATCTTTTATTAAAAATTTAATAGATCGTTACACTTCATTTCAACAAATATTTGAACAAGAAATACTTGAAATAGTTTCACAGACAAATTTATACATAACACAGAATTTAGGAGTTAATAATAAACCAATATCTTTTTGAAAAAATGAAACAGTTTTTAGGCATTAATACACTAATAGATATTAAAAAACTACCAAGGTATAGGGATTATTGGAGTTTAATTTAAGAAATTAAAGACCCTAACATTTCTAAAGTTATGCCGTCAATAAATTAGGTTGGATTTTGTCAAATTTGCATATAAATGTTAATACAGTTCAAAAAAGACGTGGTGATCCAGGCTATAATAAATCATCCAATGTAAGATCATTACTAAACAATTCAGCTAAAACATTTCAATCTTACTACAACCCTACTAAAGTAATTAATTGATGAGTTAATGATAGCATTCGAAGGTAGGTCCAGTATTAAACAATACATACTTAACAAAAGAAGATATAAGGTATGGACAAGAACAGATGCATTAGAATATGTTTGTAAGTTTGATATTTGTACAGGAAAAGTGGAAAATATAGTAGAAAAAATTGGGGAGTCGAGTTGTCAAAAGTTTATAAAATTGATCGCAAAAGTAAATGGTATATGTCAATTTTTTTCAATTTAATCCAATATTTAATACATTCAATTTTACGTTCCTTCATTCAATTTAATAGTATTTTTTTATTAAAACTAGCATAATAGCATATCTTGGCTGAAATTTCTATCAAACTAATCTAAACACTAAAAGCAAATGTATCAACTTGGCAGCAGCTTAGACGACCATAAACTTTTGGACACGTTTTATAACAGCACTATCTAAAATTGCATTTTCCAAATCATTCCTGTAGTACAAAAGTGTATTAACGACTATCATATGTTCAGTTATCAAATAATCCACGAGAGTGCAAGATCTTAACCAAAGGGATTCAGGAGGATATTTCTCGTAGCACAACGATGACGTAGAAGTCTAGTCCAATGCGTCAAACGTTTGTAAATCTTCTCTATCTAGATTACCACATCAATTATTATTTGATCCGCGCTTATTGAGACGGTATTGAAAGTTCCATTGAAAACTATGTCTTCACTAGTCTTGATTAACCAGAAAAATAGTGAATTGTTCAACAAAAAACAAATATAATTGTAAAAAAATGTCCATGAGTTGTAATGAGTTCACGACGGCGATATAAGTAGTGGAAAATGTTTGTTGTTAATTAGAATAAGTAATGGAAGATGTTGGCACAATTAATCAAAAATGAAAACAATTTTTAATTTTTCATCTGTATAATAGAAATCTTATAATATTATTTACTATTCTTACTTATTTGATAATATAAATTAACGTAAGGAAAAAACTCTTTTCCCCTATTTATTATTATTAAAAATAGTAAAAATCAGAATAATAATCTAAAAAGGTAATTATTAAAATTACAAAAACATGCAAATTAACATATTTTTTTAAAATTTAATCATTAATTTGAGCTCACAAAATTTGTATAACAAATAAAAATATGCAAATTACAGTATATTGAAAAAAAAATTGTGTATTACGGTACTTCCCAGAAAAATATATTTTCAGTAAATTAGTTTTAAAGTTTCAATAGTTATTTTAATACTAAAATGACGATAGAAAAGTGTTCTTATTAAAAGTTCATTTTTGAGAAAATCTTATTTTATTTAATAAATATTATTTTTAGGAAATGCCCATCTTGCAACTAGCCCCTTAATTGTGATTCTACGATAATATGATATAAGTATCGCATCACTGAATTGTTATTTCAAATGATAAGTGTCAAAAACTAATACCCAACAATGGGCA
Source organism: Daktulosphaira vitifoliae (assembly GCF_025091365.1). NCBI lineage: Eukaryota > Metazoa > Arthropoda > Insecta > Hemiptera > Phylloxeridae > Daktulosphaira > Daktulosphaira vitifoliae. The sequence continues at coordinate 27,404,659 of NW_026099575.1, read as the reverse complement.
ATCGCTGATAAAAATAAATTTTCTCATTTTACTTTATTTATTATAAATAAATTTGTACGTTTCAATTTGAGTTTTATGTACATTTTCCTAAGAAATTCTTTTTTGATACTTAAAATAGAAAAATAAGTAATATAAAATAAATAACTTTGGTTTATCTTAAATTACTATTTTTGTTGCCTATACACTTCCCCTGAAGAGATATTAAGATAGAAAATGTTGTAAGAAATTAACTCAGAAAACCTTGTGCGATGCATTACAGTTACAAAGATAAGCTTTATGAATGAAAAAACTTCATTTTATAAAAAAATTTTGATGTATTACGAATTATATTTTATTTAGATAAATTTGTTACCCATAGTAAGTATTTAACTTCTGTAAACGTACTTGATAACACGAGCAAAAAATAAAAGCATTAAAATAATTTTTGGAATAAGTTTTTTATTTAGAAATAATACAAATTCATATTTACATATAAATAAAATATTTTAATATTCGAGACCTTTATTTACGCAAAAAATTCTTGTGAATCAAATAGTGAAGAACTAACATGTTTGTAATGTTAAATCAATTAATTTACTTATTACATAAAATCAATCAAGCTATAATTTATTACATAAATGTCTAACCGCATATCTTTAATAACCTTCAATCCTAAACGGTGTTCTTGCCAAATCTATAACTGGGTTTTATTTCTGTATGTATTGTTTATAAAAATAAAAATGAAATTTTTATTACATTTATTTAAGATAAAATAACGTTAATAATATACTTGATCGATGTATATTATAAATTTAATCCTTAAAATGATATAAAAATGGAAAAATAAATATAAACAGTGATAATTGGTCTGTAATATAATAAGAAGATCGGATGAGCTAATGGAAATTCCCAGCACATTCTTATTATTAGTATTTTGACTTATGAACCTTTAAATTAAAAAAGCGAAAATAAACACGTCAGTCATCTAGTCTGGTGAACTGTGTAATTAACTAAACAAACAAAATAGTAAAATCAGTTAAAAATTTTTGATACATATTTATGTAACACAACAAACTAGATCTAGAAAAAGTGACAAATATTCCATGTTCGACAATTAACATTGTACATGTACAAATATTATTAGCAATTATATTGATGTATGAATTTATTCGATTAGGTTTAGACTCGCGTTATGTTTGGACTGCGCATAATTTTCCCCTCTCATTCCAGTTACAATTGACGAAACCACTATAGTCACAATTATGCACATTCTTTTTGTAATATCAAATGCTCAGTTATATTTATGAATGAACGTACGTGGATGTGTATATACGCATGTCATCAATTACTAATTATTTTGCATGTTAATATGAAAACATTGCGCCCAATAATTCTTACCACATTTTCCTTCAGATACACGTAAACAAACTTGTGTCATAATTTTACATGCATCTATTGATAAACGTCATCTACCATTCAGTGGCATGTGCTCACAACTTTTCAGCGTTAAATGCAATTTAATGCTGATGAAATATCAACTGAATCGGTGTTGTATTCTACATGTAAATGCACATTTCATTTTTTATAGCACGTAACGATACCATAATATTTCTTATGAAATATAAAAAAGAAAGGAACAAATGCATTTGGTTGCAAAACCCCATCGAGTTTTTTCATTTTTTTTTTTTTTTAAACGTGTATTTTTCAATGCTTTTTTCAAAAGTGTTTGAAAAAATTGTCGGAAAAAATTGGTTCAAAAGTTATAGCTTTTTAAAGTTGAAACGTCAAAAACTAAAAATAGCTCAAAAATTGTTTTTTTTTGTTAATTTTTGGGATTTTTTCTCATGATACTATTGTGAAACTATAATGACGTAATTATTACATAATATCCTCATTCTAAAAATCCTAAAACCAAAATTATCTTTAAAAATAAGGATTTTCCAAATTTTTTTTTCAAAACTACGCACATCAAATTTACGCAATACGAAATAAAAATAACAAGAAACTCAATTAATTCAATTTGAGCAAAAAAAAAAAAAAAGACCACGATGTGGTGTTTTACATAGAATTGTTAATTCAATAAAATAAAAGTTTTTACTGTTTATTATGTACACCAATTAACACTTGTTGTAAACAAAAAAAAAAATACTATTACATTAGATATTGTTGATATTAGTTAAGTTGTTGAGGTATTAAAATATACTTACTAATACCTTAATGTTATAATGTTGAGTTATACAAACCCATTTAAATATAAGTTGTGGTCACCTACGCCTGCCGGCTCCGGTGACCGATTCGAGCCCCTTTGGGACTCTCATGGGATGGGANACCCATTTAAATATAAGTTGTGGTCACCTACGCCTGCCGGCTCCGGTGACCGATTCGAGCCCCTTCGGGACTCTCATGGGATGGGGGCTCACGCCCCCAAACCCCCAGAGGATAGAAGTCAAGCCCAAACCCAACCTATTTAAACCCATTCGACTGAAATTCTCAGTGACCCAACAAGTATAAAACCTTGATGTTAAAATGGTGATATAATATTGAAAAAATAGATCAAAAAAAATTAAATTTATTTACTTCAACACTACCTTAACACGTTTAATGTACTCATAAATACTCTTAAATTTACTATTCCTCGGTAACTACATCATCGAGAATACTTTTTATAGTTAATTAATGAAAATTATCAAAAAAAAACAGCAGTATATAACAAAATTTGTATATGATTATTGAAATCTTTGAAAGCTCATAACTTTTAAACTAGACTTCGCCGACAAAAAATTTTTATATATTCTTAGTCGGTATGAAAAACTAAATTGATTTAAAAAAAAAAATTTGAAAAATCTCGATGGGGTGGTAAAATGCATTTAAGCCAAAAGAAATATTGATTATCATTCATAGTTTTCTAGTGTTAATTTTTTATAATTAATTTGATATTTTATAACTACAATTTTTTCTCTTAGAGCACGCTGACCCACTTAATTTCTGTAAATATTACTAGGCTTAAAATAGAAATTTCTTTTGACTATTAGTTCATAAATATTTTCAATTTTCTGATAACAACATAATGGAATCAATTCTAACTAATTTAATGTTTATAAAACCTTATGAAATAGCTTCTCAGAAGTTACAAAAAATAAAATGGCCTTATCACTTTAGTTGCTATTTTAATTAAAAACTAATCCTAATGTTTAACGAATATTCAATAGGTGTATCAGATGTATATATATAAGTATGCAGTTATTAATTATATCTACTTACAATGCCATAAGTGATGTTTAAATATGAAAACCTACATTCTAGAAGATTTTTATTTCCAAGAAAGAATATCAATCAAAATTCTCTTTATGTTTAATAGCCAAGAAAAATGAAATACCACTATCGTTAAATATTTTTGAACGTCGAGTTCAAGGTAAATGAATAAATATAAAAACTAAGTGCTGAAAATTATTTTTTTAACCTAAGGTAAACGTCTACATCAAGCATAAAAATCAGTTAATTATTTAAGAACTAAAATTTAGTTGCAAATATATATAATATTTTTACATAAAATTTCTCAAAAAAACGTACTTGAGTATGATTTTCATTGATCATAAAACTTTATGTATAAAATGCATTAAAATAATAATTTGAAGTCAGTCATTATGAATAAAAGTTAATAAAAAATTGTTTCTTTGTTCAAGCTTCTTATCAATCGATGTCAGGGTGATTCTTTTAACACTAGCCACTCAATTTCTTTTTAAATAATAATTTTTTTTTTGAAATTTGTGTTTTTTGCTTTTATTAGTCGCATATGGATATCCCATTTATCTGTAATAAAATATTTTCTATATTCATCCCTTATGTTTTATAGGGATGTCAACTTAATTTTTTTAATAAAAATATACATATTTATCCAGCTTATAAAATAAAATATGATCTAATTAAGAGAATAACTGGTCGTTAACAACTTTTGGACTAGTATTTCAAAAGTTATTAACATTTTTATACCTAGGCGGGGGGAGGAGTTTAATAGTAGCACCCACACTTCACCTCCAGCCAATAGTTTAAATTAATAATTAATAGTATGTTTTTGATTTCAAGAGTTTACTTTAAGCATACATATAAAATGTGCGATTAAAAGTAACAGATATCTTGTAATTTCATAGGACCCTAGTAATAGTTCTCTGAAGATATCACAATGCTTATTATTTCATTTCAAAATTGTTAAAAAAATGTTAAAAGTGTTATTATATTATAACGATATCTCAAACATTTTATACATTATTTTTTAGTTATAAAATATATATTGCTTTTGTTAAGTATAAACCTATCTGTAGACTACTATTAATATAGTTATCTACAGTGCTCGAATTAGGGAGGGGGGTGCGGGGGGACGTAGCTCCTCTACTTTTTTTAAAATTTTTTTGCGCACCCCAACTACTTTTTTTTATGCGGACGGTGGAAAATACCACCTCTTTTTTTTTTTTTAATATTAGTATGATAATGAAATATAATTTATTAATAAATACTAAATAAAGTAATGAGTAAAAAAAAAAATACGTAATCACAACTAACTATGTAACCAAATTTTAGCAATTAGTGCGATTGATAAATAATGAGTAGTGTTATAAAAGTATTATATTCAGTCAAATTTTATCAAAAGAGATGGTTGGCGAGTGTTATAAAGAGCGTTCCAGATTTATTGAAAATAAGTCTAATGGAATATTAGAAAAGTTTTTAATATCATTAAAATCATGTTTTAAAAAATCCAGAGAACTCATAAATAATAAATCAAGAATTACATATATCAGAAAAATCCAAAAATAATGTGTAATGCATTATTTTTTTACGACTAATAACATATTTTTTAAATTCATTTTTCTCTCAATTTGAATTTTTTTGATATAGAACTTGTATTTATAATATAATTTAGAAATTATATTTATAACATACCAATTTAATTTAACGTAATAATTTTACACTAATATTTATTCAAAATTTAGATTTTCAATAAATAAACATTAAAATTATCATAGTTATGAGCAAATTTAACAAAAAAATTAGCATTTGATATAAAAATACTTTTAATACAATTTATTGAGGAATTTGTAAATCGATGCTAATGAAGTAATTACAAATTGGACTCCGGTAGTCAAGGTTTAAAATAGTAAGATTACCACCAACATTAAATTATTTAAATTTAAATTTTTTCTCCCATTGAAAATTCTGCTATTGTCTTTTTATTATTTTATTATTACTCTGACAATTACCCTAAAATCCTTGTAATAAAAATGAATTCACTTAGCCGTCACCTCTACTTTATTTTTAAGGACAACACAGTAAAAAAAAATTTAGTGTAAATATATTTATTTTTTAACATTATAAATGATAAATCATTATATTATGTTGTAATGAATATAATAAAAATAATAGTTCTATTCATTTTTATATAAGTAAAATGTCATCGGCCATATTTCAGTAATAAAATTAAGTGGGTAAATGATATGGATGTAGACACACATTTTATGAAAAATGTAATCTTATATTAAATAGAAGTCAACTTATTGATAACTTTAACTTATAAATTCCTGGTAGTACGTCTATTAAACAAATCACTTTGGATAATTTGTATACGTATAATATTATTAAAATGATAAGAATATTTGCTTTATTAGTATTTAATTATAACCATATGATCAAAAACATGCTGGTGAGTAGTTATTTAATTCTATATCTCACTTATAGGATCCTGGTAGTCAATTTTCTAAAAGCATTAAAATAATGTTTTTATTATTATATACTCTCATACTTATATACTTATTTGTTCGCACTTACTGGTTAACTATTAAAAGTCACCGCCACCTTTTTTAAAATTTTGGGTCATGAATTACCTCTAAATAAAAGTTTTACAGCTTATTTTCGTTATATGAAAGATAGCTCAGTTAACTGGGAGCCCCATCTATAACATAATTTTGATATTAGAAAAGATGATATGAGAAAAGGCATTGAATCAAACTCTGGTCTACTTCATTCGAAAAAATTTTTATTTTTTTAATACAATTTTGGATTTACAATATAAGTAAAATTTTGGCCAAGATTTTTTTAGAGAGTTCTGGCATTGAGTTTATAAACATTTTTTTATGCTAATATAACTTTATGCTATTGTGAGCCAAGTTTTTTTTTAATTGTCATCTATAAAAAAATACATTGTCTTTATAAGACGTAAACTCGTGAGATTACATCTCGTGTACTTTTTATTAATCAATACAACGGGTTTTCACGTCGTTTATTTCGTAATATAAAAAACCAACAAGATAATTTACAAAACAGGTAATAAAAAATATGTCAATAATAAACTTAGGAAGTCCTATGAAAAAAAAGAGTTTTTCACCAGTCAGTTCTAAACATTGGTAAAAAAGGGGGACTCAACAGAAACCTTTACGTGGTGACCCTGTTAATGTTGTATTCTCGCAGCTCAGTAATTCTGCCAATACCGGTGCTAAAAAATGCCAATTTATTAGATATTTAATTTTGTATATTCGCAGGGAGAAAATGAATTTTCATTTTTTTATTATTTTAAAACAATAATAATAATATAGTAAATTTAAAAATATTGTTTGAATAAAATATTTTATTTGATAATATTACAATATGTACGGATGGTATTTTTTCTTAAACAATAAAATCCTAAAGTAAATATTTTATCAGTAAATAATTTTAAAATTCTAATTTTAAGATAACTCATTATAAACACATATTGTTTCTTTCTCATATAACCGTAAATATTTTTTAATGGAAAAAAAATATTTATCTATTCTGCGAATTTATGTTAGTGCCGTTCTTATGTATTTCTCGTATGAATATTACTACCAGGATTGTAGAAGGTGCATCAACTTATTTTAATTTTTAATTTTATTTATTTAAAAAGTTTACAGGACGAAAAATTACCATATACCTAAAACTGTAATTTAGACATATGACTTATTCATGATTTCTTAACATTTTTATATCGATATATAATCGAATTTAATAAATTTGTGATGAATACTTATAAAAACTATTGATTGAGCTATATAACGTAACGACTGTGTATTTCAGCACTGGTGTTATAACAATTAACGCCAAATCATACTCACATTATTTTTTTAAAACGTAATATTTGTTATTTTTTTAAAATATTATTATGAAAAATTAACTATAGTTTTACAATTAGTTACTTTTCTTAGCAATTTACAATAAGTTGAACTTACAATTAAACATGTATTTTTTTTAAATTATGAGGAACTTTACTCTGTGTTGGTACTATGCCTGTTTTACTGGTATTCATTTTAAATATATATTTGTAATAAATATATTTTTTACAATTACATGCATCAAAATAGTTGTGATATTCTTTAAATATATTTTTAACAATCGTTATTTGTTTAAATACGGTACATTAATTACTTTGTATACAGAATATGTGTAACAAAGTATTCTATTTTATAAATAAAATTATGTTGTATTCAATGTTCAATAGCGATTTATTTATTTAAACGAAAGAAATCTATATCGAAATATGTATTCAATCAATAATTAAATATTTATATCTATTTTTATTGTATTTATAACTAAGTACATTATATTAGAATAAATCGTTATTATTATAAAACAATTATCTCAGATATATAACCACACGATCACCATGGTAGCTTTAAGTTAACAACTGAATGAACTTGTTTTATTTATTAACTTATTGTTTTACATTGACAAATTTGGGTTAAATTTATTTAATCCTATCTGAAAATATCTGAAAAGTTACAAGCTTAAGCGAAAGTTTAGAAGCCTGGAAAATAGTTTGCGTATTTCTATTGGTATCGAATATTTTATCAATTCCATACATTCACTATGACCTTTTTAAGACGCACCTTTGACCGTCAATAATTAAACAATTAAAAACGAGTTATTTGACTTTAACCAACACTTTAAGTTTTCATAAAAAATAAACCAATAAAATTGAAAAATAATAGAAAGTAATAGATTTTTAACTCAGAGTTATCATCTTTCTCATAATGTAACATTACATTTTTAAATTGAATATTTGATAATAATTGATTTTTAATCAAATCTAGTAAATAAAAGGCACTTATTAACAAAACAAAACACTTGAATGATAAAATAATGGCTATAAAAGGACTAGCTATAAAAACAAGAAAAATAGTTGTTATGACTATTAGAATCTGTCACCTATCATATAAAATGTTAATGCCAAAAAAAAAAAAAATAAATAAGTAAGATAATGAAATTCTTTAGTGTTTTTGTCAATCTCATCAAATAAATTTACCACTTGTCTACTGGTGCTAAAGTATTTCAGTTATTTAGAAATGATTTATCTAAAACTAATGTTTGATTACAAATAATTATTTGTAGTACTTATGAATTAATTTCAATTATCTATAAAGTTAAAGTAACTTATTCTAACAAGAGTTTTTTAAGTCCTAGTCATCCAAAACACATACGAACATATTTGAACTTATATTTTTGAGTAATGTGTTAAAAAGTAAACCAATAAAAAAAACGCTTATGGATTTCTGCACTATTAATAAGCTGATTTGCTTTAAGTTGCCTAAAATTCTTACAGAGAATTTGTTTAAAGATTCATATACTTATTTCAGAACACAACTCTTCTATTGCTATGCCTTTTGCACCAAAAAACAATTATTATTTAAATAGTCTTTTGTGATATTTTATTAGATTGTGTATCCGTTTTCAAACATTGATATTTATAATGATAATTTATATAATGTAAAACAAATTTTACATCGAAATTTTGTATAAAAATGTTCTCAATGTATTTTTTAGTGACTATTTTTAAACATCTTAATAGATTTAAATTGTACAGTCATAGTTATTAGGCACTTTTTTATAGTATAGTTGTTATAAATATATACATTATCTTTTGTCTAATATTTGTCATCGATGAATGAAAGTTTTGTTATTCTTTCTTCTATTTTTAATTGAATTTTTATCACTGTATAAAATTATTTGAAATGCAATTTTTCCAGTGCGGAATGTTTAAATGAATATATTTTATTTTAAAAATATATATAATAATATAACAATTATTTAATTTAATATTATTATTAAATATTATGTAAAATAAATATATTATGTATATTTTATTTTAAGTTTTGAAATCCATGTTTTTGAAGTGGATCAGTAGGGTGTCCAAATACTGTGAAAATTGTGAACTGAGCAAACAATATTTAAGTCAACAAATTAGTAAAAATGCTACTATTTTCATTATTAAATATAAATAAAGAATACTCTGCCTTCACTACACCTATTCATCTTCACACTAATAAATACATAGTATTAAGTTTTAGTTTTTCATAATTATAATACTATACATTCTTATAATTATTTTTTTTACTTGTTTGTTTATTATTTTAGTTATCTCTTTGGTTAAAAATTGAATGCAAATATTGATGAAAACTCTTTATTAAAATTTTAATTAATAGAAAATATTCAAATAAAAAATATGTGAACCGTAACTTATGAATAAATATGTACTACTTCTATTGTTATAATTTTGGAATAATAATCATAGATTATATTGACTATATCAAATGTAATATGTATATACATGAATATGTTGTTTTTTGTAACTCAAAAATCAGTAACGATTAAAAGTACTGAGATGTTTACGATTAGATGTATTTGATATGAGTTTACGTCGCACGTGCAGTCAACATTGCACTTGAAATTTTTTTAAAGTAATTTATATCAGAAATGATCTTATTTGACTATTCTTCATTTTTCAATTTATTTCACTTAAGTTAATAATATTATAGATAGACAACATCTCTCTTAAGACGCACTTAAAATACTAGAAGTTTGATAACTGCAAAAAAATTATTTATATGGAATTTTAAACAAGTTTTCTTCAAAAACCCTTATACGATTAGAGTTCTAAGTGGTTAATATGACGAAAGAAGCATTTATCATAAAAGGAATTGACTTATAAGTAATTTATGAAGTGGAAATATTCAACATTTCAATTAATCAAATAACAGACAACACGTAGCATTTGAGTTGTAACTTGGATGTATTGATTGTAACTTTTTATTTTTTTAACAAATCGTGTTTGTAATAAAAAAACATCTATGTGGTCACACAATAATTTTGGGTTATTTACCTTTACGGAATATTATTGTACACGTGCATAGTGGCATTTCTTAAAAGGCTGCAACAAAAGTTACTTTTAATGTACTACGCGTGGAAGAGATTTTTTTATTATTTTTGGCGCTGATTTGCAAACAACAGCGATGCACCTACTCATACTTATGGATTTAAAGTGCCACACTTACACGTTCTTATTGTACTTTATTGTATTTGTTAAATAGTGTTTCTCGATCAACAATTTTAATAATTTCGAATAGCATATCATCAAAAATACTAAAAGAATCTCGTTAACAAATATGTTAGAGATCATAAACCTTTGATACACGTGGAAAATGCATTTGACTAATTTAACTCATATGCTATTGCGGGAAATTGTGAGTGGGGGCTACGCGTGTAGATAAACCTTAAATGTAAACTTGTTAAATAAAAAATATTATGTAAAAATAAACACACTATTTTGAAACGATTATTTAAATCATACCCTAACCTTATTTATCATACCCATAACTTATTAAAAAAACCAAACAATAGCTTTAAGATTATTATTGAACATAGACCATTATTTTAATATTCAAACAATATAATGTTTTTTCTAACACCAGATCATTATAAAAGGTTTTGACGTCATTAGTAATTATAATATGGAATAATACATCCCCAGAATAATGTAGATAATAATTTTTGATCATAACGAATAAATTTGATGATAATAATAATTATTATTGCTAAGTTTTAATCATTTAATTTTTAGTAAAACTTTATTTAATCTAGAAATTTAGGTAATAGTAGGCCTAATATATAAAATAACAATTTTATTTTAATTTATTAATTTTTACAATATGTAATGGTTTGAAGATATTTAATAAATTTTTTGGAGCACAATTATTTTGTTTTTTGTATATTTTTATATTAGCTTCGATGCGAAGCTGAGAAGGTATTAGTTTTACTATGATGTGTATTTTTTTTTTTTTTTATTATTTTTTTGTCTGTTACCATATTTTCTCAGCTCTCATTAGACCGATTTCTCTCCACGATACGTCAAAAGATCACAAATCGTATCTAGTTAAAGACATTACCCTCAAAAATTGCTAATTTTCGAAATTTTTAAAAATTTTTATTTTAAACTGTTATAACTTCTTTAAAAATAAACAAATCAATATAATTTTTTTTTATAGATGCATGAGGTATTTACCTATCATTTGGTATATTTTTTTTATAAATCTGACCTTTTACCTGCCCACTGGGGGGGCTCAAATTGACAACTTTTTCAACTTAACTTTTGAAAGTGTTCTGGAAATACTGACATTTTTATATATATCTTAAGTTAAAGCTATGTAATATACTTTATTATGAAAAGAAAAAATTTCCGACTTTATTTTGTCTTCACGGTGAAAATGGATACCGGATGCTATTTTTGTGTGAAAATTCTCGATTTTATTTTTTACATTTTTAACTTTATAATGCTATAACTTATTGAAAAGTGTATGGATCAACATAATTTTTTTATGAGAAATGATATTTTTTAATAATCCATTTTTCATTCGACATACTTTATCTTAATCATGATATAAATAAGGAAATAGCAGATCATGTAGCTTTGGAATAATCCACCAATTTTTTAAAATTAAACACTACCTAAGGATTTGCATCGAAGTGTTTTTTTATGATAGTGATTTTAATCACTGTCAGTTATCATTATACTTAATCCAACTATACCACGTCACCACTGTGCCGGGACTCCCTTGTGCTGGATTTTTTGCATCTATATTTACACATGGATGCAAAATATTGTACATATTTCCTAATATGTATTGCATAAAAACCTGACCCTTATACATAAGTACATAATATGGAAATCAGAAGATCTATGACCATAAATCATTATCATTTGAAAATATTTGGATACATAAAAAGTATGTCAATTAATTATTTAACCTGACAGCTAAATTAAAATTAAACAAATTTTAATACATCGATTCATGAGTTTTAGCCATTACTCATATTAAATATAATTTGCAGATTCTTTGTTGTTCGTGCGTAGGTTAAACATCAATTATATCTGTAGATAAATCGTCTTGAAAAATATGCAAAATAAAATTTTATAAATTTTTTTCATGAATTTGCAAAAATAATAGTTAAAATTTGAAATACTTTTAAATAAATTGTGACAAACACCAGAGTTAGAATACAAATCAAAGGATAGGAAGAAGGTAATATTTTATACTGATAATATAGTTAGTTTTAACGTTTATTGATAAGAATTAAAACATTCATACCATTAGAAGCTAAAAAAAATCAAACTTAACACCAGTTATTAATATTAATGTATATTAAAGCAAAATTATTATTAACTAATAAAAATTCTATAGAGAAAAAGGATAAACAATTTTGAGCAAATCTCAATGCAAGTGCCGAATTTCAATTGATTATTACATACAAAGAGTTCTTATTTTTGCGGGTTGAAAATGAAAAAAAAAGTAAATATAAGTATAGTCAATTAGTATACTAATGTAAATGTTTGTTGTCTATTGTAGGTATACATGAGAAAAAGCGTTTCGAAAAAGAAAACATGAAGACATATAATGATGAATGGTATTTTAGATATAATTGTTTATTGCACCAGAATAATTATCAACGCCTAATATGAATACTTCGTTATATATTTTACAATCACATGTGCAACACATGAACGCGTTTCCTAGTTACTTCATATTACTATACAACATATACATGTGTTATTAGTAATTTTTTAAGTAATTTGATGTTTTGATAATAGTTTAGACAAATTATCGAATCAATTAAGGCGCCTATTTTAGTCAAGGTAATTAAATTTGAAGGCCACTTAAAACAAAACAAAGTTTAAATACAGTACTTTCCAACTCGTACCGTCATTATAACTTTTTTTAAGAAAATAAATTTTAATTTTTCGTTTTTAGCAATAAACATTAATTATTTCAACATTTATACATTCATTAAACATGTACATACATTCAAATCTTCTTAATATTTTCTCTATTTAATATCGTTTTCCATTTATTTTGACATATTTTTTTAAAAGTAATGGGAGGAACACAAATTTTGAATTAAGAATACTTAATTTGGTGTAATTTGTATTTAAACCTATTTACTATTTAATAAATAAATAGACTCAATTTTTCTTTCATGTAATTGAAAAATGTTTATGGTAACTATTTTTTCACAATTACTGCCCACGTCTTAACTAATATCATTGATACCAAATACAAGTTATTATATTATTGCCATAATTATAATTTGTTTGAATCAATTTTTCATGATTTAAAAAGTAAAATATTGCATGACAAACTGGGTTTTCCCACGACTGAGTTTTTGTTTCTATAATTGACTAGAACTATAATTTTCCTCTTTGCAGGTAATACTGTGTCAACGAACTAACAAACGAGTATACTTCGTAATTCTCAAAGCAGATTCTTATACCAAAAAAACACCATGTAATCATAATAACAGAGAGGCACTAGTTGCTAAAATCAGCTCTGGGAGAAGAAATTATTTGCAAAACCGGTCGAAAAAAATATACTAACAAATTATTCTCATTTATGTGCTACAGGCACAAGGTTAAATAAGATAAAAATATTTTATGAAAATACCTTCGAGGAATAAAATATATAGTTGGGTCACTGAAATTCCATGATGTCATATAAATACTTGATAAATTCATAGAACTAAGTCTTCTAGTATCTATAGGTAATTAAGTGTAATTTAATTAATATTTTTACACCATAAAACAATAAAGAATTACAAAAATTTATAAGAAAACTGCATTAATAGAAGGAAAAATTATTTAGAGTCTATAATTATTCATGAGGTTTCAACCAGTTAAAACTTGATAAATTTTAATCCTGCATATTCCATTAATTATGAATTTCTTTTCTTGCTCTAATGAAAGTAATGAAATATATAATACTATACATTTAAAATTTATAAAACTCACTCCTTGGGGCATATATTATTACTCAAGTAACAACGTTCAGGTTTTTAGCATGACATACTCGGTCTATATTAGAATTCTTTCAATCAACTACACTAATTTTGTTATGAACACCATAGGTGCAAATAGTGTTTTGAATTTGGCGGTGTTTCAGTTCCAAAGATAAAAAAAAAATCGAACTCTGCACAAATTAATGTACTGACCTTCTTTATATTCATTTGTAAATATAGAATTATGTATAACATTATACACAGTGTCCCACCATGTTTTAACATTTTTAATAACTTTTGATTCAGCAAATATTTTGCATTACTAATTGCATTTTAATAATTTTTACGATTTTAGACTACATCATTTATACGTCTAGTATAAATAAGCTAAAATCTTTTAAAATACTGTTATTGAAACAGTATTTTAACTATTGAAGTTATTATCGACCAGTAATTTTCTTAGTTAGATCATTATATTATTTTAATATCTAACTCAACATATATGTTTCCATTTAAAAAAGCTTTAAAAGTTGATATTACTTTACAGGTGAAAGAATCATTTTTTTTTTTTTTTTTGAAAATTGTAGAACATAAGATACTATTAAGTTCAGCAAAGATAAAATTATAATACTTTTTAAATTTTAAATATTTTGCATGAGGCATAGTTAATCAATAATTTAGTACACACATTTTTTTCATAACACTGTGATATTTTAACTGTGATTGTTAAAACCAAAATACTCTGTTTAAAGTACATACTACAGCAATAATATTACTAAAGGTATGCACAGAATTAAAATTTAGGACCAGCTCCATTATTATAATTTGGATCTATTGCATAGGGTTTATTGCAAGCTTCTCTAGGAGCGTTTTTATTTGTTCATTATTTGAAAATAAAACATTTTGTGAGCCCTGTAATTAAGATTGGCTCAGAAAATTAGGTAGGTCTAGGACAGCCCTGCCTAACGACTGGACTTACACACTCAAAATATAATTATTGTAGTAATTATTTAAAGAATAATATAAGAAAATTATTTTATTTTTCAATACACAATTTTAAAAGAAGGGTAAAATCTGGATGGTAATTTCATCACAGGAGGTGCTAAAAAACCAAAAGCCTTCTATTTAACCTATGATTATCACACTAAGTGTAATTTAAAGAATTACTGTTGTTTTGACATACAAACTTACATTGAAACTCTACAAGTATCCAGTCATAATATGTTCTACTGTTTACAAAAGAATAATATATTGATTAGTCTATCTAGAGTTCTTAAGATTTCAACGACAAACAAACATCGAAAGGCTTCATATAAACAACATCAATGTTACTTATGAAAAATATTATTTTTTAAGATAAATACTTTAAAATAATTCAGTTGAAACATTAATTATGAGTAATCTATAGATATTTCTAGAAAAATATTAAATGACAATTGAAATTCACTCCACCAATCAATTAATAACAAGTGAACAATTCACAAAAATTCGAAACATTTTATCAGTAAAACGTGTAGTTAGGCATAACAAAAATTTAAGAACAATCCATATTGTTTACAAAAACATTGATAAAAATATTTAGTTATTATTGTTACACAAAATACTCGTTTACATCAAATTTAACCAAGTTTAATAAGCTGGTCTAAAATATGCTATAAACTCTCCGTGGTTCAATTTTGAGGGTAAAAAAATTAGAAAACTTTTTTAAGAAAATTTGTAGCAAATCAATTTTTTTTGTTTCTAAAAATAATACATTTAGTTTTAATGTTTGAATAAATAAAATTTTAAGACTACGTAGTTTGTTAGAAAAAAATATTTTTCTTTTATGTTCAGAGTAAATACATATTTCTTTACAACACATTTACCTTTATTAAGTTTTTCAAAGAATATTTATTATTTAATATGTAAATACTAAGAAAATTTTGTGAAGTACATTAAACGAAAATTTAGTTTAATTGAATGACGCGTAGGTAAAGGAGGAAAAATTATACTTTAAGTAATGTAAGAAAAACGTCTAGTAAATCCTGGAAAAATCTAATGTAAAAAAGTATATGAAATCCAATAAATTCATAAGTTAACTAAGTAAATTTTGCTGTATAATATTCATAAAAGTCTAGCACAAAGAAATACCAAGTAATACACACCCAAATTTTGAAATAGAGAGCACTGAAAATATTGTGCAAACTTAGTAATTAAGTAGTAATTAAAAATTTAAAAATGTTTTTGAAGACCGGTGTCTTGAAGGTGCACTTGAAAGTGCAAAAAAAAATACTCATTTTAGTTAATCAATATGTTTATACAATATTCTTTAGACTTTTAAAGGTAAATGCCAAAAATTAACTTTGCCCTTTTATCCTGGTGCTGTTCAATTGTTTTTTTTAAAATCGCATTTTATATTATTTAGATACAATAAAATATTCATAAAATATGATGCACATTCTAGTTCAATTTTATCATAGATCCATGTTTTTAGTGTTATAGTACAATTACATTACTTTATTTCCAACTAAATAAATACGATACATGGACGAGAGCAGAGAGCGAGGGAATAGTGCTCTAGATCGCAAAAGAAAAATATTATGTTCAAGGCCGTAAAGTGACACTATTTTATTTTCCCAAGTTTTTTTATTTATTTATATTACGACACAAAACATATATGTCGTTCACAAAGAGATGTGTGTTTTTGCGCACCTTTATGTCTAATGTTTTCAATATTATTTTAAAGATTTTACGCAGAAAAAAAATAAAACTCTAGTGAAATTTCCAAGTCTCAGGGTTTTTAAAATGATGTTTTTCGCACTTTATTTTTTACGATATAATACATAGTATATTTTCATTTGAATTTTCAGATTTAATTTTATAAATCGTCACTTATCCTCGTGTAAATTAAATAAAACTATATTTAATACTAAGAAAGAAATAAATATTGTTTATTCTAATTATAATTGTTTGTTTTATTAAATTTAATTAAATTAAATATTACTTATGTTAATAGGTTTCCTCGTAAAATATTAGACGAGGATTAAAATATTCAAATCTTTATCAACATTATCCCTTTAAAGTATCCACAAAAAACAAATGATGAGAATTAATGTGTATCAATTATACAATGTGTTGAATATTACAACTATGATTACAGTTATGATATTAAACAATTATTTTATACACGAACTATCTTTGTTTCTCATATAAATTAGTTAATGAAATAGTCAAGTTCAACTTAAATAACTTATTAAAGCTAGTACTAGAATATTGATACAAATTAACTAATTGTATGAATTTTTTAATAATTAATTATATTGTTCAGATTGCGTAGGCTTTCAATTAAAATTTCGTGTTAACTGGCAAGTCCTTTTTCAAAATAATTTTTATAATTATTGTCTGTTTAATTAAGTGCATGGGCATAGGGAATTATTTTAAAATGTTTATTATTTTATTATAGTATATAAACAATTATTTGCGATAGCAAATATCAACAAGGATAAAAAATAATCGAAGAAAGTTGGATTTTTTTTTATTTCGACGCTTTATTTACTTTTTCCTAATTGAATATTTTTAATAATTTACTAAATGTATTATTAAAAGATGTTAACAAAAATTAATCACGCAACTTAAATTAATATTTAAATTGTTCGTATAAAATACAATAACTTGTTTTCATTATTTATAATCAACTTGAAGTTGTACTAACCATTTAATAGTAGTTTTTTTATAAATTAGTTTTAACTATCACGTGAAAACATGTATTAACATATAGAATGTTTAAATTGTGGTCACTGGTTTAGTGCATTAATTAAAGACCATCAAGGATAAAATTTTGTTATTTTTTAAATTAAATTATATGTACTTATATTTATACTTACAAAAAAAAATATTAATAGATATTAACTAGATCGTATCAAGATATTTAGATCGTGTCAAGTGGAAGTTTAGGATAAGGGTGGCTGACCCTATGTAGTTGGGATTAAGGAGAGGGAGAATAAGAAGAAGAAGATTTACTAAAAAAAAATCTTTAGATGTGATAGTAAGATGGACTTGTGAATTGACAGTAGTTTAAATAATAATTATTGTCGCGCGTTTACAATCGTTAATATAACCAAGGTGACCCCAAAGTAGACTGAAACGGTCTTATAATAAGTCATTAAATCGTTAGGTATTTTAATAGCAAGTGCTAACCAGTAACCACAACTACCACTGCGTAGGCACGTAAAATACTACACTAATCATTAAATGACTTTATGTTGCAGAAATGCGTTTGGAACAGAAACTGAACAACAAAAATAAAATAGTTTACATATTTTCTTATTTTCAGCAAACTAGACGGACAAATGGACGTTTTCACTTGGCGCCTGGACGTGATATTGGTAATGTTAATAATTCATTAAATATTGCACGTAATAATTATTTGTCATTTACTATTAACGGCCAAAGTTTGAGTTAATTTTAAAAATAAGATGTTTTATTTTTCTATTATGTATGAATTTCATCATGCCAACAAAAATAAAATTATAGTTTGTGATTATAGCAAATGTGTAATAATCTATCAATTTAACAAGTTTTACTATTTTAGTATAATTAACATATTTAAAAATTATAATTTTATACATAATTATATCAATTAAGCGAAAAATGTTTATTCGTTAACACAAAAAGTTAGCAAAGTAATAGGATCTGTGATTGTAATTCTTTCCTACAGTATCAAAAGCATTATATTTTATTCTGAAACACAATGGACTACTAAGATGACCCGCCATGATCTCTAACATTAATTCGTGATTATTTGAAAGTCGACAATAAAATAATATTTTGCTTAGTTTCGCTAATTTTTCAGGTAGTACTGACAATGGTTATTTAGTTTTAAATAGGTTTTTATTGTCATATAGTGTTGGGTAAGACATCATTAACACACGTCATAACGAAATTTTCAAAAGTCTTTGAATTTTATGTAATAATTCTATTGTATATAAAAAATTTGTTTCAACTTATGTTGAGCATAATGTATACAACACGTATCTTTATTTTTTTTGTCAGATAAATTTTAAATGTGGTAAGATAAATTTGAACTGAAAATTATGCCGTAATATCTGTTTACATGTTTGTGTACTAACAAACAGCCTAGAGGTTTTTCTGAGGTCTAATGTCTAACCTATTGACCAGGTATTGTAGTGAAAGCGAATCTTTGATAGACAACCCAAGCCAATCGTTCACGATTGCTTGTATGGAAAATGTGTCGTCAACCTGTCTGACAGAATGAAATTTCCTCAAAGTTAATCAATACATTTGTGACATAGTAACTAGTAAACACATCAGTTATATGCTATCATTAAATGCTTATATTGTACATTATACACTCAAAGATATTACTAAAGTGGTTTTAAACATTTCTTTCTTCAAATTAGTGCAGCCATTAAGTTCGTGATTCTTTTGTTTGACTTTTAAATCGCTCAAGTTTTCTTAGTTTCCATTAGTTTCATTGTATCTATATACGTCATATGCAAACAATTGTATTTTGCATTTTTCAAAAGATAACATTTGTCTATGAATGACATCATATTACTTTTTATGGCGGATAGCAACATAAAGAATCAATTTATAAATTAATTAGCAGTATTCGTGAATTTTCGCATCTGTGTTATCTACAACGACTACTTACGCCCAAGAAACTATAAAATAATATTTATAGTAAAATTAGTGTGTAAAAAAATCAACGCTAGATTAGAGAAAGTTGGTCACGACATACCCCCCAAAATATATTTTTTTTAAAAATGCAACAGTAGTGCAATATATCACTTTAATAGATGGTTTGGAAGTCGTATCTTCTTGCCAAATAAATTATATAAAATATAAAAAACTAAATAATTTTTTAATGCAATTCGTAAATTTAAAACCTAAAAAAAAAGTTTAGTGGTAAATATAGTAAAATAACCCCTTCTAAATAAACTTTCTGGATCCTATGCCTGTATCAAATTTATAGTTAATAACTTATACTTCTCTTTACTGTTAAATATCATTCAACATTAATATTTAATCATCATTTCATATTAATTTTATTTATTTATATTTTATTAGATAAGTATTTAAATAGAACTAATAAGCGAAAAACAAATTACCAAAGGTTCTTTTTATTTATAATTAAATAATTTAATTATATAATTTAGTAAATACTATTTTACGATAAAATTTTAACGTAATATAAAATTTTGAGCAAGAAAAAATTATTTTTTTCATTAAAATAGGTCTAGTATTTATAATTAAATATATTTAAAAATTTTTCATGCCTTTTTCTACTCAAAATCGTCTATTACTATAAAATTTTAAATCTCAACGATTTTAACTTAGATGCAAAGCTGAGAAGATATTAATTTTTCTATGATGTATTTTTTTTTGTCTATCACCACTTTTTTCAGCTCTCACCGTACCAATTTCTTTCAATAATATGTCAAAAAGACCACAAAATATTATCTAGTTGAAGACAATGCCCTTCAATATTGACAATATTTTTTGGTTCCATTTAAATAAGGGAAATACTCCAAAAAATTGAGAGTTTTTAAAATTGGTAAGTTTCTACATTTTTTAGTTTCATATATCTCTCAATTTATTTATTATATTATAACTTATTAATAATAACTAAATAATTATTTTTTAATTCATACTTTATACCTTATAAGGGTGACAAATTTAATTTATAACGGCAACATACATATTTAACTAGCTTATTAAATTAAAAAATGAATTAAATAAACTCGTTATTTAGGAAGTTTTAACTATTTTAAAATATAGTGTGGGGGTGAAGTGTAAGTTATGTTATTTTTATCATTAGACATTACTCAGCCTAATTACTTAGCGCTCTTCCTCCTCTCTTTATTTAAAAATGTTAATAACTTCTAAAGTACTATCTTAAAAATAAATTTTGACTGATCGATTTCTTCATTTTTTATTTTATAAACTAGAGCAACGTGTATGTTGCCATTTAAAAATAATAAAGTTGACATGCTTATAAGGTTAAAGGGATGAATTAAAAAAAAACTTGATAAATTGTAAATCAAGAAATATATAAGATTAAAATATATCAATAAGAACTTTCTTAATATAAATATTATTTTAAGAGTAATCCAGTGGTTAATATTAAAAAAATCACCTTTTTTACAAAAACTTTATAACTTTTTATAATTTCTCTGTAAAAATTACATTACTAAATTATTAAACGTTAATTTGATACTAATTACTATAACAAGTATTTATTCCTGTATTATACTAATAAATCATAAAACTAGTAATCAGATCATAATTAAGGAAAAATGAGTTCATGTTGTTTTTCAAATACTTCAATAATTTCTTATAAATATTAAACATCATCTACAGATTTGAATGGAATCGTTTTTTATGATAGTGATTTTAATCACTGTCAGATATCATCTTCACTTGTCTCAACTATGCCACGTCACCACTGTCCCGGACCCCAGTGTACTCGGTTTTCTATATGTTCTAATATATTTATTTACTGTTTATAAAAATCATACACTTTCAATACAAATGTTACTTATGATAAAACTATAAAAATATTCGATTAAATTTTATCACTAGGTTTTAACCGGTAAATACATTTTATATAATTATAATTAAAAATAAATGGTTAGACAAAATAAAACAAAATAAATTTGTTAAACTTAGACCATTTTTTAAGAATACGCCACGATTGATATCTTAAAAAAAATAATTTATCGAACGTGATGTAATTTATCATTGTTTCAAGAATCAGCTTCTTGCATAGTTGAAATAAAATTATGATAAAATTTTTACAGAAATGTATGAACGTCGTAATAATATTACACATATTAGTAATACGAGTATAAGTACCAGGGTTCTATAAGGTATACGGTTTTTACCGCTAATATTCCATTCACTCGTTAAAAAAACTAGTTATAACTGATGTTTTAATCTTTGTTCGGTGAAATATAATGCAAATCTATTTTTTTTTATTTTATTTTAAAAAGCATTACTATAAATTATCAAAAAAAAATATTTTAATCTTTTTTGAAATTTTTATTTATATTAACAAAAATCACATCTTGATAAAAAGGAACAAAAATGTTGTACATTATACAATACAAATTAAACCAACTTTTCAAAGCTACGTGAAAATTTATATAGGTTAATTAATACCACATTGTAGAAATCCAAAGTCATCACAAAAAAGATTGATTCCACGCTGAATTTCTTCATCTATTTTTATTTTAAAAGGGTTAATTGACTTTGTGTTACTATCCATTTTAACTAATGATTTCACATAATCAACTATATAAGGTTCTTCTTTTAAAGTTATGACATGGTCCTCTATGTAAATTGTTAATGTATTATTGATGATTTCCATTGAATTTTTTAATTTTTTATTGTATTGTGCTATAAGATTATAGTTAGTAATACCTTTATTGTTTTTGAAACGATTTATGGTAATTTTTTCTGATGAGCTAATCTTTTTTAATTTTTGGAAAATTGTGAGAATCATATTTTCTTTTTTTTCATAGTACTTCAAAACACGGTTTTTGTTAAAATGCTGTAACGCGTTTAACATACACGAAATAATTGGGTCAAAACTAATAATACTTTGAATGAATTTTTCGAGACAATGAAATTTTGATTTATCATTGGATAATGTATCGCAGTGCTTTGCAATGTTTAATTGTAGATGAATAATTTTTTTCATTAGAATAGCATAAATAGAACTCAATACAATCAAACCATTGTGCATTTTAGTTTTTAAATCATCTTGGAGATTTTTATTACCATGTGTCGGTATTGACTCCTCTAACAAGGCTTTTATGGATATGCGATTTTTTCCATCATTGAAGTCCATATTTTTAATTGATGACCATCCTTTGGCCTCCAAAATATTGCATAACTTTAAATGTTGAGTATTTATTTCAGCACTGTTTATTATAACCACTGAAGTCAAACATACTTCAAAGAAAACAAACACAAATAATATATCGTACATTATTTACGGGTAACTTTTTTTTTAAATAAAATCAGATTATTAAATGATTATTAGATTAATAGATTATTAAATAATAACTTATATAGACCTTTGAAACTTTACAAAATGTTTTATTATGGAATAATTCTTTAGTTTTGTAGAAAAAAACGCCGACATTTTGTTGACATATTATTATTATTTGTCACAGGTGCTCAAACATCGATAATGCAAAATAAAAATAAATTAGAAAATGGATACTAATATAACACATATACTTGTTTATGAACATTTTGCGTCATTCAAAATGTAGTTAAATTTGCAGTATTTTAACATATTGAATTTCTGAAATTTCTCTCTTAATATTTTTATTAACAATAAAAGACATATTCAAATTCTAAAAAATATTACTCACAAAATTATGTGATTTTATACTAATCACGACTTAAAACTTGTGAAATTTATTATTAATATACATAGTTAATACTGTAACTTGTTTTTGCGTTAGAGCAATATTTATTTATTAAATTAATTATTGCGGTTTAAATTAAAGCTATTATAGTTCTAAGGCTTCAAACACATTGAACATATTTATTGCGTATTACATAGACGTTCATACACTATCAATAAAATAATCAAGTACATAAAAAAACAAAACTTTTAGTTCGTTAACTTTATTTTTTATTTGCTTTGTATAAATTCAAAATTATTGTCATTTGCATCCAATAATTAAAAAAATTAAAAGGTTGCAAAAAAATAAGAATAATTTACGTTGAGCTTTGACATTTTCAAATTCATGTAAATATAATAAAATATTTTATTATATTTTTTGTAAAAAAAAAATTTTAGTTAAACTAATATAACATTTTTATGTTATATTAGTTTAACCATAGAGAAGAAATGTAATTATAAAAATTATTGAAAAGAACTTAACTAATTTTTAATAAAATCCAGTAAATCTAGTAAAATTTCTATAAGATTGTAATGATATCAGCTATGATGTATGGTTCAGAGTGTTGGGTGGTGATAAGAGAATAGAGCAGAGAATGAGTGTAGCGAAGATAAGAACGCTTATATGGATAAATGGAGTGACTATAGAAGTTAGGATGGAGAACAAACGTATGAGAGGGAGTGTGGGTGTGGCGTCAATCGTGACTGACATTAGAAAAAATAGACTTAGATGGTTTGGTCATGTTATGAGGAAAGAAGAATCGGAAGCTATAAGAACAGTTATGGAAATGAATGTTGACGGAAGAAGAGGTAGAAGAAGACCAAAACAGAGATGGTGCGATTATATTGAATGCGATATGAGGACGGCTGATATTTGTGTTGATGATGTAGAAGATCGTGTCAAGTGGAAGTTTAAGATAAGGGTAGCTTTTAGAACAGGATGAAAAAAAAAGAAATGTAGACACTGTTGTTTTAAAAAAGGTTCACTCACACATTAACTTACGCATTAAAAAAAATAAAAATATGAACAAATAATAACAAAAATTATAGACTACCTTAAAATTTATAAAGATATAAACAGTCATTGATTTCCAATTTAATGTCACTTTTTAAATACATCATACTTTTGAAATTCAAAGGGAACAGGATTTTTAAATATAATATTTTTTATGAATATAAATAAATAATATAATATAATAAAATATAAATATAAATATATGTTTTTAAAGTTGCCAAATTTTCTCTATTATATGTTTAGGAATTATATTATAATTATAATATAAATATGTAAAAGATATATTAAGTATTAAAGACAACGCTGAAAAAATATTCTGTCATTGTATCCGATCATTTTTTTCTGTGTCTACTTACATATTTATGATTTTTACTGAAGCTACCCAAATATATGGTAGAGAAAGTGTATATATATATATTATTAGAAAGAAACATATTTGCAAAAGTTTATAACTTCAATCATCCAGATTTTTAATAAAAAATTTAGGTTTTCAGAAATCACTCAACAAACAAAACTTGTAACATCAGTTAAAATTAAAAAATATAAAAGGGATTGGCCACATGTTTTTAAAAAAATCGTATTGCCTAATAAAGTTAAACTTAATAAAAGTCTAATTTACGATGATTATATAGTTTAAATAAATAATTTTATGATTTTTCTAGAAAGATGAATAAAAATATCATAAAAAGGCAGATTCTTATTTTTTCATTATAAAATGTATTAGTTTTTTATATCACGAATGTAAACATTCGATTAGCTATATGTTGTTTTAGTTTTAGAAATCAATTAATAACTGAAACGAAATAGGAAAAAAATTTGCCAATAAATTATTGGAATTGAAAATCAATTTGGTTCACAAACATAAATGATAAAAGGGGAAAAACGGTTCCCGTCATATTAATCGATATTATTAATGATTTAGATGGATAATTTAAGATAAAATTTTAAAAAAATTACCTATAATACATTTGAAACAACAAAACACTTTACAGCGAATATTTTCCCAAACAATTATTACTACGTTATGCATTTACCACTATTGTCCTAAAAGTGTTTTTCTTTAAATAATATTCGAATATTAAGATAAACTTTTTTAATTCTAAACTTAAGAAAAATATCATTTGAATATTTATCATAATATTTTTTCAACTGACATCAATGCTAGTCATTTCAAAAGAAATTTCCATTTCAATTTAAATATAAAACATGTATTATTAAAAGTATTTATCAACATAACATTCATTATTGAATTATATCGATTAAAAGTTTCATCAACCATTTAATTAGTTATTATCTTTTCTCGTAGCAAATTATTTTAGTAACACATATAATAACATCAAATGTTCAAACAATAAAGCAATTTTTTCAAGATCGTAAAAATTAAAAAAAATAAATTAAACAGAATAATATGGATTAATTAGTAAAATACGTTAACATATAGGAATCCAATAAAAATACAAAGATATTATTATCTACATAGTTTTATTTAGGAGTACAGCTTTCATGATTGTAAATAACGTATGCGGTATTATGTAAAACTATGTATACTTTGATAAAATATATAACATTTGAATTTGTTACCGCTAAAAAAACTTTTCTCGGTGAAAATTTCGTTATTATGAAAAAAAAAAAATTTCCTTTGTATAGTAATATATAAAATACCATTGGATAATAAGTTTTTTGAAAGATTCCATACTGGAAATGTAATCTTTATTTTGATTATTTTGTATAGTTATATATTATATATACGAATAGCAGATCTCTTTAAGAAATATACAGATGATTTTCATTAACTTTATTACTATAAGAAAAGATATCATAGTTTCGATTGGATTTATATATTTAGATTTTCATAAGCTAAGAAGAAAATAAAATAAGATCCATTTTGAATGACGTCATCCTTTTGACAAGCCAGTGCTTGATGTGGGTAGGTCGTTAGAACGAGTTCAGAACGTTCAGGTGGATATTTTGAACAAGGGTCAAGACGTACCTCATAGGATGTAGTCGGTGTCATCGTGTTATTCCAATAGTAGAATACCTGTTTTTTTAGTCTGGCCAAAATCAATAAAGTCGTATGTGACGTATAAAATACGGAGAGCAAGTAGTTGATAGTAGACGCTACATTGGGAATTTGTTATAGTTGGTTGGACAAATACCGAGAAATCATTGCGTTTTGTTTCGCTATTACAACGAAATCATTCATGACGTTGTTGTAAAAAAAAATGGCACTTGCTAATGGTCTAATATTAAATTAGTATATTTGCATAAACGAACACGCCCAAGCGGTTTCCTCGTTATTGATATATTTATTCACGAGAGCCTTAAGAAAAACTGGTGATTTTCGTTCCATATGAAGTGGCAAAATAACGTCATTCATTCATAAGCTAAATGGCCTCGGCCAGAAAAATGAAAAAAGTCGAAAAGTAACTATCGAAATCAAACTGCTAGTTTATTTGTAAATCCGGTTAAATGAATAGCAACAGATTTATTGTTCCTACATGTATTATTTATAATTAAATCTCCATCAATTCTACAGTAATTAAAGATACTTATTTTCGGGTGGAAACTACAATATCTTCTTTATAGGTCCACTAATGTTCTCATGCGAAATACAAATTCTAAAGTTGAATCAACACCACACATTATCACGACCGCATAGAAAAATGTAATTAAAGATTACTTAAAAATATTTTATTGTTTTAAAAAAATCAATTATAATAGTATCGTATTGCTAGCTCTATACAGACAATGTTTCGCCAATTCTATGTTGCCACATCTGATAAGCCAACAAGATTAAAAATTAATTACACTAGATAAACATTGAATTTGTGGATAATATTACTATTCGCAATTATTTACGCAAATATGATGTGTACTTTATTATACATTTAATAAGATATAAATGTTTTGTCATGTACAAAGTAAGTATAGATGGGAGTTTTCAATATAATTGTTAGCATTTAAGCGCCAGTTGTATCTAAAAGAACGTGCTTTTTTTTAATTTTTGCTTTTTAAATTTTGTCTCATGTAGTCCGATTAAAACTAGTTCACATTAATAGCTATTCAAAACTAAAATAATTTTTAATTTTTGAATTACGTTAAACCAATTAAAATGTATTCATAAATATTTCACCTCCACTTGTACGGTTTATTTGATTTTATTTTAATAATTATTGGTATGTAGTAAAATATATTTACAAAAATAAATCAAATATTGAATATTCAACAAAAA
The DNA here is from genome assembly GCF_025091365.1 of Daktulosphaira vitifoliae. Classification (NCBI taxonomy): domain Eukaryota; kingdom Metazoa; phylum Arthropoda; class Insecta; order Hemiptera; family Phylloxeridae; genus Daktulosphaira; species Daktulosphaira vitifoliae. Next base: position 27,376,909 of record NW_026099575.1, on the reverse strand, counting down.
AAAAAATTGAAATTAATATCATTAAAATTCGACCTCATAATAATTATATGTGTATTATAATACGAATATAATTATTATGTTGTATAAGAGGTTACATAAAATAAAATAAAAACGTAATTGTACTAACAATTACAAACATAAGTGTACTATTAATTATTCCGCAACTAGATGTAAAAAATACTAAAGGCAATATATCAGCGAATAAATCGTTTACTTTATTTAAACAATCTAAATAGTAACTAGTTACTGAAATATTGTTACCAGTGGCTGAATTTTAAAAACACATACAGAATATAAATATTAACTTTTACTTCACTCTTACCAATTGTTCAATTATACTTATTATAATTAGGAATTTTCCATATTTATATTTAAAAAATTTTAATTTATTTCACTTTAAATCAACGTGTGATATACCACCAAAACAGTTTTTTAATTGAATAACCAAGTCAAATAATGATAACTGTTTATTTTTTTTAGATATTAGTTTAAAAAAAAAAATTAACCATTAAATTTGAGAAGATTTTATTTCAATCGAAATCAATAGTAAAAAAGTAAGATTCGTAATATTAAAATATAATCCTCAGATCTAAAATAATAAACGAAGCCTTGGTTCATATTATAGTATTGTACAATAAACAGTTTTGTTAATTGTACTATGTTTTGTCCGCATATGTCTAAAAATTTTCCTTATCATAATATTTTGCTTCTGTAGTTATCATTCAATGCCTTCTATCATTTTTCTTCTTTCGCAGGGGAGACCCTGGGAAAACAAAATGCTAGTTTCTCTCTTATATATTCAGTACACTAATATCACTTCTAGAAATCTTGGAGAGCCAGGACACACCAAAAAAAATATGACAACCTTACTAATCATTTAGTGAAACTTGATTCAAAAACTTTTTTGGGTTTCGCAGAACAAATAAGTTTAGTTGGCGTTTATATTCTTCGAATTTGTTGAACTTAAAGGTCAAAAAACGCTTGAGTGGTATTGACCTTTTGATTTTGTTTTTCCGCGGTCGTCATTAGTTTATTTCCTCTGCTTCAATAATGTATCAAATCACGTGTCAATCTCAATATATTACATTAAAATTGAAACGCGGTTAGAATTTTTAAATAATTTTAGAAACAATAAATGTTTTGGATGATAAATATTAATTAACAACGCAAAAGCCTACGATAAAAACTTTTTTTCTAAATATCATAAATGTATAGACTATATGTTTTATTATTGATATTAATGATAAGGAAACTACCTTACGGTGTATTTGAAGAAACAATTACTGAAAGTTTATATAGCAAAACTTGTTATTTCGTACCAAGTGAATGTACATTAGTATATGAAGCTTACATAATTTCATATAATTTCATCATAATTCAAAATTTTTGTTGTAAAAATATGACATTACAAAACCCATGTAGCGATAATTACTTTATTACTGCTATAGTGTACATTTTGTTGAAACATCTTAAGATATTTTTGTAAATGAATACATAGTAAAACATTGTTTTCTTTATTTTAAATCATACGATAATTAGAAATTTCAATATTATTTTAGTCGTATTTTATTGTTGCCACAAGTAACATTATTATTTTTAGTATTATCGAGCAATAAATAATCACAATTTATTGATATACAAATTTGAGTTTAATAGCCTCAAAATTCAATCACGTAGTCTGAACACAAAAAAATAAATTCTTATCTATCAAAATATTAAAATACTTTCCTTTAAACAACAAATTTTTTAGTCTGTTATTTTTTCAATATTATTACGATTGTATAAGGATAACTTTTATTTTTTGTTAATTCATGTACATCGTTACAAAGTGAACAAACCAACACATTTATTTAGTTGATTTAAAAAAATATTGAATTAAATTAATAGCAATTTTTTTGTTCAACAAACTGTCTTGTTAAATTAACTGAAGTCTGTTGACCGCAAAAAAAAAAGAGGTTTGTTGAAATGACAATTATTTTTCTGGGTGTGTGAACAATTAATAAATTGATCCATCGAGCAGCAACTATTAATTACATTTTTTTATTTAACACAATTCAAGCCACAAACCCATGGATACTCCTGTAACATCAGTTATGTTAATGATTTGTCTCATTCATGAAAATACTTTTTTACTCATTCACCATGTTTGCTTTATTTCATTTTTAAATAAAAAAAAGGATAAATATCTTATATTTATAAAGTATTATATATTAATGACACATTAAAATTACAAATGAAGTTTTAGATGTTATAATTTCTTCCTTAGAGAAATAATACTAATCAACTTATTTTGTTTAATATATAGAGTTCAGTAAGTAAGGAAACGGATTTATATTGTTCTCAATGTTTGTAGAAACTGACCTGTTTCCTTACTTACTGAACACCTTGTATACTACTACATAGATTTTACTGTGTCAAATTAGCAAATTAAAATAATTCGCATCAAATTTTGTCGCTAATACTATACATATTTAATAACGTTCAACAGCTATGCAAAATTATACAAACTTAGCGACTTCGATAGGTGTCTTGAGGAATCTAAGGGATTTTAACATTTTGTTTCTAAAATGTAGACATACTATTTAATGTGTCTCAGAGAAAGTACCATTTTGAAATAAATTAAATAAAAACTTTATATAGTTTTACTTGAAGTGACTTTTCATTGTGTGCTTTAATTAAGACATAAACGTCTTAATTACATTTTCTTATTTTGTTAGTAAAGTACTGATGACGGACATTCAAAAATTATTCTTGAACTCTTACTTCAAATATATTTAGGTAAAAACCATCATATTTATCTAAATATTTTTTTTTATTTAATTTCAATTAAAGAGGTTACATATTTTAAAAGAATACTTCACAATTATTTAAATAGTTTTAATATAAATTATTGAAATAAAAAAATACAATGTAACATTTTATAAAGTTACCATGTGAGTATCGATATAGTAGTTTTATAGAATCTGTTTCATGGCATATTTTAAAGAAAACATAAGTGAAATTTTTCAATGACAAAATTAACGCTAAAAAATGTTTATTAATTGAATTTAAATCTATAGTCTCTGAATAATAATCAATATAAATGTTTATTATTTCAATTTTAATATAGATTTGTTAAATAAAAACCATTTTTATGGTAAATCCATTTCGCAGAATAGATAAAAATGTTTGCTAATTAAATTTCTATTACATCATTATGCTTATAAACAGTTTGCACTTAGCGTTCATAAAAAGGAAATCATCAATTGAGCATTATACTACCAAATGTCACGATGGTAAAACAAGTTATTCACACTTCTTGTTTTAAATTAAACAAAAACTGGTAATTTAGCGAAAAACAGTTGAACTTGAAAAATACATAATTTAAATATGTAAGTAAACATTCAATACCGTTAATTTTATTTTTATCATATCCATGCTAAGTAGAAATTAGTTCAGAAAACCAATAAACAAAGAATCACAAATCTACTTTGAAAATATTGTAATAATACCTACTAATTTTTCATTGTTAATATCACACATTAGTATCGTGAAACATGCCTACGGTTCATATTAAAACTAAATACATTGTTACAAATACCTTAAACAATTGTTACAAAATGCACAATTACAAAAATAATTAACAGTAAAATATAAGGTAAATGAAAATTAGTGCTCATTCTAACAATAGAAATTAAATACTTAAAATGTGTGAATTCTTTCTCATCATAAGAGATGTCAGCTATTGTTTAAAGCTAGTTAGCTAAGAATTTGTTTAAAAAAACACGTGTATTCGCGTGCTTTATTAAATAGATGAGCAAGGGTCGGTCTGACTCATGATTTAACACCCTGAAACTTTAAAAAATTACCTGTGCTCTTTAATGATCACCTCGTAGTTATTTCTATTATCCCCTCGGCACTAATTAAGTACCAAAACGTTACTATTTAAATATCAACATTTTTATGATTCATTATTCTAATGCCATTTATGGTGTCATGAAAATGCTTTACTTGTGCATTAGTACACTTGGAATAATCTTCCAACTCAAATAATAGTTAGGCATGTGACTTTCAAAATTAAATATTTTAATACTTGACAAAAATGTACTTTCTATATTTAATAGTTTTTATTTACTTTTCCAGTATATTATATACGTAAATAAAGATAAATTATAAGAAACATTTCAAATAAATTGAAAATCGAGTTTTTGTTATATTTTAAACAAAGAATTTTTTTTATAATTAATTCCAATCCGTTTCGTCATAATTAACCTGTACGTCTCTATATGAGTTTTCCATTTGCAAAAATATGTATGTGAAAAAATGATTATTCTTAATTTTGCTTTTTTTTTTTACGAATTAGCTTAAAACGAAATAGAAAAAAGCATTTTTTTGAACACATGTTACTTTGCAACTGGACGTCTCATAAACTATTAAATGATATATTAATACGCCTATTAATCTTTTTTTAATTCATTCAGAGTTCTCCAATAAGTTGTTTACATTTTTTAACTTGTTCAAATTATAAACAATAATAAGTTGTAATATTTTTAACGTCAATATCTTTTAAAACTTTATTTTTATTTAAGCTACGTGAAATATTATACAAAAATATAAAGATTTTTTAAAACTGCTTGAAACAACAAATTTTATACATTAAAATAATATACTTAAAACTAGTTTTCATTCACCTTGAAAAATTAATGGTATTCTTAGGATATTTTTTTCATTTTCCATTAATTAATTTTCTGTAAATATTAATCATTATCGAAAACTAAAGTCTTCAAAAAAAGTTCCATTTTGATGATATGAACGGTCTATTCTAATATTCATTGAACAAATCTCTCTATTGATAATACTAGTACTCCGAATCTTCATAGTCACGAGTATTACTATCGTCCCATTATTGTTGGCATATAATCATCACACGTATTGAATGATAACTGCCAATAAATATTATCTATTAGTAGTAACATATTGTAATTTTTTTCCTATTTCGTTTGACGCTCTCAATAAACCACCGATAACGAAAGCATAAATCCACACAACTCAGACTTCAAGATAATTTAAGTAGCAGGCCGGCTACTTAGTTCAAGTGCAACTTTAGACCGACAGAGGCAACCGCACGCTGACATGACGACCGGCTGACAACGAACAATCCGCCCGCTCCTCTGTCGTACACCTCACTTCGTCCCTTCCCCGCCGACACCCCTCTGTTTAGGGACAAATTACGGGAGAGGCGGTTGCGACGCGACGGTGTCTGATGTACGTTGCCCGACTCGCTGAAACAGCCTAGTAGACGGCGCATTATGCGGGGGAGGGGAGGACGGTGGTGTGGTGTGTATTCCGCCGGTCCGACACGGCATATATATACGGCCGGCCGGCTCGCGGCGCGCTCAGTTTATCGTACGGCCGCTACCCGACTTGTGACGCGCTGTCTATATAAGTTTTTTGTATCCCAGCGGTACGCAAGTCAATTTCGTGAGTGTCTTCTTGGGGTGACCCGTACACATACATTTTTTTTTCATTATACATTTTCGTTTTGTAATCATTAGTTTATATTAAACATACATCAAAGTTAATTGTTTGTAATTTCAGTAATACTATCAGTTATTGCTGTCGTTGTCAATAATAATAGTAACAATTATTATCATAGTTATTTAAATCATACACAAGTCGTACGCGGCTCGTTGTAATTGCCAACTTTTATCCGATACGGATAAAAGTATTATTTTTGTCCGGATCTATTAATATTGTTGCCGTGGTGGAGCCCAATCGTATTGCTGTCGACTCATTAATAAATATTTTCTTTTGAAACATATGCACAGGAGATGTGAGTATACAACTGTAACTATTATTTAAAAAATAAATCTTGTAGTTTCTGCGTTTGGCCTTCGTGGGGTATATATGTGCGCAACACGGTAAATCGTTTTTCCCAGTGATCACAAGAGTCACGTGGTCTGCAAACCGGTACTATTCAGTTCTGGCGCCCAAAGTTTACATTTTCTACGATAAAATTTATGATGATGTTACGTCATTTATTACATTCGCAGTAAATAGACATAGTCAACACTGACTGGAATGTTTTACTTTCGTGGATGCGATTTTTTTGTCGCATCTATTAATAGAGAAAACGTTAGTAGCCTCATTTTGTCTACTGACAACACAAATAATCTGTCATGATATGATGGTTAAATGACTTTTTTTTGGAACATACTCTAGTAGTCCTAGTTTCTTTAGGCTGATATTTTTTTTTATTGGTACAACAGTTTTAGAACTTCAATATCAATAATTTTATCAGTTAATAAATTTATATTAGTTTTCTGTGTAAATATTATTTCTTTAACCGAATAACATGTTCTAATATTTACACGAGCAACTTATTTAAACTGCAAGAATTTGTTTTAAATTAAAAGAATTTTTTTCAATAAATAAATGTCAATCGAATTTGAGGTTATTAAAAAAAATAAATATCAATAAAAATCCTACACGCTTCTCGAAATCATATGATTTTGTTTAATTTTCTTAAATTAAAGGAATTTTAACTTCTTTCTTACTCTGCTATAATATAAAATCAATATTTCTTATGTAACGAAAATTAAATATCGATGTAATTTTTAGTTTGATTCGCAATAATAATAATATTAATCAAAAAAATAATAATCGTAGTATTAAAAAAAAACAATATGGTTTCTATTTGAAGCTAACCATCCAGTGATAATGTTATCGTTAATTATAATGTTTAATACGTTACCATCTGAATGAAAAATTCTATTACTAAAATTCAGTTTGTATTTTCTAAGTTTTTTTAATGGTGTTCATTTATCATATTCAAGGATAGCGAATGACCGATTATTGTTAGCATGCCGACCGCTTTTCAACGGTAAAGGAAAAAGGCGCATTAGAGAAATTGGTGAAAAAATGAATGAACGGGTAGTCTCGTATGCAATGTTCACTCAGTCTTAACTAGAATAAGGGGGAGGGTTGAGAGCAGTACCGCGAGACCCTAATTTTCAAGGTTAGACCACCCCTGAGGGTGCCAACAAAGGATTTGTTTCAGCGTGTCCTTTTTACCAGGAAACCATGCACCACAATGGTAGATTTATTTTCTATTATAACAACAAAATTTCATAACCGTATACTTGTTAGCTGCGATCCTCGTTCGTAGATCTTAGGGTCACCGACGACATCCCGAATGAATCTATTCAAAAGATCATCTTCGTGAATTCGATTATTTATTGCTAAAGTGCAATACCAGAAAAATAGATCATTCGATTTTTACCAAAACGCCATTGACTTTCGATCTTGATTATTTTTCAGGTTTCAATTAACTGCAGTAGGTAGCGAAGTATTACTTCAGTTTTTTTATTAATAAAACGCGGGCGATTTTTTATACACTTAATCTCGTTATAATTGGACTTCTGCGTTCGTTGAAGTATTAAAAATAACACAATAACAATGTATTTCGTTATTTTTAATTTTCTATATCCGTCTCTTGGATGACTATACGTGTATCGTTTTAGCTTTTTTAAGATAAATCGTATTTTATAGCAACGTGTCCGTACTATGTCAGGGTTTAAGTTTATTTGCAATATCAAAATACGGCTCTTGAACTCTTTTTTATTTGTAAACAAAGATACATTTGCGACGTTAAGTCTTAGAATATTTTCTGATTTATCCGCTTTGTTGTAAAACACAAACGAAACAATAAGTAAATTTAGCAGTTTACTACGTTTAGTTTTCTCACGTGATTTACTCGGTATAATTAATATGAATAAAATAAATATTTGCGCATTCGATGATAATGTGTACAATTCGTCTATTTCGGCGTTATTATGATTACTGCGCTTTACTTTTTTAATTGTACTACTCAAAATATATCGTTGTACAATCTACATTGTTTGATATTCATTTTTTAGTCTCATTTTGCAGAGCAGAGAGCGTATCGCGTATCGTACATAGTAATTTTTGTCAAAACGAGATTTTTTCATTTTAATAAGGTCGTACATTGTCATTGTGTTCCAGTAGGCTCGCCAATAAAAACTGCAGCAAATCCGAGAGTACAACGCTTAAAACATTAATTAACATACATAAAACTTTTTGTAATCGTAATGACTCGTGTTTCGCTTTATTTGTCCTTAAGCTATCACGATTGTATTGCGTGTGTGTTGTCCGCCAATTACCGCCCGGAAAACCCGGACAACTTTATACTTGTCATCGGCCGGCATACTATTTAAATTATGCTCATACGTGTTTTACCTTCGACCGCCTGACCCACTGTACCGTCACATGGTTTTTTTTTTTACGGCGGGCGCCCAACGATGATTTTACACAAATCGATTGTTAAAAAAAAAACACGAGTGTGTGGAGACGGAGACCGCCATGTGCGAAAGCGTGTTTGGCGTGCTCAATATCCCAAGCTGTCCGTTAACCATCGACTGGTAAACAATTAAAACTGTTGTCAACACTTAGTTGCGACAAGCGTTGTTTACATGTGGCCGAAGCCGGTCAAACAATTTTCCAGATGAATGTCCATCCCGCAACGACGTTGTTTTAGTCAAGGTCAAATACGGTCTGAAGTTTGACCTCTGTCGGCTAACGCGTCTCGGGTGAAAGTAGTCGTTTCTACCTCCTGCTCTGATTTATTTTTTGTTTACAAACCAATAAAAAATAACATCGCGTGTATGCATAGGATTCAAGTATCGTTAAATGCAAAACACCACGAGTATAGTTATGTCTGCTCTCATATTATTTATTACTCTTTTCTCCTGCACACCACCCGCAGTACTTTTCTGTCGTACTTGGAAACCGGTACGAACTCGTAAAACTCTCCGCCTTGTACCCTGCGAAATTTTAATTCAAGGTTGCCCGCAATACCCGTTTTAAAAACTTACTTGATTTAATAAAAACATCTAATTCTACCTCGACGACTTAGTACACCACATCAATTCGCCCAGTCGCACATACGCTTTCCATAACCTGTGTAATATAATGTACGTTCTGGGTGCGTTCACAATTATAACATGAGGGGAGTCAGCCTTGAATAAGGTTAAACTCCTCTCCCCTATTATTTATTTACGAATCGCGTGTTCTTAATTTACCAAAGGGTGTTTCGTTTTTGGGGTTTAGTTGAACCTGGGTCAATAAGTGCGCGTAGATCGATTTATGTGTTACTGTTTAATGTTTTTGCGATTTCGGCTGAATTCATTTCAATTTCTACAACCAAAACGAAATCTTCTAATATTATACTTAATGAACATGTATTAGATAACTCACGACTAATTCTAATGTGGTTTAGTTGATAATTTCGAAAGTAGTAAACTTTTAATGTACATTTTATTTTATTTTTCGTTAAATAAACATACTCGGGTACAATATCTTTTTTATCGTAGGGCTCATCGTGATTACAATTCATAACGTAAACTTTTTTCTTAATTACCTCTAATACAAATGAAAAGTGGGTAGTTTTTAATATTTTGCGGTGTAGTACAGTGGAAACAATAGTCATTTAAAAATTAAACATACTTATTTTTTATTATGTCATGTATGTACTTATAAATCTGGAATTTGTCTATTTGATTTGCTCGACTCGATGAATTTGAAAAAGTGACTTTTACGGAGGTTATATAGAATATATTTGTCACGCTTTTTCTTCATACTCCACTGGTACACGCTGTCTGTAAGCTGTTTACAAACACATAACAATTTTCTAGTGACGTGTAAATAAGAAAAATTCAAAAAGTTTCGAAAGTGTATATGACTTTTTGCGCGTTGGAAAATTAGGGTCAACAAACTTAATACCACACAGCATAGAATTCGCAGAAAAACAAAAACACAAATAAAAAAAATATCTGATTCAAAATACAATAAAGCACTATAATTTCAGTGAAACCTATTTGACGGAAAACATTCTTAATATAATCTTAAGATCCACAATAGACAACATTCAGTCTTGTGTGCTAAAAAATTTAATTGTGTTTTATATTTATACACTTAGACTCAAAATATTAATAGTGCAAACACTGTTAAAGACTCTTGCGTCAAAACTAATTTAACCTGGTATTATTTCTTTAACGTGGGTTAGAAATTTACAGTAGGTTGATTATAAAGACAATAAGGAAACCCCAAAATATTTTTAAAAATATTAATTAAAATAGGATGATATACTATTTTAAACAACTTTTTGAATGTCTGATATAATCAAAATGTAAAAGTTTAAGCTAAACATGAATTATGTGTCTTAAAGACGACTGAAAATATTCTTTTGCGGAGATTTTTTCAACCCAAAACGTGTGTTTTGTAATCACCAAACAAATCGTTATCTCAAGCTTGAAAAACACATTTTATTCGATTTATTAAAGTATTAGGTTATTGAACTGTAGTACTAAAATGTTTGGAAAAAAAATTCAACGCCACATTTCAGTTCCAAGTATTGATGATTTATTAAGACCAAACTGATATCTATAGAAACATTTTTTCGCAACTTCAAAAAATAAACTTTGTTTATCACCACAAATAAATAATTAAGTTTTTTTACATTATTTCCCGTTGTTGATTAAATTCGGAGTATTCAATATAACAAGTTTGTTTTCCAAAAATGATTAACTTGTTTTTCAATAGCCAAAACTCAGTTATGTTTATTCGAATAGTCTTCAAATGACGAGTAATTGTTTCAATTGTAAATGGAGAACACGTTTACAAATGGCATTATTCTCGTATTTTATTGTATTTTTTTGCATTATTAAAGATTCACATGCATACACTAACTTATTCTGTCTTTATATATTTAGTAGTACGCATGTTGAAATTTAAGCTCGAAAACGAGGACATTGGTAGGATAATATGTATAACATTTTCCTAGGAACATTCTTTAAAAAGCTTGTGTATTACTCAAGGACCATTCAATGGTTACGTGTCTCATTTTCATAATTTTACTACCGAAATAAATATTAATATGTAATTCACATCGCCAGACGATGGCTTGATGTATCAAACAATGATTATGATTATACAAAAATTTTACTATCATATCACACCACATGCGTGGGTTAGAATCCGGTCAATAGGAGTTCGTTTTATATTGTAAAATGTCAAATTGTACTAAATAAGCAAATTTGGGACACTTTTGGCAGAATACATTTGTTACTTTAAACGTAGTTTACATCCACTATTTTGATGTTTAATAAATTGTAATTTAAAACATGTAATTTTTTTTAATACCTGTAAATGTTCAAAATATTTTTTATTTTAATAAAGTAAAACAGTGTTTTTAGTTCATAATAATAGTTAAGTTAATCTCAATTTCATTTGGCTGCTAGTTGTTTAGATTAAGTTGTTTTGGCGGATATTGCTTAGTTAATTTTGGGTAATTTAAAGTTAATCGATTATATACAAAATTGACTTTCAGATCATAACTATGAAATTTGGGTTTTAAATCATAAATGAAGTATTTATAAGCATGTTTAATGTTAAAATTAAGCATATAGATAAATGAATTGTAAATAAATAAGTAAAATTCCATGAATAAGTACTAATGGTATCATTAGTAGTCATTTGTTTAAATGCTTAATGAATATTTTAACCTTGTAGTGAATATATAAATAAACACTCAACACAAATTTTTTCGGAGTAACAAGATTTAGAACACTACCCCTTGGATTATAACTAAACTTAATGCAATTTGTATTCAACAAAAAAGCTTATTTACATATTTTATTAGAATAATCAATAGTTATCATAGATATTTTAACCAAGTATTTATTTTACACTCAATATTTAGCGATTCAAAACCACTACAACTGTTAATAATTAAGCTGCATATGACACTTAGCTTTTTATTCTAATCTAAAGTGTTGAATTAAATATCAACAAAATAACCATTGACCACTTATGGAATAGAAAATTTTCGTTTTATTTATCAATACATTGTAAAACTGCTGATAAAGACTTAAGTTTGTCGTCTAATATAGTTAGTAATCAAAATTAAACAGTTCGTTGATAATGTAAAGGAAAACAATGTTATTTTCTGTTTAAATAAATCAACACGCTGCAAATACGATTGTAGCCGATCATCAGCTGTTTAGAGAACTGAACAAGTTTTGTTGAGAAAGAAAAAGTAAACTAATAAAATACGGCTTGGTAGGTTTTAACGAAGGTCTTTAACAACGAAAGTATATTATGTTTATCTTACACCTACTTTTGCAGAGTTGTCGGCCTCGCGGTAAGACTTTTATTCACGCGGTTCACTGACTCATGAACTGTTGTTAATAATTTTATTTCTGCTGTTTGATTGTCGTCTGCGATTGAATAATAATTGTATTATTCCTCAATTGCGACCGCCGCCCGTCCCCAAGGTTTTTTTAAAATAAACATTATGAATAAATTTGCTAAGTGACATCACAACGGGTGGGTTTTAGTTAAAATGGTCACCGGCAGCATCTCTTAGTACCTATTCTAAGTTCATCGTTTACCCGTTAAAGATGTACAACGTAAAATGTGTTACTCATTTTATTTCTATTTCATTTTTATGCAATTTTTTAGTCGTTAAAAATAAAAAAGGTTAATGTGAATTAAAATTTACAACCATAACTATAACTTCAAAAATGTTAATATTTTATTATTTCATGAGTATAAATATATTAATTCTATTGAAACTATAATACATCAAAAACGCTCTAAAAGTTCTTTGGTATTCAGTGTATAGACTTAACACAAATCAAAATCTAATATCTTTTTGCATTCAGTATCCCAAGATTAATGTATAATTAGTGTAAAATGCGGTCTAGCGTGGCATCTATTAGATTAAAATTCTATTATAAATCTGATTACATTCTAAAATATTAAGTGAATAATGTATTGTACTAGGGGTTCTATGTATATATTTGAAGATTAATTTCCACAAGTCTACAAGAGAATGCATCTTATTTTTATTTAAATTACAATAAATAAATGTTATCTTTATGTTTTACTTTTTATATATCTAAGCCTCTTTTACCCAATACTACAAAAATTATATGAAAATTTCCCATAGTAAGAATTTTATTCCGATTTATTAATACCATTTGTCGAGATTAATCTTTTGAAATTAGCTTTTATATTTAGCATTTTATAAACAAAATATACACTTGTATACTTGTANTGCATCTTATTTTTATTTAAATTACAATAAATAAATGTTATCTTTATGTTTTACTTTTTATATATCTAAGCCTCTTTTACCCAGTACTACAAAAATTATATGAAAATTTCCCATAGTAAGAATTTTATTCCAATTTATTAATACCATTTGTCGAGATTAATCTTTTGAAATTAGCTTTTATATTTAGCATTTTATAAACAAAATATAAGAATAATAATTACACTTGTACAATTGTTCAATTATCGTACAGCAAACAGAAAATCGAAAGACACACGTAGTATTTACATTTAGTTAATTTTAGATAAATATGTATAAATTACACTTATTTGTCTGTTTAACCATTCTTTTATGATCTGTGACAAAATAGTAGTTCATGGTATGATAATTTAATGCGTTTGAATAGAGACCTTCTTAGCATGTCGAAAACTTGAAAATTGCTTGTCCTCGATGTATCTTGCACATTAAATTTTCATTCTTCATATATTGAAAGGAATTATACATAACACTTCCTTATGTAAAAAATGTATATAATAACAATTTCTGTGCTTTTAAACAAATAGTTTTTAAAATATTATTTGTTTAAATAACTTTGTTCATACTTGCAATCGCAAAATTCTTATTCGAAAACAAGTTCTTAACTTTTTGTTTATTATCTCAAAAAAAAAAAAAAAAAATAGTATTTAACTAGAAGCTGAATTTTTAAATATTATTATAATTCTAGATATTATTGCAGTTTTATAATGGAAATAAAGCGCACCCTGTAGATACATTTTATGCTTCTGTTGACATAAAATTTGTTTTTTCAATATTGTTTCATTAGTAAATATAATATATGTCTAAGAGTAACTTTGTAATTATATAACAAATTTAAATATGAGATTTTGAAATACGAAATTCATATAAATGAAAAACTTTGATCACTGAATAAATTTTTGTTTTCTTTAACCCATCAAAAAGAAAAATTGATAAGAAATTTATTTTATCGCGTGGCTTGTTTATACAATCATGTAAAGCAACAGAAGTTAGTGCGGTAACCATTTAACCCAAAAATGTTTTCTGTTTAATCGTTTTTATAATTTCTTCATTTTTTTCAGTGTTCATACATTCAGCACAAGACAGTAGAAATGACAGACAGCACGACACATAATAATTACAACATTTACAGTTGTGCTCCAAAAAAGGATTTAAAAAACCAACACGTAAGTTGAACATTACAATTGTATTTGCTCACATAAAATTGATTGAGGTCTCTTTAAAAGCAATCACAAGTACAAGGAAATTAACTGATAATCGTGCAGATTAAAAATATTATGTTTGTAGTGCCGTACAATTTTTACATTTATCTTGTCTCAATAATATATTCACTCGATTAATGATATAAAATAATAATCCCCAAAGCCGCTTATCATGAAATATAAAGACATTTTGAGGTGAGCGACTATTCAGCTGACTATCTTATTTTAATTTAATTATATTTATTTTTTTATTAAAATAAAATTCTATTCAATTTATTTAAGTTTTCAAACATTTTTCAACTATATCGTATCGTTGAGGTCGTGAGTTGAAGGTTTGTCCGAGTGCCGCCGCCGCCACCATAACATTGTCCTTTATAACGTCAGCAAACATGCCAATAAAAAAAACTAATACCGTCAGCCTTGATCTACTCTTTATCTTGTGTTTTTCACGCGTAGGAAACTTATTCAAACTCATTAGCAAACCATAGTTCTACTGTCATTACTAATTAATAGAGATTTCCCTTTTGTTGCGTTTCTTTTACATGTTAATAAAGATTGATTCATTTGTTCGCCCCATGATCGACCTAATATAGCACAGTTCGCCGATAAAAAAGTAAATTACCATGGTTTCAACCGTCTCACCGTTTGATAGATAAGATATTTCATCGACTACATATGAATTTATTTGCAACATAAACTATTTGTATATGTAAACGTAGCGTCTGAAACGTATTAATGGCATTCGATGACGTTTCGTTTGAGGTATTTGCCACGAAGAAAAAAACAATTAACATGCGAAATGTATCAAATATATAACTGTATATAATGCAAGCAGTCATAAATTTACTTGAATAGGTTTTTCCTTTTTTTATTACTTCAAATGTGAACGATAATATTCGAATCGTTTCTCTTTTTATTATTTACGGCCAATGAATTTTTGTATTTATGATATTCAAATTAATAAAAAAGAAATCTATTGTTTTATTTGACCCATGTTCGTTTGACACAACAGTATTAATGTTGTACGACCAATTAACATAACATTTAACACATTGTGCGATTCATGATGAATGGATATCGTAGTAGGTTTTTCTCTCGTCTGATAATAATTATAAACGATGCCCTAAATACAATTCAATATTACAATTATCTTATCTTATAATGTGTATAATATGCAAAATTAAACCATATGATTTTAAATTGGCAGTTAATCGCGGGTTTTCCTTCAAATCATATTGGCTACCAAAGGTGACCAGCGTAATTTTTCTATGTATGTAGCGCCTTTTTAATAGTTATCAATTTTCTTATTAAAATTAAAAATGAAATTCCATTGAAAAATAAAACTGACGTTCATACACTAAGGTGTGCGCCTAGTACTCGGTGTTATTTGCAATGTTTTCGACATAAATCTGTCTGTTAAATTACCCACCCCAACCCTTACCGGTAAAAGGTTACCCAAATGAAAACTCGTATTGGCTGCGATAGTGACTTTAACGATAATACACCCAAAAGTCGTTTATCCGAACCGTGAACACATAATAGGTAAATATATTAACGAATCTAGTCGCGTATCAATGACATACTTTAGGCTGCCGAAGAATAATATAATCGCATTTCTTGCGTCGTTTTATGTCGTGACTTTCGGACGTTTCTGTGCGTTTGTACACGCCAATCCAATTAAATTAGTGCAAAATTTATTAAGTTATCTCCCGGAATTCTTTCCTCGGCCGCCTTTGTTTTTCCATCCTTTCGAACACACCCGAGGTAATCCCACGTGATGTTACTTCAAGTTTTTTATTATTATTATTATTATTATTACTACTACTTTTAAGTTTTTTTCCCCTAAATTTAAGCTAATAATGCATTCGGAATGCATCGCCGTATAAACATCTGAAGATTTAAAATATCCAAGTACAAAAAATTGCAGTCGAAATTCTGGTACATAAAAACTAAACGTCAAGGTCAAGGTTTTCCTTCGTAACTTATTGAATATAAAATAAATATATAGAATATTCATGTAGGTTTTTTTTTTTGAAAAACGTACTAGGAAACTCATGTGTTAACAAAGTACTGATACAACAGACGTGTGTTCAGATAAGAAACTAAGATAAAAACGTAACACTTGCTGTACTATAAGTGTATACCTGAAATCCGTCTTTTCGGGGTTATCAAAAAAACCGCAACGGTCGCCGTTAAAAGGCCGATCGCATATTCGCCAACAGCTCTCGCCTATTAGTTTTCAAACTGACAACGTTTGAGTTGAGCGTTCGTATGCGTGAGCACTTTGTTTTGCTATAGCTGTACATCCATCACATTTTTTGTATACCTATACAGAACGGATGTCATGTTATGACACCTAGTTGAAGATAAAATTAGTAATTAGTGGTGTTTTTTAACAGGTGACCACCACGATGGACGGTTACGACAACAAAGGAATGCTAAGATCTGAATTGGATATAAACGGAAAGCCCGTCAATGGAGTTACCAGGTAAGCGTCTTGCTACTGATGGATAACGATTATGTGCTGACACCCGACAGAATTCCGCGTTAGGTGTATGAATAAATGTATATAACCTAGCTAAAAAGTAGGTAAACCGACCGGTATCTTTGCCGCTGTGTATCCGATTACTTATACCTAAACAGTTTACTGTAAAAACCTACCGCCTAATGAACTCGATTTCAAAGTTTAGCCGTCCGTTGCGTTAGCAAAATGCCAAGTCGACGAAATAATCCTACTCGGCTTACACATTAAACGACCGAGAAACGGCAAGGTAGTGTTTGCTGATATAGATAAAATAATTTTTATAGTATTTGATTTCAAAATGAAGTTTCATCTTTATAAGTTCAACACGATATCGAATTCTGATCGAAAATGACGACTTTATTATTTCCAAGATTTTCAGCTCGTGTACCAACAACACATCAATTAAGTTGTTTTGTACTATTACTATTATTATCACACATATTGACATAGTAGATTACAAAAAAAATAACAGATTATCCAATGAAATTTGACTGCCATTAAAATTGTATAAATACTGAACTTTTGCTTTCAATCCGAACTATACCCATAAACAACTCGTGAATAATATAAAAGTTCATTTAAATGGCATTGTTAATTATGGTAGTTTGTACTACAATAGATTAAATTCAAATATTGCCTAAAACGCACTGTAAAATTATTAGAACAAAGTGTAATTGAGAGATGTACAATTAATTGCTATTAATTTCTATAAATATATTGTTTTCCTAGTCTTAAAACAAAAACACAACAATATACCGATTCGATTTTTTCTCAATTAAATTTTCATATATTTTATCAATAATATTGTAGTATTAAATGCGAAAATCTTTACTTTTAGATTTGACCTTCAGTTGTTAATTTATTTCAGTCAATTTTTATATCATTGCAAAAATAGTATGTAATAGAAATTAAAATTGATAATTTCTTTTAACTAAATTTTACTTTATAGATCACTTCAAACGGAAAATAACTTCATAGTTTCTCATATGTTGTAGTGTTGATTTAACTTCAATTTATAAAATTTAAATTTCTAAGAAGTTGAAATAAACGGTATTTTTTTTGCAGCTAATTGATTTATGACCGAGCATAAAGTAAATAAAGACTAATCGAGTATAGTAAAAGTCAACAAAATATGTTTAAATATCAATTATGTTAAGTATTTAATCTTTAACAGTATCAATGAGAATTATTTGTATACAATTAGCACTTTATAGCGGCTTGTATTAATACTATTTTGTACCGATAGTCATTTGAATAACTACAAAAAATTATTACATTTTTCTTAAAAATAGTATAATTTATTTAAATACATTTCTTTCTTTTTTTATTTTAGCATTAATATGGAAAACTTAAGCAAAGTAATAGTGCTTAATACATCTTTGACAAACGGCCAACAACCACCGAGTGAAAAACCAAACTTCTATAATCCGTACCAGCATCGAGATGTAAAACATCCTACCTCGTAAGTATATTCATTTTTTACTGAAATTTAATAGTTACCATAATAATTATGTGTTAATTTGGAGTTCATAATTTACATTCTCTATGATCTAGTTCAGTTAAACGTATAACTTAATAATTCTATCAATTCCAAACTTTTATGTCAATAACCATATTTTTGTGTTATATAGGTATTTTGACACTTTGATACATCTTTTAAAGGCCAGTCTTGGTACTGGCATATTAGCCATGCCCAGCGCATTCCGAAACGCCGGTTATGTAGTGGGCACGTTGGGTACCATAATCATTGGTATTTTATGTACATACACGATACATTTATTGGTAACTATAAATTAAAATCATCTGGTACCAACAATGACTACTGAAATTTGATTTAACCGCATTCAAATATGTGTTTCTTAGGTTACTTCGTCGTATGAACTTTGTGTCAAGAGGAAAGTACCTAGTTTGACATATCCAGGCTGTGCGGCTGCAGCATTTGAAGAAGGTCCAAAAATGACCAGAAAGTTTGCTCCGTTTGCTAGGTAAAATTTTTATAGGAAATATATAAGACCATTCATTATTACTCTATAGTTTCAATCTAATAAATTGTTTTATTTTATAGATTTATAACCAAGTTGTTCCTAGTTTTATACCAAATCGGTTCCAGTTGTGTGTACATAGTATTTATAAGTAGTAATCTTAAAGCGGTAAGTGCAGTCTCACACTTGAAATTTTCAAAATAAAAATATTGAATATTTGTAAATTTGTATTTTAAAATGTTTGTTTTATGTTTTTTACAGATAGCTGACAATTATTCCAGTGATTCTATTGACATCAGAATGTATATGGTGTACATGATCGTTCCGTTAATATTAATTTGTAGTATACGTAATCTTAAACTTCTTGCTCCATTCTCTTCAGTGGCCAATTGTTTTTCATTATTAAGTTTCGCCTTAATATTCTATTACATATTCAGAGATCTTCCATCGCTTAGTTCACGAGAACCCGTTGGTACTATTAAGAGCATACCACTTTTCTTTGGAACTGTATTATTTGCAATGGAAGCCATTGGCATGGTAAAAAAAAATTTATATTGAATAAGATAATAATAATTAAAAATTTATGAAATCACCATTTATTATTTTTAATTTGATTTTGATACTTTAAAGTAGTATTAAAACAGTACAATTATACTGTAATACAATATAATTAAAATATTAATTTTGAATACTTCTTAGATGCCACATATATTTATAATGATAAATAGAATGTCAAAAAAAAGTATTTATATGTTTAACTTTAAATATGATTTGCAGTTAATAAATATCATTTAATTTATTAGCTCATTACAGTTATAAAATTAATATTAATTTTTGATTATTGAATGTACATTGAAGTTTTATATTGACAGTAAAACATTTAAATATTATAATTTCCAATTTAAATATAACAATTGATAAAGAGCAATTTGGAACTCGCATTGAGAGTACCACTAGTAATCAGAGTAAAATCTTTTTTTTGAGATTTATTGGACCTTAGATATAAATTTTTTAAGAATAGCTCACCAGAAAATAAAAAATTAGAGATAAATCGTTTTAAAATTGAAAATATACAATTATTAAGATTATAAAAATATACAATAATTTAAACTATAACTGCAATTTATAATTTTATTATTGTGCTTTTAGGTATTACCATTAGAAAACGAAATGAAAAATCCCAAAAAATTTGGAAGTGTATTTGGTGTTCTCAACGGCGCCATGGTTCCCATTACTCTTCTATATACTTTCATTGGATTCTTCGGATACTTAAAATATGGTGAAACCCCAAATGGCAGTATTACATTGGATCTGCCATCAGCTGAAATGTAAGTATTACACTGCTGTAATAATACATATCAATATTTTAAAATAACTTTTACTTTATAGACTTGCTCAATTAGTAAAGCTTATGTTATCCATCTCAATTTATATCTGTTATGCTCTATCTAATTATGTGGCTTTTGATATTATTTGGGAAAGTTTAGAATCCAAAATGGAGAAAAATGAATACAAAATCTGGTGGGAATATGCTCTTAGGATATCCATAGTTTTAGTAACATGTATGTATTTGCCTCATTGTATACTTTAATTTAATTTAAAATATTCATCAATACAAGTAATTATAACTAAATTTTTATTATTTCAGTCTTTTTGGCCGTAGCTATACCAAACTTGGAACATTTGATTTCGTTAATTGGTGCTTTTTGTTTATCAACTGTGGGCATAGCACTACCAGCAATCATTAACTTCTTAACATTCCTGAAAGTATACAGGAAAGAAGGATACATACGTTTAAGCCTGTTTATACTGAGAAATTTCCTTATTGTGCTAATTGCCATCTTTGCATTCATTATTGGAGTGTCAACCAGTATTAAAGATATTATTACCCATATGGAGTGATCACTTCAAGGGTGAAGTTTGTTTTGAATAACAAACAACAAGATTAATACTGAGCTACCGTTTGGTCGTGTTGGATGGTTCTTTTTTAAATTAGTGACCTATCATTGTTATTATTTTTATTATTATTAATATTACTTGGTCGCATATGCGAACCCATATAATTTTTTTAACAACTAAAAACAAATCAAATTCAGTATTTTATCACTTTTGATCAATGATCATATAATTTCAATGAATTTTATTATGTAATTTTACCAGTTCAGTATTTCCCATATAAATTTATATAATTAATAATAATTATTTAATTGGGTAAGTTTTAACATATTTTTGATAGAATTTTCACTGATAAAAAAGAAATAAATACATCACAGGATATCCCTGTTTGTTTTTATGCTCTACAGAGATAACAGATCTCCGATAGCCTATCCATATCTATTTTATATACATGTATGTATATTATATATTAATCATTTGAGGTTCATAGTTGGTTTTACAAAGACAGTTATTTTTTATTAAAGAAATTTTTTGAATATAGATAACTCTGTGGACAAAAAAGACTACATATAAATATTTTGCACATTTATTTTAAAGTTTAGAACTATTAATATTTTAATTACTACTCAATATCATTATTAGCGATCAAAAGTTTATATTAAACAATATTCAAAATTTAAACTAATCGCATTTTCTTTTATTGATTTTTTAACGGCTTAAACTAATTTTAATACAACTAGTTTATATATATATATATATTATAAACATTCCTTCTCATTTAATAAATTTAAAAATTTAAACTGTTTTTTTGCTCAATATGAAATATAATATGTGTACATAGTATACTATTGACAGACATGGATGCTAAGTCATAGAGGTTTTGTTATTTACATAATAATTGTAACAAGTTAAAAAATAATTGTATTTTTTACCATTAGATATTATAATTTCTTCGAATTAATTATCAATTGATACTTTATTGTGATACAATTAAACTAACTTGTGGTATATAAATTTTGTATATGTATATAAATATAAATATTTATATATATATATTTATTTATTTATATATTGTATACAAAAAGAAATAGTTTTTTTTAATTGCATGAAAATATTACTTTAGTTGATAATAATTTATTATTAATAGACAAAAATTTATATATATATATTTTATAATATAAAGTTGTAATATGAATAATACATGTAAATAAACTGATTTTTTTAAACAGAATAACTATTACATTATGTATTTTAGACTGAAAATTTAATAAAACAATGCATACTAACTAAAATCAATAATTTATATATAGAACATTAACACACAAAACACATCTGTAATAATATAAAATATTTAATAATTAAATAAAAAATAGAAATTTATATTAATTATTATTTGCAAATAATAAATTGTAAGCTGTAAATTATTATTAATTGACCCATCTCAAGCAGAGTTAACTTTATATTTCAGGGAAAAAATAATAATATCAATAAATAATATAATAAATCAGTACTAGCCACCTAACTTAATATTTTATATTATCATGATTACTTTAATAACGTTTTACGCAAAACACTAAATTATTGATTTATGATATTTTATTTTCTCTTGTTTAAGTTAATATATAAACGGTAATTCAATATAATAACTCTTGTATCATAAAAACCCAAATTATATCTAGTTAAATTTCTTAACTCAAAAGAAATATTACATTTGTATAAAAGGTATTACAAAGTTGAAAACAGTTTTCTTTCTTTTATTTCTTTAATATGTATTTTAATAACTCTAATGTATAACCTATCCGATAACTAAAAACGGCAGACAAAGCTTAACTTTTGAGATTTACAGCATCTGATTCACTACACTACACCCCTTATTTTATCATATCAGATTTTTAAACATTAAAATATAAAATACTAAATTATAAGCTATAAAATTTCACAAATTAATTTTTTTTTTCAGTATTTATTTATTTGAGACAACCTTGAGGTCTTATTCAAAATTAATCACTAACATTAGCAACTAAAATTTCATAAAATGCATAGTTAAAATATTGTACATAATGATGGAGGGAAATTTCCAATAAAGAGTCTCCAAACCTATATACTAGTAAAATTTTCATTAATCAATATATATTTACAATTAGTCATAAACTTTAATCCGTTTTACTCTTGTGGCATCTTGAGAATAATCAAGAAGTTGAGCTGCAGCTTTGTTGACGTGGGGGTTCAGATAATTTTCATGTGCCTTGTCGTACTATTGAATTTCTTTTCTGGGGTGGTTGGTATTAATCATATCCTTGTTAATATGGTCATTTCTTTCGTACATATAAGCATTGGTAATAGTACGGAGAGTACTATTTTGCATAGTTTGAATTTTATCAATCCAAGACTGCTAATAAGTCACACAATAAGTCCCCACAGTTGGATACAATAAGTCGATAGTGGTTTTAAGATAGATGCATAATGTAGTCTTTTGTTTTCTATTGAAAGTTATAATTATAATACTATTTTCTTAAAATAAAAAAAAATTGCTCTAAAATTTATTTTGATTTTTGTATATATTTTAAAAATATTGAATTTAAAAATTATATTTTGATAAGCGCAATAAGAACATAATATTTGAGAAATCGAACTTATTTTCTAATTACAAATATTTCTATATTCAGGTAATTTTAATAACTTTTAGAAAACTAAGCTCCCTTAGATCTTCAGATTGTACCTATGAATATTTTTTATACATAACATAAAAAAAAACCCAGCACAGGGGGGTCGCGGCACAGTGGTGACGTGGCATAGTTGGAACAAGTATAATGATATCTGACAGTGATTAAAATCACTATCAAAAAAAACGCTTCGATGCAAATCTTTAGATAGTGTTTAATTTAAAAAAATTGGTGGATTATTCCAAAAGCTACATGATCTGCTATTTTCTTATTAATATCCTGAATGAAAAAGGAATTATTAAAAAATATTATTTCTCATGAAAAAATTATATTGATCCATATATTTTTTAAAAAGTTATAGCATTTTAAAGTAAAAAATGTAAATTATAAAATCGAGAAATTTCACACAAAAATAGCATTTGGTAGCCATTTTCACCACGAAGACAAGTCCAGAGGTCAAATTTTTTTTTTCAAATTAAAGTATATTACATTAGCTTTAATTTAAGATATATATAAAAGTGTCAGACCTTCCGGAACATTTTCAAAAGCTAAGTTGAAAAAGTTGTCATTTTAAATCCCCCCCTGTGGGCAGGTTAAGTGTCAGATTTACAAAAAATATATACCAAATGATAGATAAAGACATCAAGCGTCTATAAAAAAAAAAATTATATTGATATGTTCATTTTTAAAAAAAGTTACGGCAGTTTTTATTAAAAAAAATTGAAAAAATTTAGAAAATTAGCGATTTTTAAATTTGTAATTTTTTTGGAGGTTTCCCCTATTTACGAGGAACGAGGGAAATTTTTAAAATTTTTGAGGGTAATGTCTTAGACTAGATACGATTTGTGATCTTTTGACGTATCGTTGAAAGAAATCTGTTCGGTAAGAGCTGAGAAAAAGTGGTAACAGACCTAAAAAAAATAAACACATCTTAGTAAAACCAATTCCTTCGCAGCTTCGCATCGAAGCTAAAATAATACAAATCAAACAATTTTATCAATAAATATACTTTTTAATTCAACCAATTATAATAATAATAAAAAAGTCATTTGCGGCCAATATATATTCCAAAATAATTAAAAATAATTCAAATACAACAATTCTTTGAAAATCAAAAAATTCAAAATAAGTTAAATTTTTTAACTCTCCATTACATAAATCAAATTTTTTGCTTTTAAGCATCGTCTAAAATAATCCTAAATAAAAACAGTAGCACAGTAGGGTCATGGCATAGTTGGGTCAAGTAAAGATGATATCTGACAGTATTTAAAATCACTATTATAAAAAATTCTTTCGTATAAATCTATAGATAGTGTTTAATTTTATGAAATTTATGGATTATTCCAAAAACAAAATTAACTCTGATTTCCTTATTCATATCCTGATTACAAGTTATATGATTAAGCTTAAACATTTTACTACAGAACAATAAACAATTTTAAATTTTAAATATTTAGAAATTATATCAAATAAACTAGTCATTAAAAATGGTAAAATAAAACGTACTAATTCAAGTACTCATAAGTATCCTTAGACAATTAATAAAAGTTAATACATAGACAAATATTGACTATATATTTTACTATGTTATAGATTTTTCAATCATTATAATGATTAAAAAAATCATTAAGAACAATAAAATTTACTGATTAATAATTTAAAAAGTATATGTT
This sequence comes from Daktulosphaira vitifoliae, assembly GCF_025091365.1. Lineage (NCBI taxonomy): Eukaryota > Metazoa > Arthropoda > Insecta > Hemiptera > Phylloxeridae > Daktulosphaira > Daktulosphaira vitifoliae. The sequence continues at coordinate 27,351,819 of NW_026099575.1, read as the reverse complement.
TAATTATATTTAAACATACCTTAAATTTTTTTGTAGTTCAATAAAATTATTCAAGGTTATTTATAAAAAATATACTTGCACATCTGTTTAAAAAGTTTCTTATTAACTTATTTTTATCATTTGACCTGTAGCTACTTTAACAATTATAACAATTTTATATTTTACTAATGAATAATAAAAGTAATTTTTTTTATTGACTTTTTTTAGAATAACACAAATTAAAAACACTGTTGTATACTTGTGATCATTGTATAAGGTTCAGCCCTTTAATAAAAACATAAATTTCCATAAATTACCAAAAATAAAATTTTAATGAAGTAAAATTTTATTTTTAGTAATTATTTAAAAAAAAAGGTGTGTAACTCAGTAATATTCCAATATAATATTATAAATTATTTATTAATAAAAAGTTTGCTGTAATATGATTTTAATTTTCAAAATATTTCGAAATTAAAGTTACTTTATTCGCTACTCGGTAAGATGTTCAATAAATTTTCTTTACATAAAAAAAAACAATGAAATATAATCTATACCAATAAAATATACTTATACAATCGTTAATTGCACTTTTTAATCTAAAGTAGTATGTGAACAACAAATTAAATTTTTAAAATCAATCAAAAATATGAACTTGACATTCTTTATTATTCAATCGGTATTTAAACGAACAACGACGAGCAATCACTCATTTCTAAAAATTATTTATTGAGTTTAGTTGTTTTTAGTTTTTTTTAATTTTAATATGGTTAACTTAAATGAAGTAACTATTCTCAACTCGGTTTTAATAAACCTTCAAACAACAAAAGAAAAACCAAACTTCTACAATCCACACCATCATCGAAATGTAAAACATCCTACCTCGTAAGAATTTTATTATTATACTCGAACAACGGATTAATAACACAATAACATATATGCATAATTTTTTATCATTTCCTTTAGTGTCAAAAAACATTTGACGTCAAATATATACAAACAGATTCTTTTTATAATCCCAAGCTTCACGAAATATCTTCGATAGTATTAGAGTTAATCATTATTTTATTTTTTCAACAATTATGGTTCTTTGTTGAGCTACTTTACACGAATAATTAATTTTCCACTACCATCTCTTAAAGCCTAACCCGAATCAATTTTCGATTTTCAATTCACAACTCCATTAAATTACGTCATTAAATTTATTCAATTAAAAAAAATTACCTTATTCAATCTATTTACGAGTTACAGCTGTTTAAAGTTTAAGAGTGATAAAAAAAAACCTTATTTATTTTTTAAAGACTGCAACATTATCATCTGACGTACATTGGATAAACGCAACAAGTTCATAAAAATACGATAAACTGTTAATGTATATTCATTGCATAGCTATGATCCGGTAGCCCTTATCGATTTATATGTATGAATAAATAATTATTTTTTCTTCAACCTTAAACTTAAATAACTAGTAACTCAATGAGATTAATTTTTTCTTGTATAGTACTCAAAAAAGAATTATTATTGTTGCGAAAAACGATGGTAAACTCTAGTGACGAAGTTAAAGAATCATCTATATAATTTTAATATTACAACAAACCATTGATCAGAAGCCCGTTGGCAAAGGATAACTAAAATTTTATTATTTTTCTGTGAAAAAAACTTGAGATTATTTAATAGTTAAGAAAATAGGAATTACTAAACAGCAAATACAATTTTGTCTCAAAAAAATCCATCATGTCAATAGCCATAGGTATTGTAACTCTACTACACTTGTGTGATAACAATAATAACACTACAATTTATGATTGATGAATTGAGGGAAATATGAACCTCAAATATACCAATAATTTCTCAATATCATGATAAATAAATCACTCTTTAAGTGTTATATTTACTATATAGATATAATTACATTATTAAACCACCCCTTCTGCTAACGAAATAAAATTTCTGATTCCACTGATAAAAAAATATAGAAATTCATAAAAAAAAAAATTATTGAAAATAAATAATTACTTTAGTTTAAGTAAAATATAAACTATTTAAAAAAAATTTTTATGAAATTTTAAATTATTTTTATGTTGATAATTGTACGTCGTATATTCTTTCTACTTAAGTGTTCATAATCATTATATACATTTTACAGGAATTTCGAAACTTTTATACATTTCTTAAAAGTTTGCATAGGTATAGGTGTATTAGCTATGCCTAGTGCATTTCGAAATGCTGGTTATGTTGTAGGCACTTTGGGAACTCTAATAACTGGTTTTATTTGTACTTACACACTACATTTAGCGGTAAGCATTAATATCAACTAGATATTGCTAAATTATTCAATTAATTAATTAATATTAATAAAATTATTAGACCTCTTTGATAGAAAAGTAAATTTATAATTCTTAAAAATATTTTTAAGTATCTATTAAAATTGACCTCTTGAAATTACACTTAGAACAGTTTTTTCTATTAAAAATTAGTATTCATTTAGTTTATTTTAAGTATATTTAAAATAATTATTTTATGTTGCTTTACCTCCCAAAGTTGTGGAACTACAAAATATTTAGATAAATCAGAAGACAAATTAAACTCTTGCCGATTTGGTGTCTTACTATAAATTAGTAAAAACGGTTCAGTTAAAGAACAATTTTTTTTGATGACTACAATTTAGCTTTTGTGAAATTTAAGGACAAAAAATTGATTATATTAAAACATAATTTGAAATTTTAATAGCTATTATTAATTAGGGCTTTAAAGTTTAAATATTTCAAATATTTAAGTAAAAAGGAAGGGGTAATAATAACTTTACACCTAAAAATTTTATTGAAAATTTAAAAAATATGTTTTTTACCTACATTTGTTCACGGCCATATAGTTAGGTTTTGTAAATGCATTCATAGATGTTTAAAGTTAATATTTAATAAGTTAGTATTTTTCAAATTAAATATTTCTTGGCATTTTAAAACCCTGTATTAATATTGTGATATCTATCATTGTGTTCTTATAGTTTCAAACTTCGTATGAATTATGCAAGAAAAAAAAAGTGCCAAGTTTGACATACTCAGCTTGTGTGGCGGCGGCTTTCGAAGAAGGTCCACAACTAACTAGAAAATTTGCACCCTTTGCTGAGTAAAATACTTATCAGTTAACTATGAATAGTACCGTATTCAAAAATCAGTTTCAGAAAAAACTCTTTATAAAAAAAATATTTATTTTTTACTTAATTCCCTTTTATCTGTACCTAGAAATAATACGGTAAAAAACTTGTGGGGTAGATAGCCTTGATCTCTTTTTTGGATACGGCGAGACTGAGAGACATAATTTATGATTCTTAGAACGGAAAGAGTATAAGTGAAATTTGTTAAAAATCTGAGTTAATCAGACTAACAAAAAATAATAATTCCTTTTATTAAAAATTTTGGAGAAAGCAATTATCATATAAAAATGATGGAAAATGTATTATTTTTACAAGGTATTAATAGAAAACAAAATGTGTTGAACATGACTTTCTCGAAATTAAACAATTTTACTGATACTATTTACATTTTAAGAGCCTCGTTGATGTATGTGCTTATTATCTTATCGAATATTGATTTTTATTTTTTAGATTTATTGTCAACTTTTTTTTAGTTTTGAGCTTAATCGGTTCCAATTGTGTGTACATAGTCTTCATAAGTACTAATATTAAATCGGTAAGTAAATTAACAACAAATATTATGAACTATGAATTGTAAATATTTTTACATTAATTTTTTAATTGACGATTGTTTATTTTTATTATAGGTTGTTGATAATCATTTCACAAATTCAATTGACGTCAAGATGTTTATGATTTACCTAATTATCCCCATAACATTGATTTGTTGTATACGTAATCTCAAATTCCTTATTCCATTATCATCAGTTGCCAATTGTTTGTCTTTGTTAAGCTTTGGAATCATATTCTACTATGTCTTCAGAGATGTTCCATCACTGAGTTCAAGAGAGCCTGTTGGTACCATTAAAAATATACCGCTATTTTTTGGAACTGCTCTTTTTGCTATGGTATCCATTGGAATGGTAATAAAAAAAAATTGAATATTCGAAAATAAAAACTGATATTTTATTACATATAAAAAGGTAGGCATTAAAAAACTCATTGAAGTTGCTGCGGTAAGGACTCGGTTTGATTAGAAAATTTTCTATTTCCACCCTTAAAGTTTTTTAATTATAAACAAATATAATAAGTGTGGTAATAAGGAAGACCAAAGTAACAGTTGAACGGTTAAAATTATATTTAAGGCCCCGCAGTTCTGAAATCGTAATATTACTAATTTTCCCACATTTTATCGAAATTAAAAAACGTAGAGTAAATTGGGTTGAAAGTTTATAACGGGGTAAGAGTACACTATTGAAATAAATATTATAATAGTTATAGTTATAGTGTTGTAACAAATTATTCATAAATATCAAGTCTTCGACCATTTTTACATGATTTTCTATTCATTACAAAATCGTCGAACTAAAATTGAATACATTAGAAAGATTATAAAAATTTTTCATACTTGAATGTTATATTTCACTCAAAAAGAATACTATTTTAAGTTTATAGAACAATTTTATAAAACTTGAATTTTTTTTTGGTTGGATATATAATATTTTTAATAATAAATATTGAGTCATTACAAAGTTATATTTTTACACACAATTTTGCCGTATAATTAAAAAATGAATGTATGCAATATTTTAACTTAAATTTACNATTTTAAGTTTATAGAACAATTTTATAAAACTTGAATTTTTTTTTGGTTGGATATATAATATTTTTAATAATAAATATTGAGTAATTACAAAGTTATATTTTTACACACAATTTTGCCGTATAATTAAAAAATGAATGTATGCAATATTTTAACTTAAATTTACTACTTTAATTTAGATATTCCCACTGGAAAATGAAATGAAAAATCCCGAAGGATTCTGTTCTGTCTTTGGTGTTATCAATTGCGCCATGTTGTTCATTACAATACTGTTTACATTTGTTGGGTTTTTTGGCTACTTAAAATACGGCGAAACTAATAATGGCATTATTACATTGGATCTACCTGCAAACGAAGTGTATATAGATTATAAAAACAATATATTATGTTCTTAATTATTTTTATCTTTATAGGCTTCCTCAACTGATGAAGCTTATGTTATCCATATCTATTTATAGCTGTTATTCTCTGTGCAATCATGTGTCTATCGATATTATATGGAAACATTTTGAAACAAAAATGGAAAAAAATGAATACAAGATCTGGTGGGAGTATACACTGCGATTGTCCTTAGTTCTATTAACATGTATGTGTCTCCTCATTACTTAATAATAGAATTAAAATTTATCTAAATAATTCAAATTTCATAATTTTAGTTTTTTTAGCTGTTGTTGTGCCAAACTTGGAATATTTAATATCATTTATTGGTGCTTTCTGTTCAACTATGGGCATAGCACTTCCAGCTATCATTAATTTATTAACGTTTCTGGATGTATATAGGAAACAAGGATGCTTACGATTAAGCCTGTTTATATTGAGGAATTTCCTCATTGTGTTAATTGCCATCTTTGCATTTATTATTGGAGTGTCCACTTGTATTAAGAATATTATAGCTATCCAAGAGTGATCACATCTAGAATAATTTTTGTTTTGATTTTTATTAAGCTGTCATCTGGATCGAGTGAAGCGGTTTTTATTTTAACTATAATTGTTATTAATTTTGAAACGAATCAAAAATAAAAAGTTAAAATTAAATTAAACGCGAGCTACAAAAAAGTCATGAATTTAGCTATATTAGCTATTACACTCTAATCATATGAGTATTATCGCGTTTTGAAGTATTTAAAGCGAGAGCTTTTTATAAATAATTGTAAAAATTAAATTTTATAATGGATACTGAAAGTAATTTAAGGAATTATTATTTTTATATTAAAAATAATTAAAATTTTCTTTAAAAAAAATGTTTATTTTATACACACCTCTATTAATTTATTCATTAATTAACATAATCCAAAAACAAATTAATTATTAATTATATTATAGTAGGCAAATGTCTATTAAAAACTGTATTTTAAATTACAAATTTAAATAAACCTTGATATGAAGGATAATGGTCCCCTTAGAACAATAATAATTACATGGTCATTATAAAGGTATTTTTAAGAAAACAATGAAAAATATTCTTATGTATCCCCCAAATACAAAATTACGTTACTGTTTGAATGATTTTCCAAGTTTTCAAAATCAATGAATAAGCGTTAAATAGAAATAAGTATTACAATAATACCCAAAATTAGTGTTCAAAACGAATATTAAATAGTATAAAACCGATAAATTCATCATGTTGTATACCCTTTAGTTCTTTCAGAAAAACAATATGAAGATTCAGTAACTGAAATCATATTCTCATAGTACCCGGATACATGGTCGACGATGGTGGGCCGAGCGTGGTCGACCTGAGTTGCCAACGTAGGTCGACCGGCCGATAGTTAGCAGTATACATTTTCTTATGAGTCCCTGGTAGAAATATTCAAAAATGTGACATAATTCCGGTGCGTCGTGTTTGACTGAACGGCTTCGACCATAAAACGTTTTCATATCGAGCGCATGTCTATCATGGACTGTAGTCGGCACCGGACTTAATAGACCGGTACCGCACGGAACTCTTAAATAAACTACACATAGTACCCTGGTATACGGAAAGCGGTTGTTTCATTTTCAGTTACGCTTACCACCCACGCTTTTTGTTTGTACAAAAATTATTTTTTCAAATATAATTTTCTTTTACATAATCTATTAAATGAATTTAATCAATTTAAATAATGAAATTATTTAAGTAAATTTGAACAGTCATGGATTTATACATAACATATGGTTTTTATTTATAGTTTAACTTGAACATAAATGAGCTTTATATATATTAATGTGTAACTTATTTTTTTTTATCTACTAATTAAACACAAAGAAAACAGAAATACAATATTAATTTAAATTATAAAAACAGTCGAATAAAATTTGATAAAATATTGAATAAATTAAATTAAATTAAATTAGACAAACTCATTTATCGAAATTTTTTAACAATACAAATAATTTTTCACTTCATTACAAGAAATGTTTACTATAAACAAAATAAAATTGGCTGTAATTAAATAAAAATAACTTTATACAATTATATGAAATAATTTAATGTCGAATGCAACGTAGAAACAAAATTTATTGTGATACACGTTGACGTATTTTACTAAAATAATTATTAATGTTACTTTAACAACAACATTAAGTTAATAATTATTGTGTACATTGATGAGATTATATAAGGAGATATAAACAAAATCGAATAAAATTATTAAATTTAAATTAACTATATTTTTTAGTATCATTTTGTTGTTTCACGTTTACAGAACTTGCTACCAGGGTTCTATACATGTTTGACTTTCATTAATTCAATGGAATTAAATAGACAAATTAGATACTAAGAACAATTAGTACGTGTCCAAAAATTAATGACAATGTGCTCGCATTTTTTACAGTATTAAGTTTAGTTAAAAATATAATGATATAATATATTAGACTTCTGTCAAATAAATAAGTGATTATTATTGTTTTGAAATATATTTACATACAATGTATATACAATTTATAATAAAAAATAAATTTCAATCTAAACTTCTTAGCAATAGTTTTTACATTTTTGTAAAATTCGAAGTTTTTAAAATTACACAAATCGCTTACAAAATTAAACACTAACTAATTTTTAGCTTCGATGCAAAGCTGAGAAGGCATTAATTTTACCATGATGTGTTTTTTTTTTTTATGTCTGTTGCCACTTTTTCTCAGGTTTTACTGGACCGATTTCTTTCAATAATACGTCAAAAGATCACAAATCGCATCTAGTTGAAGACATTACCATTAAAAATTGAAAAATATTCCCTCGATCCCCGCAAATGGGGGAAATATCCAAAAAAAAATTTCAAGAAAAACTATTGTTTTATATTTTGTTATTTATCTATACAATTTTAAAGACTTGTTAATTTTCTGTTAACAAATAGGTAGGTAACTAACTACTTTTAATTTTTCTAGAGAAACTGTTATGTTTTATATTAATTAAATATCTACTAAGAAAATGTATTAAAATAATATACTTTTACTTATTCATAATTTTTGAATTTCGTTAATTCAAATGTGCCCCGCATATATTCAAATGTACTTGTGTTTAACATTTTATAATTAACTATTATTCAATGATGTAGATTATAATAATTACAGTTGATGTTAAATTATTATGAGAATCTAACAGGACCATTATACTTCAAATTAAATGTAAAAAAAAATTAAAAATCAAAATGTAATTTTCATTCAAATCTGCTCCAGTCTCTCCTATACTTATATTGTGATATAAAAATCGATAGTTACAAATCTAATCTATACAGTCATATTGTGTTAAAAAGTTAAAAAAGTTAAAAAGTTAAACGATGTAGAAATTTCCATTAAGAAGACTTTTAAAATACCTACTAGGGTTTTATGAGCATTGTTTGGATTTACAATAACACAATAGTAGGTTGTCGAGTTGTTTTTGTTAAATAGGTTATGACGTGTACTATCTGTTGAACATTTTGTTGTTTATTAATTGTTAACAAAATAACTATCTAGAATAAGAAAATTAAATTAACCAAAATATAAATTTATGATATTTGTTCATTTATTTGTTTTAATTATTTTAATCGAATAACCTACCTGGAGTGGTAGAATATTTGTTGCCACATATTTTATTTATAATAACTCTAAACTTGAATATATGTACTTATGAAACAATAATGAATTTGTATAAACTTTTAAAAATATAATCATAGTAAAAATTATTTCACTTCAGTTATTATTACTATGATTTTTTTTTTTGTTAAAATATAAAATATTAAATTTATATAAATTTAAGTTTTGAGAGAGAATTACCAAAAAAGTAATTTGAAAAATTATTCTCATAAATGATAGTCATAGTTAAAGCGATCTATTGACTAACAATTGTCCTATTGTGACTGCCCAACACGACCTAAGTACAAAAGCAATCTCTTGGCCATGGCTGTGTCCTGTCCGATACAAATACCAACAGAACGACCGTCACATTCGTCACACACTCTTACCTCGGCAATATGCCGTTGCCGCGGCCGCAATTGCCCCGTGCAATGTTATGTCACACAACCGCGTTTTGGTACCAGGAACCTATGCGGTTGGTGCGTACTGCTGAACACTAGTCTAGGTCACGCTCCAGATTCGCGATCAGCTTCAGGGCACTAGTTCATTCAAGTGTCACACACACCAGGGTCGCATAATCCGTATATTTCTTTACATAATATAGTCCTAATTTAAATAAATAGTCATTTTCCAGACATTTTTGCTAGAAATAATAATTATTTTCTGGATTTAAAACAAAAAATTTTCAATCAGCTTCAATTGCTTTTATACACCCAATAATTTTTTCCCTATTTTTAATTGATTTCATAACTATCCTTTAAAATAACAATTTCTTAAACTAAATTAGTGGATGATATCAACTGAAAAATTATTTTATTATTAATAATTAATTATGTAATTTTTTTGTACTAACCAACATATCTATTAAATATTTGATAACTTATTAAAACTATATGATTTTATTCAATTTTTAAAATAATCATATGGTCAAAATAAAACAAAATTTATAAAAGAGAATAAAGTAAATAATATGTAACAATAATTTACGATAAAAACAACTGATGACTCTATCTAGTACAATATTTTCAAATAAAAAAATTTTGTACAACTGTACATTATTGTAATACCTTATATTGGATACGTTAACTCTAACGACAAAAGAGACGTTCAAATAACATAATTAAAACTTCCTGGAAATTGTCATTGTTTAATAATATATTCATAGAAAACTTAGTTCATTCATGCTGGTTGAACGGTACAGATAGAAATAATGTTATCATCCCGTAGTTATGGTGCCGATGTTATGTCACATTCGTGGAAATGATAACCAGGGTCGTATAAGCTTACCATTCGTCAAAGAAAAACCAGCTACGACAATAAAAACCTTAGGTCGACAATGATACTGTCCAACACAGTCGTCGACCGTACCGATGGTGCCTAGTACCAGGGTCGCATGTACTTAACGCTATTCGCAATGTTCTCGTTAGCTGCTGCGGCTGTAAAATGACACCGTTTAATCACACTTATTAATTGTTTTCTAGAAATTATTTTATACATTTTATAGTATTTTATTTTTATTTAAATTACGTATTTTTTACTTTCGGTTCTAATCAATAATTTAAGTAATTTATAATTGTTGTTATAAAAATTTCTATGATTTTCTATAATATTATGATTAATTTATAGTATCAATAGTGCTGAGAACATTATTTTGTAGAGTATATTTTAGGAATAAATTATTTAGGAGTAAGAAATTAAATAACAAATTATATAAGCTATTTTTTTTTAAATATCCAAAGCAATAGTAAAAGTTTTTAATGGTACTTAGAACAACAATTTTTTTATACATTTTGATGAGTGTTTATTCAATTTTTAAATCAAAGCAATTAAATCTGAAAATCAAGAATCATAACTTGGGATAAATGAAGAAAATTACTAATGTTAAGTCCACAAAAGTCGTAACTTAAAAACACGTTCAAATACTTTATCATAACTCATAGAACCCATAGAACTCATAGAACTCATAGAACCCTGGTATAAAATTTACTAAAATCATCATAAAACAATATTCACACATTTCATTACATTAATATTATAATTAAATTAATATTCATATTTTACAAAATACATGAAAATAAATTATATAAAAAAATATTTAATGTAAAATTACATTAAAAGTTTATATTTCCTAAAATTCACTAAAGAAAGGTTTAATATATAAAAATTTAACATGAACGCCGTTCATGTTAAATTTAATGATTATTATATATTATATGTAATTAAATATTTTAACTTATAAACTTGTTTTTTTAGTAAATTTCTCATTGTCATGTATTACATTTAAATTTCCATGAATGATTCACAATCTAAATTGTTAGCAAAATAACTTTGTTCATCTACAAATTTTTTGTAAATATTTGGTCTTTCCTATATTTGGATTAATAAAAATACTAAGAGCATGTTCGTAATAATAAAAAACACAATATCTATGTGAAACTGTAATGTTACAGAAACATTTCATTAAAATATCACACAGACGTTACATTGAGATGCGTATTTCAAATTGACTACCAGGGCTGTATGGTCGTGTAATGTACTTTGGTAGTTTTCACTAACGTTTTTATTTTTGATTATTTATTTGAATCATAAGATTGAAAGAAGTATTCATATTAAATTTACATTAAAGACCGTAAATCGTTAAAATAAGTTTTTTTATTATTAAAAATAATAAATAGATGGGTTGTTTATTTAATCTCTCAATAATTAAATTAAAATTTAATAGAAGTAATTTTCAAACAAATATTTTTTCTCTGAATTTTACAGCACACTTCTTTTGTTTTTGAAAATAGCAAACTTTATTAACGATTTATAAATAGAGTGTTAAGTAAGTAAAGAAACGGGTTCTAATGACTTGTAACAACTGACCTGTTTCCTTAATTACTAAACATCCTGATAAAATCCATATTCGTGTAAGTTTTAAAAACACTTATCGCAATTCATTATTGGCTATTGTTTTTTATTAACATTCCCCATAGCTGACCACAATTCAGGTACAAACTAAATGTACATTACATGTTATGCAGATATTTATTAGTTGTTAACAGTTGTACAATAGCTTACAAGATTTACACGACGTATGTTTATGCAACGCACTTTGTGTTGTTGTATAATTAATTTTAGATTAGACACCGTTAGGGATCTGAGCCAGAAATCTGTGTCTTGATTTTTTGTAAACACGCATTCTTCATTATTAATATTTATCATTTTACAAAAACAAATAACTGAACTAATATTTTTCATTGTTATAGACTATCACAAAACCTTACGTATGATTAAATGAGTATTTTTTAAATTCTATTTAAAAAAAATATTAACATCAAAACTATTAGCAAATACAAAAGCATGTTTTGATTTTTTTATTTAATATTATGATATTTAATTGAAAATATTTGATTTTAACCTTTTAAGCGATTTTATAATTCTGACTCGTTTCAAATTTAAACGAGCCTTTGATGTTTCAAATAGTTATTTCACATTACTAATGATCCTAATTTAGTAAAATTAATCTTCATCAAATGGTATTGGTACACTTGTAATAATTAATGAAATAAATTTAATCAAAGAATAATTAAAAAACAATATCCGTCTAACATAATGCATGCTTGTAATTTTTTCCATAACTCACTACATTTGTAAATTTTTTAATTAATTTAACATGACATAGCCGTCTACTTAATCAAAGTAAAAATACTTAATTTATGACAAAAAGACTACGATGTCTTAATGTGTAATAAACTCTAACGAACTCTCATTGTGAGTAATTTAAAATAACAGTTGTTTAAATTTATTAGGATAATAATTGAACGACGTCAAGCTGATAGAAACTAATTATGTTTAATCTATTTGTTCCATGTAAGAACCAATGCCTCGTATAGTATCGAACCAATATTATACTCTTTTTATTGATTTTACTGGACATATTTATTCATACTGTAATTAAACATTTTATCTTGTATTAATCACTTAAAATTTTTATTTTTAAAAAGAGCCATAAATTAGTGTAATTGATAGTCGTGTGACTTAATTGCATTTTAAATGATTCATAAATATATTATACTTAAATAGAGTAACTTAAAATATAAGATTAATTTGTTTAATATTCAAGTTTTATCGTCTGAAATCTTATTTTATAAAATAAGAAAAATGGTAAATTATTTCATCTTTTGATATTTATTTTTTAGTAATAACTTTTATAAAATTTTAAATAATTTAATAATTAATGTGAAAAATCATTGGTTAAAAAAAGATTAGGTTTATTTATTAAATCCTCTCAGACAGGTCAGTCCAATTACACTGTGTCTATTATTTATTTAAGTGAAATTGTAAATATGTAAATTATCAAATATTGCTATATCATTTTTGAAAAAAATTCTACTCAATTAAATTTTAGATATTATATGGTAAAACAATAATGTATTATTTATATTAAAAAAAAGAAAGTTGAACACTTCTATTGGACGTAAATTGTTTTTGTATTTGACAATAAAGTCCGATGGCCTTTAAAAAGTAAAAATATTTTGGCAAACCTCTGACAGGCTTCAAATAAAATAATATTCTATATTGTATAAAAATATGTTTAATTAAATTGAATGAAATATTTTAAATATCAAACCTTAACTTTTTATAGCAGTTCTACGGTAGTCAAATAAAAAAGTATTTCAACAAAAACATTTGTCAAAACCGTTTTTATCATCTCAATCTCAATTTGACAGTTGACTGTCAAAGTTAATTTTGCATTTTTTCAATTACTCCATCTGAGTATTCAAAAAATAACACGACACGATTAAAGACTGCAAATAAAACATCAACAAGAGTTCAATGGCTCTGGCGGTGGCTAATAATAGTTATTTTGAATATAACAGCTCTCTACTTAGAATGAATGAACAATTGTTCCTCTTATCTCACTGTACATGTATCGACCTACCGGTGTCTCGATTTTACACATAGATGTTGTATTGATCAGACACGAGGTGGCGGCCAAATTGTGGAAATGCGCATGCGTTTGGAGTTGGCTTCAATTAAACCGCTTGCACGTTTAGAGCACAGTAGTCCGGTACGGTCGTCGAAGTACCTTGTTAATGTGTGTCAAAAGTGCTAAATCTACTGTAGGAAACTACTCGGATATTTCTTTTTTTATTTGACATTTAATGACAAATTATAGAAGCCACCAGCTGTTCAATTCAAATGCTTCTACATAGTTGAAAAAAAATATAATAGTGTTCAAAGTATTGAGATAGATCGAAAAATCCACGTGCACAAACTTCTAACGGATAAGAAAATCATAAAAAAATGACGGAAACGGTGGCGCTTACAGGAATTGGACCACCAGAGAAGTAAGTTTTTCTATACATTTGGAAATAATTAAATCGATATAAACTTTTTTTAATAACAAAGTAGGTTACACTAATATACAAGGACAATACGTGCGTTCACATCATACATGTCTTTTAAAATTTGTGTTGTATCGTCCTATTTTTATGTTTCAACAAATTTAAGCATGTGCTTAGGTATCGATATTTACGTTAGTTCACGTTCTAGTTTATACATATTAAAAACTCTTATATTTCTACAAAGGCGATAAATAATTTAAGTAAACTATACATTTGACTAAATAAATACACATGACTCTCACTTATCGTAAAAGAAAATACAAGAGTTTATCCAACAAGTGTTATATTTTTGTTTATCATTACAAATACATGTTATAAAAATTTTTTTTTATAAATAGTTTAAAAATTTAATTCATAATACAAGCAAACTAATATAAGCAAACTTAATTAATTCTACAAGAAATTGTTACTAACTAGTTTTCTTTTTTTTTTTTATATTTTTTTAGATCACTGTTTTTGCCAGTACGATAGTACAAAAATAGTAAACATTTCTGATAAACGAATTAACACTTTGCTCTTATTAAAATTTATTGAACGTATATTATATTATAACATATATAGTTCTTATAACGGTTGAAGAACTATTCTTACTAATTAATGTTCAATAGTTATTATTGAACATTAATTAAGTAAGACCGGTATGTAAAATGTATTTTTTCAAAACATAATCTAAATTAATAGTAAATATTTTTATCTTATATGTTTATTACATTTAGATATTTATTTAGATAATTTTAAAAAATCACATAAAACATACAAATAAGGACTTTGGTATAAATGAATAAAATATACAAGACCATAGAAACATGAAATTTTTCTCCCTCTTGTTAAACTTGATTTTTTCCTTAATATGTTTATTAGTATTAATATTTAACGATACCGTCAAATAATCATTTTGATTGACTATTAAAACCTATTTAATTAATTTTACGATTTTGTAGTAAAATAATATATAAGCAAAAATATAATCTATACTTAAATGAATTACAATAGAAAAATAAAATTGTATTTTTACACTATTTTTTACTTTAATATTGTATAATTTATTTTATATTTTACTTTGGAAAATATGTAACATTAAATATACGGAATGTGTGTTGTGCGCAAAATTATTAGCCGTCAACTAAATTCAATTTTATCTTGTTTGATATAACTATAAAATAAATGTTCATTAATAAGATGTTTACATGAAGTCTTGTTTTTATTTTTTTTTAATATGAATAATAGACGATTACATGATGGCAACTAAGCAATAAAAAAATAGTAGTGTACACTATACTAGCAGTTTTATTTGAAATATATGGAATGACTAAAACTAGTATCTAAATTTGATATTAAAAATTAATTTAATATGCTTTTTGTAATTTATTTAAAAATTAATATCAGTGAAGTATCTACGCTTTAAAAATGTTTATTACCTATGACAAATGAAAATGTAGAATGGTTCACTTTTTAGATAGTAAAATTGTTGAAGCAATTGAATTAATAATAGATTACTTTAAATTAATTAATTCCATAGAAAAAGTATTAATTTTACTGAATTCAAATTGTTTTTAGTGGCATTAAAGAACAAAAATCAAAATCATACAATGTAAACTTAATGTCTGAAGAAATTGTTGCTCTGCAAGGAACTAATGGAACTCCACCTTACGACCCACATGCTCATCGCGTACTTGAACATCCAACTACGTGAGTTTATTTTCTTGGATACATTAATCTTCATAATATATGAAAATAAGTATTCTATACTTAGTATGTATACAATGTTTACATTAATTTTTAACTGTCTAATTATCGACTAATCGACGTGAGCCTTAATAAATCATTTATGATCTAGCTATTATTTGCATTACATTAATGCCAACTTAACGAATACATTTTTGTTTAAAAACAATTTATTTACACTGATTCCTTCAAAAAATAAGAATCTATTTTTATAAGTTCAAGTTGATTATATTGTAATATTATTGTAATTATTAGACACTTTTTTCTCTTGCAATTTTCTATCCTTTATTTTTGCATAAGTGCCAAGACTACCTTATGTTGTAACACGGTGATATTTCAAATTTAATGGAATACATTCCGTTTACATTTGCTTAGACATCTTTCGCTTTTTCTCTTTTTTATTTTTTTCTATGTCATGCAATTTTTTTTCTGTACCTTAGTAGACTCATAAATGCATCGAATATTTTTCTGTTACCTGTTACTCATTCTCATAATGTAAAGCTTAGTTTTATTTTCTCTAAATGCTTATATACTCACCTTTATAGTGCGTGATTTACTTTTATACTGTTATATATTTTATGAAATCTTCTAATATATTCAAAAACTCATTTCTACTAACGTGATTAAGAAAGCCTAATTTCTCTTCTTGATGAGTACTTTTACACACTAAAAAAAAACTTATAACTAAGCCTCTTAACAAGGATTTTTTGATATTTCGTCTCTATTGTAAGAATAGTAATNCGTGATTTACTTTTATACTGTTATATATTTTATGAAATCTTCTAATATATTCAAAAACTCATTTCTACTAACGTGATTAAGAAGGCCTAATTTATCTTCTTGATGAGTACTTGTACACATTAAAAAAAAAACTTATAACTAAGCCTCTGAACAAGGATTTTTTGATATTTCGTCTCTATTGTAAGAATAGTAATTTTTTTTTTTTAAATAATTTGTATTTATTTTTTCAAGTATCCTAAATAGGTAATTGTTCATTTATAGTAATGGAGAAACCTTAATTCATTTAATCAAAGGCAGTCTGGGTACCGGAATATTAGCTATGCCAAGTGCTTTCAACAACTCAGGTTTACTGATTGGGAGTGTCGGGACCATTCTTATTGGAATATTATGCACTTATTGTCTTCACGTTTTAGTGAGTATTTTATTTATTTTATTGAAAAAAAAAACATTTTTTTCTTCTTCTATGAATTGAAGTAATTAAGTTATAAATCATACCTGATTCAAATTAGTTCTAAATCATAAAACACAGTTTAGCATTAAAAAAAGTTTTAAAAAATAAATGATCAGTTTTACATCCTACTATTTTCCAAACTTAAAGAGTCGGCCTAGCGTAGTGGGTAGAAACGTATGTTTCGGGGCCAGAGGTCTCGAGTTCGATTCCCTGTAGGCCAACGAGATTTTTCTTTTGATTTTCTCATTGGTGAAGTCTGGTCTCTAGTGCAAGCCGGCCATTATACCCGTCACGTCCATTATTGGCTTAGCCAAGAACCATCTTTGGTCATTTTAAAATAAATTTAAAAACTTTATTTGATCGCATATTATTAGTTGTGTAACTTTAACATAAAATAAGTTTATGATCATTTATGATACTTGATGCTTGTTTTTTATTGCTTAAGTATTCCATAAAATTTTAAATTTATTTTTAAGTTTACTTTTTCATATTCCTCACTGCAAAATAGGAAATTTAATTTAATTTTAAAATGAAAAATATAGTAGTTCATTATGTTTAAACAAGAATCGCCCAATTAATTGAAAACAATTAATTTGAATACCTTTTTAAAACAATATAATTTGATTCTTTATGGACAGTACGTGCGCAATCTAGCAAAATATTATTATATTATTGTTTTTATACTACTCAAATAAGTTATTTTCACTCTTAACATAGTATTCTATCATTATTATTTGGGTTACAAATCTGGTCTACATTAGACCCATAGCTCTCATATTTCATTAAAATTATTGACGTCATGAAAAATTATGTCTTATACATTTATGTTTTTAGANCTGGTCTACATTAGACCCATAGCTCTCATATTTCATTAAAATTATTGACGTCATGAAAAATTATGTCTTATACATTTATGTTTAGGTACAATAGAATTTAAGTAGTCATTAATTAATAAAACAATTAATGAACTCTATGTTAATTAATAAAATTTAAATTCTGTCGAGTAAAAATAAGCTGACTTATAAATAATTATTAGACTACACCCAATATTGTAATACTTTTTATGGAGCAATTTCATTTTTAAACAAAAATAATAACATCATTCATTAATGTCACTCAATATGCTGGTACATTTTCTTAGAAATTACTTAGAGCATAATATAATATTTTATATGACGTAATTCTGACTATATTATTACATGAAGTATCAAGTTGCTGAATTAATACATTTCTAGAGGTAAAAAATACTTGATATATTTTTAATTTCAATCGAATCTCACTTTTATCCGACACTGTATGTTAAAAATAAGTACACGCAACGCAACTATCTCATGGACTTTGTGGTGTATATAACCTTCCATACAATATAATATATGAATAGTCATTTGTTAAAAGGGACCTTAGCAAATTTTTACTCAATAAGTTTTATGTTTGAGCATTTTATAATATAAACACGTTTTTTTTCAAATGTCATTTTAAAAGTGGTATTTATGTGTATAAAATAATTTTTAAATACACATAATATGCGAAAAAAATAGTTTTTGTCTATGCTGAAAAATTAATCAGAGTGGACATATATCGCTTGTAACAAATGAATTTTCATTTAATTTGTTCTTACACTACCAATTTTTACTAATATTTTTTATAAAAAGGTTAGATCTCAATATATCCTGTGCAAAAGAAGACGAGAGCCCATTCTTAGTTACCCAGATTCTATGAAGTACGCCCTACAAGATGGACCGCAGTTCTTGAAATTTTTAGTCCCATTCTCTGCGTTGGTGATATTTATTTCATCTTAAATAATATATAAATAATAAGGTTCAATGAAAAAATAGTTATATTCAAGTTGTACTGTGAAGTTATTCTTGACATTAGTACTCCTTAGACACGTAAAATAATAATATAAATTGTATACGAGTCTAATGACTGTGGTAACGTATACTTCCTATAG
>NW_026099575.1:27014477-27332717 GCF_025091365.1 Daktulosphaira vitifoliae | reverse complement strand
TATTTTATATGACGTAATTCTGACTATATTATTACATGAAGTATCAAGTTGCTGAATTAATACATTTCTAGAGGTAAAAAACACTTGATATATTTTTAATTTCAATCGAATCTCACTTTTTTCCGAACTGTATGTTAAAAATAAGTACACGCAACGCAACTATCTCATGGACTTTGTGGTGTATATAACCTTCCATACAATATAATATATGAATAGTCATTTGTTAAAAGGGACCTTAGCAAATTTTTACTCAATAAGTTTTATGTTTGAGCATTTTATAATATAAACACGTTTTCTTTCAAATGTCATTTTAAAAGTGGTATTTATGTGTATAAAATAATTTTTAAATACACATAATATGCGAAAAAAATAGTTTTTGTCTATGCTGAAAAATTAATCAGAGTGGACATATATCGCTTGTAACAAATGAATTTTCATTTAATTTGTTCTTACACTACCAATTTTTACTAATATTTTTTATAAAAAGGTTAGATCTCAATATATCCTGTGCAAAAGAAGACGAGAGCCCATTCTTAGTTACCCAGATTCTATGAAGTACGCCCTACAAGATGGACCGCAGTTCTTGAAATTTTTAGTCCCATTCTCTGCGTTGGTGATATTTATTTCATCTTAAATAATACATAAATAATAAGGTTCAATGAAAAAATAGTTATATTCAAGTTGTACTGTGACGTTTAAGTTATTCTTGATATTAGTACTCCTTAGACACGTAAAATAATAATATAAATTGTATACGAGTCTAATGACTGTGGTAACGTATACTTCCTATAGAGTTGTGCTTTATGATCATTATTACGACCTTGCTGTTACCACATACAATTTATGTCACACTTACATTACAAGTTGAACCTATCTAAATTATTATTGTCCCCTACATTAAAGCTAATCGTCGATTTTTTGAATTTATTACAGAATTATTGTCGATGGATTCTTGATCGTTTATCAGCTTGGAATATGTTGTGTGTACATAATGTTTATTGGAAACAGTTTAAAACAGGTAAAACAAATTGATAACTTAGATCATAGTTCTTGTTAAAAAAAAAAAAGTTGTAAAAAAGGATTCTATTAGTAAAGTTTTCAATTGTATTAAAAAAAAAAAAAAAATGTACAAAACTCATGAATTCAGACGTGTTGTTGCAAAATAATAATAATTAATAACTGAATATAGGTAGTAAATGTATATTTGCCGGAGTCAAATCAAATAAGTGAACGGTATTATATGCTTATGATACTAATTCCTCTTGTCTGCATTATGCTAATCAGAAACTTGAAATTGTTAGCACCATTTTCACAACTTGCCAACATTATCACTTTTATTGGTCTTGGGATCGTTCTTATATATGTATTCACGGATTTACCACCGATTTCGTCCAGACCATTGATTGGCGAACCCAGAACATATACATTATTTATAGGAACAACACTGTTTGCGTTGGAAGCTGTTGGCGTGGTAAATACACCTTGATTATGTAAAACTAAGTAGGTAGATGGATAGTTGACCGTAGGCTGGTAAAATTAAATGAAAGTTTTTTCTAAATGCGAAATTTTTAAGTCTAAGATATTTGTACGATAAATTCTATTACATTTTATTTAGGTAAATGACTTTTAATTATAAAAAAATGTACACTCAAATCAACTATATAAAATATTATACATAGTCCATGAAGGTTGAATGATCTCTTTATTACCATGATTTCACCTAGAAATAAAAATACTTTTAAGACAAATTAGTTTTTTTGAAAAAAAAATTGCGGTCTTTAACTTAAATGACAAGTTTAAATTTTCAGTTTTTGGCGTTAGAAAACAACATGAGAACACCTGCATCTTTTGGGGGCGTATTAAATATAGGCATGACAATTGTTACACTTATGTATGTATTCATGGGCTTTTTTGGCTATGTCAAATATGGAAGTGCTGCTGAAGGAAGCATCACTCTTAATTTGCCTGCAGAAGCTTGGTAAAACTAACTATAATTTTTTTTAATTTTATAAATGTATTCTATCGTGTTTCGTAATATTATGTAAAAAAATGCTTCGTATTGAAATAACTCAATTTTTTTTATTCTATAATAAGTTAATGTAACTAATATAATTAATCTTACATTAATTTCTCGGAACATGATGATTACACAGGATGAATGATTTATCGCTGACCACTAGATATTTTCCAGATAATAATTTTGAGAATTTTTTTGTTTTGTTTATTTAAGTAGTATTTATTTTTCGAATTTTAAATGGTCAAATACCTTTTTTGTTAGTCTGTGATCTATTATATGGGTATCAACTTAATTTTTTTTAATTGCAACATACATATTTAACGAGTTTATATAATATAGAATGATTCGACTTAGAAAAATAATGGTCGATAACGACTTTTGAACTAGTAATTTAGAAGTTATAAATATTTTTATGTCTAGATAGGAGGAGTAGCGCGGGCTATAATTACATGCATAGTAAAAAAAATAATATAATCAGTGCTTCATCACCAGTCTACATTTAAAAATGGTAATAACTTCCGGATAAATGGTTCTAAATTTGTTATGGGACAGTCATTTTTTTAGTTGAATAATTTTCTTTCGTATTAATTAGTTGAATATGTAAGTTAAGGATAAGGGATTGACCTTAAAAATACTTAATATATATATATATAAATAATTAATACTAAAGAAAATCATAAAAAAGGTTTTCAAAATTATTATTATTTTAAGAGATACTTACAGTTTTTAGTGATCAAAGATAGATCAATTATCTGTATTATGTATAATTATTATATTACATTTTTTTTCATTAGGTTAGCGCAAACCGTTAAACTAATTTTTGCTGTGGCTATCTTTATAACGTATGCACTTCAAGCTTATGTTCCTGTTGAAATATTATGGAACACGTACATGAAACAGAGGATTGAAAATGTGAATAAACAAAAAATGGAATACCTTTTAAGAATAGGAGTAGTTCTTGTCACATGTATGTATTTTTTAGCACCACGTTTACTAATAGTTTTTGAACTGCATTATCATTACATACATTACTGTATTTTTAAATCTAAAACATTCCTAAACAAATTAAATATTTGTAAACCTAATATAATATTATCCTTGTTGCTGTAATAAAATATCTAAAATGTCTTTGATGTTTTTACAGTCGTTTTAGCTGTTGCCATTCCACTATTAGATTTATTCATTTCGCTATTTGGTGCCTTATGTTTATCTGTGCTCGGTATCGCATTTCCGGCACTCATTGAAATATGTGTTTTATGGTCCAGTAAAAATTTTGGACCATACAATTATGTACTGGTGAAAGACATTTTATTGATCGTCATTGGTATTATTGCGATGGTACTCGGTACATACATCAGTGTAATAGATATTTATCGGAAAATCAATTAAGTAAAACTGTAAAATTTTGTATTAAATAATTTTTGTTGAACATTCAAGTACATTATGTTAATGGATCTAAAATATTGTTTTATAAAAATTTTGTAACGACCATAAGAATTTTCATATATTGCTTAAAAAATTAATTGTAGACAGGGTTGTAGTATTTAGATCCATAATAAGTGTTAGCATTAGTATTACTTAGCAGGGATAAAAATTGAAATAATTTCGGTTTTGGCAATTTTTCTTATATATCGTAAACTAGTTAGATGAACTAGTTATTAGATATAGATGATATCTAATTTTTTTTTTAGTACACGTTGAAAAATTATTACAGAAACCTAAAATATTACGAGAATATTAAAATTATTATTCCTATGAGACCGTATTTGAAACTTTAATTGAACAACATTTGATTTTAAAAGTTTTGATAAACCAAAAATAACTGAAAAAAGGTATCAGTTAATTTTGGTTTGAAATATTACAAGGTCAAATTAAAGTTTCGTTAACTTTTAATAGCGGTTTTATAATACTTTTAGTTTCTACAATTATTAACCTTACAAATTAAAAAAGAAATTCGATATAATTCAACTATTTACTAGACATGATAAAAATTTTCGAAAATCGAAATCCTGTTGGTTCCTATCCCTGCTACTAAGTACACCTGTTATTGATGTTTATTATTATTAATATTGTATCTCAAAGAATAATTTAAGTTTATTTAAAATTAGTTCAAGTTTTAAATTGACTTGAGTATGTTTAAAATAATATAATTGGTTTAACCTTACAATTTAACTTTCAAGAAAATTTAACAAATATACTGTATAACAACTTTTTTTTTAATTACTCGATGTTAATTACTTTGTTTTAAATCCATTCTTATTATTATTCAATTAATTTCATATATTAATTAAATTAAATGGAATATTTAGATAATATAAACAGAAAATATAATCTTCTTTTTTATTTGTACAAGTTATAATTTATTCTTTATCAGTTTTTTGTGAGAAAACAAATTTTTATTGAATTAGTAATTATTTTTTATTAATTCAGTATTTTAAAAAGACTTACGTTATACCACATGTTAAATGTAATGATAGCAAGTAGTCCATGTGATAAAGTTATTATAATGTAATATTTTAAGTCTCCTATTTATAATTTATAAAATTATATATAGAAGAAATATTTTTTCTTGTGAAGTGTAAAGGTAACGATAATTGTTTTAAATTCATAAATGGTTATGGTGCAATAACATTTACGATCTAACTGCCTTCTTCAATAAATGTTCACTCGATTATTAACTCGATAAAATTGTATTGCCTTAATGCTTAATTTTATACAATTTGTACATCTTATGAATTATTTGCTTTAATATGATTCTATTATATTAGTGTAAAATTTTCTTTACTTTTAAAAAATTTAGTGAATATTTTTGTAAAAGAATAAGAATTGTACGATCAAACAATTAATATTGGCACAATTTTATTTTAAATCTATTAAATTAAAATAAAATAAAAGAAATTTTTGGCATTTACAGGTTGTTTTATATATTTTCCTTTAGTTATTATAGTTTTAATTTTTAGATAAATAAATCGACTAACAGAACTTAGAATTATTCAATTTTAGTTTTGTTTAAAAATATTATTGATGGCATTGTGAGTCTACTTAAAGAAATTCAATTTAGCTAACTTATTTATAACTCCTTCTGCTTATTTAGATTCAAATGAAACCTATTTTACATATAGATCTAGATAGAACATATAGATTATTTTAACAATTAAAGGAATAAGGAAAATACTAAAAAAATCCATACACAGTAGGGTCGCGGTAAAATGGGGACGTGGCATAGATGAGTCCAGTATAAATTTGACAGTGATTAAAATCACTATCATAAAAAACGCTTCGATGCAAGTCTGTAGATAGTGTTTAATTTTAAAAAAATGATGGATAATTCCAAAAGCTACATGATCTCCTATTTCCTTATTTATATTTTGATACAAGTCTTATGATTTATTAGTGTAATATATGTATATATATATTAGGGTGGTCCTTAATGTATAGATGCGGAATTTTTTTTTTCAAAATTTGATCGGGCTACCCCCGGAATTGTTCAAAACTATAAAAAAATAATTTGTGTCAAATTTCACTAATTTTGGTCAACCCTAAGCTGTGCCTCAAGAGGGTTGAAAATTTAATCATGAGGGTAGTTTTTCAATAATTGTAGTTTACTTCAAAATTTATGATTTTTACATAAAAGTTTATAAGAAAAAAATCGTAGATATGAATATTTTACATAAAAAAGTTATTACTAAATAAGTCAAATATTTACCTCGCAAAAGTTAAAATTTCAACCAAATATATGTTAAAGAGTAAAATTCTGAAATTTTCACAATTTTAATATATACGATGAAGCGTTTGCGTTATAAAAAAAATGCTTGAGTAAAAGTTGTTTTAAATTAAATATTTCATATTTTTTGTAAAAAAAAAACAGTTATGAATATTTAATTTATAAGTATAAGTTAAACTTAAACTTAAATAATAAGTTTCGTTCTAAAATAATTGTAAAAAGACAACGAATCTTTTTAATCTTTTAAATAATTATAAATAATGCAATATAAAATTTACACATTATAAATGATTACAATATTTTACAATATCCAAATTCATGTATAAATTATAGTAATATAAATAAAAAATTAATAAATAATAAAAATAATNAAATAAAAAATGAATAAATAATAAAAATAATTTATCCCATTAGTGTAGCTTTTTTACTGTTAGGGAATTGCTTTTGATATCGTGTTACAACTTGTAATATGTACTGTTTTTGTCCCTCGTTTTTAGATCCTATCTTATTAAAATCCTCCATTAATTTTACCGCACGCTCTGCAGTATCATTCACTACTTTTAAATTATTGATAATTTATTGACCTTTGCAATAACTTGAATTTTTTTCCCATATAGATGGGTCTGTTTCCATAAAACTATAATCAAAATTAAATCGATCAAAAAAATTTAAAGTTTTATTTGTCACAAAATCTTCTATTTTTTTATTTTTTATAAAGTTTGATACTTCATTGAAGTCCAAATATATGCGTTTATTTTTTATGACATAATATTCTTCCCCATCGAAATTTTCAGTATCAATTCTTTTAATGTTAAATGCCATTTTAGTTTTTGTCTCGTGTGGAATATGTTTATCGAAAAATGCTAAAGCAATGTTGTCTGAAGTTAAATACCATAAATGGTTAACAAATTTTTTCAAATTATTTTTAGGTAATTCTTCATCTATGGTTTTGTATTGGAAAATATTTTTTAAAAATTCTAAATCTTGTCGAGGCGAAAAAGCAGCAATTGGTGCATTAAACCAAACTTTGGTGTATAAATTAACCAAGAAAATGCATATACTCGAGATTGAATTATATTCTTTTTGTGTCAACTTGAGTTCTTCACGAAAAATAAATATTTTAAGAGTATAATGCGCTTTTGACATCCATCGAGCATGGTGAATCGCTCCTGGAGCTCTAAATAATACACCTCTAGGCGGAACTTCATTTAAAAAAATTACTGTTAGCTCAAGAAATTCTCTATAATCTTCTCTAAAGTGGGATAGTTTTAATTGATTTAAACAAAACTCTAAAATATGATCAATAGAACTTTGCAATTTTTCAAAAATAAATCGATCGTCGATACCGGACTTCTAATTTTCAGTACTAATTTTTGGCCAAGACTTTTGAAAACGAAGAAATAAGGGGACATTCGGTCCTGAAGTTATACCAAATTTTGTGTCAAATGTACATTTTAAAATAATCTCGTAAATATGATGATGACACGGAAAGTATACAATGTTTTTTTCTAACCATTGTTCTAATAAAACACACGTACCTCCAATCCTGCCTAAACGATAATTAATATTACTATTTATATTTTCAATTAAATTTTGAAGGATACAAAATTATAAATAACAGTTAATATAGTTTTAAGTAAAAGTAACAACACGAAAAACGGTGATTTTTTAAATAAAAATAATAATTTTCGTTTAACTTCGACTTAATAAAATAGATAATAATAAACAATTGTTTTATTTACCTGTGTTAGTGGCTGTAGTATTAAAACACATAGCTTTTACGTGGTTTGTTAAACCCCAATCGACCAACGTTTGATATATAGCCTCAGCCTGTGATTTAGAAGTTCCGTTTAACATCTTTGGTACTGCTAATAGTTGGTCATTTCCATTATTTGAAATAATTATAGGTAGTCTATCAACTAATTGTTTACTACATAAATCAGGTAATAATTTGCCGTCCCAATGTAAAACTAAGGCATTGAGATTAGTCACAGAAAATTTGTCGCGAATTTCTGTAGCTAAATTCCAAACGTATTTTTTCACGATGTCGTTTAATTGATGACCTATTAACTATGATATCATTGACATCATGCCCTCTAATGATTCAGCCACTGCAATTATAATATGCACTGCATCTCGGTCGCTTATTTTGCACCTATCTAATGCTGAAGATAACTTTACAGTCATTATGTCTATTGTACCTCTTTGTTTTATAGAGTTTGATATTGGCAAAACATTAGTTTTATTAGACGGAACCGGTGAAAAATTAATATCTTCTAAATTTAATATTTGATCTTTAGTTTTTTTAACATTGCCATCAAACAAATTACTGAAGTCATCATTGTTTACAACTATAAAACAATATAAATTAATGAATATAATGATGTATAAATCGTTGTAGATAATTTATAGATCGTAATATTTTAATCTAACTCACAATCATCAGGCAAACTTTCTTCTGTGTCGTCGCTTGTAGAACAGAATTCCACAGTTTTAGCTAAAATTTAAATAAAAATTGCATATGACTGAACAATACTATACTATTCATTGTTTATTTATAACTCAAAATACTTACTAGTTAATTTGAATTCATCTTCATTAAGTTTTCTTTTTTTCTCAAATTCTTTTAATTTTTTAAATTGCTTAAATTCTTTTTTTTGTTAAGTTACATCAACGCCAATAAGTGATTCTGGACGACCTTTTTGTTTTTGACTTATTAAAAACTGCTTGTCTATATCAATAGTCATCATGTCTAATGCATCTGCATGAGCAATATCAAATAGCTCATCAAAACATTGTACAAATTTATTTTCTTTATCTATCTGAGTATTTGTACGCCGACTTGAATATTTTTGCAAATTACGCCATGTATTGTACAATTCCTTTATTTTTGGTAAACAATTACGAACTTCTTTAGTAGGTATTCGAGCTTTTTGCCAGAATATCAATGTTTCATCGATCACTAAACGCGCACTATCACGAACACTCAATTTAACTTCTCGAATATTAAAAAATAATACCGATAAAACTTGTTTATTTGATGGTAATTTACATCCAACGAGTTGATGTGAACTATTACCAATTAAATAAATACTTTTTCGTAAATTTCTTTTAGTCTCCATTAAATAAAAAAGTAATAATTGAGTTTAAAAAATCATAAAATACACAGACTACAGATTATCTCGATGAAACCTCAATGTTAAACTTAACGTTTATTATTGATGTAAAGATATGAACTAAAATGCTGTAGTTTATGATATCGCATGTAATCAACACAGTTAATAATAATAGGTATTTTTAAGTAGGTAATGTCCAATCTGACCATACTATTTCGATACTATTTATACCTTGTAGAAATCAACAAACAAAAATAATCTATTAGTTTGTCAATATAAACGTATGATACTATAATAAAAAACTCTAGAAATGAATTTTTGTTATTTTGTGATTGAATGAGCCGTTTTGTGGAAAAAGTACTAAAGACAAATATTATTGAAAATTTGATTCAAAAAATATTTTATCATTAGATATATTTTCCTATCGTTAATACTTTAGGATATAATCGCAAAAAACTACGCAAAAATAAATATATAATTTTCATTTTGTTACCAAATTTCATTAAATATTGATTATTACTTTATAATAAAGATCTTTAAATTAAATAATATATCTATACATATATATATATTTAATTTTTTATTACTTTATAGATTTCTTTTCTACATTAATTATGATGTATTATAATATAATAAACAAAATATTATTTGTATAATATAAAAATAAAAACATATTTGTTCTTATTAAATATATTTTAGCAAAATGTTATCTTATCGCTATTTATTTAAATAATTACAAATTTCAAATAAGTTCAAAAATACATTAAAAAATTAAATTGAATTATATAATTGAAAAAGAACAATTAAAACTATTTATAGCACAAAAAACCTTTAAATAAAAAAATATATGCACCGTGTAATCATTGAACATCCAATGACAAAAATATTCATTAGATCTTAAATAAAAAAAAATTCAAAAAAACAATTTTTATGATTAGAACAACATAAAAAATATAATAGAAAAAATAATGTACAAAATGAATGATAGAAACGAAATTATTCATTAAATTGAAAATTCTTGAACGAAAGTTCACAAAAATTATTACCAACTTGAAACCAAGTTAAATAAATAAATTTGTTCATCAATTAAATCTAGATCTTTTTGATCGTTTTTTCTTAGAAACTTTCTTTGTAGAGCTATTCGTATTTAACTTTTTATTTTTTGTAGGATTATCAGTGGTATCAAAATTATTTATGCCATCAACATTGTTAGATAGTTCTATATTATTTACTAATTTTTCTAGTTCGATTGTATTAATTGTTTTATTAAACACATAGGAGTCTATAATTTCTTGCGGAATTCTTTTGAGCAACACAAAAGAATCTATAAATACCAAAATTATAAATTAATTTTTTGATAACAATTTTATACAAAATAAATCATTTTTATATTAAAAAGTAATTATATTATTATAAAATGACAAAATCTTTTTGATAAACACCATTGGAACTTAAAAAAAGAATATATAAAAATAAATATTACTATGATAATTTCATAAGAATTCGTATGTTATTTTCAAAACAAAAATGAAAAATATGTTAAAAGTAACGCGGTTTTGCTATTCGCTTAATAGTCTTAGTGTAAAAGGGTTTCCGAGGAACTCCTTTTGGGTTTTTTGTCATAAACACAACTAGGAAACAAGAAGGTGCTAAGCCCCTCAATTGACAAAATTACCCCCAACATTTTTTTAATTTACGTATGTTTTGATATGACTTATAACTTATAATACAACAATAATTTTGTTGAAATTTTATTTTCTTCAAAATTTTAAAATAGCCATTATTCAGCCTTATCTTACAAAAAAATTTTGTGGGTCGATGATAATATTAGGACAAGTACATATTAAGTTATTATTTCAACGAAATTATTATTTGATCAAAAATAATAAAATATGTCTAACCTAGTTGGACATTCTGTATAATTGTTTGGGATAAGATGAAAATCCAATTAGCACCCTCCAAAATGTTGGTTAAATGTTAGATTATTTTATGGTTTAAGTGTTATATGTATAATTAAGTGACTTAATTAGACTAAATTTAATTATTAAAAACTAAAGCTCTATGAAATATACTTCATTAATTTATTACTTGAAACATTAAAACAAAATACAACTCTAAAATACACTAATACAAAATTTAAAAATATATTATTTATATATTTTTAATAATAGTATAAAATGAATGATTGATTAGCTGTTACTATCAAACTATTATATATATTCTAACAGTGGAATTTGATTTTTTTTTTTTATAAGAAAAACAAAGGCGTCATTAGGGTGGAGTCAACTAGGCTTTTTCCCCAGTCTAAATTTCCAATACATATTGAGGCCGTATAGTGTTTTAAATTGCAATATTAGCAAGACACAAAATATCAAGAATGTGATGCAGCTGACATACTTTACCCACTCATTCTATGCACATGTGTATATTATTATAAAAAAAATGACACTTACTCATATGATTGACTTTGTCGGACGATATTTCCACATTAATTGGATTTGATTTGTTTTCAGTAGATATCTCGACGTTTGACACGTCAGGAGTTTTATTCTTACGATTTGAATTAAGAGTATAAGAATTATTTACTTTGTCTTCATATTTATTTGTTAGTCTAAGTTTTTTACGTGAATCGTTAACATCGTCGAGATGAGCTCTCTTCTTCGATTGAAAAGTCTTGGAAGTTTCAGGCTTTTGAATCCTTGAATCCTCGTCTTCATCAAATGTTAAAAGATCTTTATAAAATTTTATAATTTTACGTTTACTTGGACGTTTGCCAACATAATGAGGATTTAAACGTATGTTGATGTCGATGACAGGAGTTCTATTCTTTTTTCGATACATCTTGTGGATTTCAGAATTGTTAATTCTTACATTTTCTTGTTCACCAGAATCATTTACTATTTCGTCTGCATTAGTTTTTTTTCTAGACATATAATAGTCTATAATGTCTTGTGGAATTCTTTCGATCAATACAATCGGATCTATTGATTCAAAAATTATAAATATTTTATGTAAAATATATAAATTGTATATTAAAATATATTAATATAAAATAAATTAATCTTACTCATATGTTTGACAGCTTCGGATGGTATTTCCACATTAATTGAATTTGATTTGTTTTTAGTAGATATCTTAGCGTTTGACTTATTGCGAGTTTGATTGTTACGTTCCAAAATTAACGCATCAGAATTTTTTACTTGTCTTTTATTGACAGTTGTTTGTTTTTTAGTAATTTTTTTAACATGGCCAACATTAAGTGTCTTTTTTGATTGAAACGTCTTGGAAGTTTCAGGCTTTTGAATCGTTGTATCCTCGTCTTCACAAAATGTTAAAAGATCTTTATAAAATTTTATAATTTTACGTTTACTTGGACGTTTGCCAATATAATGAGGATTTGAACGTATGTTGACGAGAATGGAATTTGATTTTTTATGTCCAGTTTTTAGATGGCTTATAGTCTTTTTGGTTTGGTTTTTCATGTTTAACTTTTCGTGCAGAGATATAAATTAAATATCTGACTACAAAAAATCAAATATTAAAGAGGTTTTGGGCAACTTTTGTGGGGTTTTCGGGCTTAAGAAAATTTCCGTGTCACACCTAAATCGCCCGTGACTGTTAAAAAATATTAACTTAAACAATATAAATTTGTAGTCATGGAAACAAGAAGAAAAATTTATATAAAAACAAATAAATTGGAATAGACAATCGCTTTTGCATTATGTAAAACGAAAAATACATTGGCCATTAAAACTTTTAGCCAGAAAAATTAAAATTAAAATTATATTTATTGTTGTAAAAGTTTGTAAAATTTCCATTTTCTTCATATAAATTTTTTTTTATTGTTGCATATTATATATTTATAATTGTATTTGAGATATTGAAATACAAAAATGTGTAAATCGACATAAATAAGTTTCAAAAATTTTAAGGTAGACAAATTAGTTATAAACTCACGTGAAATTAACAAAATATAAAGGAATGACATATTTATTATATGAATATTTTTCTTATAAATAATGATTAATTATCAGTCTTATCAGTCATTCTAATTTGATCAGATATTGATTCTTGTTTTAAACCATTTAATTTCTTGTAAAATAAAAATTATATTAGAATTAAAATTTTTTTTTGAAGATAAATTGCATATTATCAGTCATGGAGTATTTTTTATGTTGGTATGGACTGTTAGTATATTATAATAAAAAAAATGTATTTTCTATAATTCGAGTAAAAAGATTTTTATTTTGGCAATTTAACTTTTCTTAACTCTAAATGGTAACTTGATAACTTTATTTTTATCACTAAAATAATCCGGAATAACGTTATTTTTATGTAACAATATTTGTTATTCAAGGAATAATACAATTTATCTGAGTTACATAAAGAAATTATTTTATAAATTTAATTTACATTTATACAAATTAGTAAAATTGATTTCAATTGCTACACTTTTAATAGTGTAAACATTATGAGACGCTCACTGATGATTAAGTTTGAACGAATGTTTCGATGACTTATGAGTTCAGGCGTTCCGTATAGGCAAGCTAACTTTCAAGCCCTCGGCAAGTGACGTAGACGCGCACTGTATTTACCAATCGAGAAAAATTGTGAAACGGTACTAGGGACTCATGAGGAAAGCAATGAAGGTGGGTAATTTGATTTCCGAGACTCGATAATTTACAAAAAAAAAAAGTTGAAAAAATAGTACTAGGAATTCAATTTTGTTGAACTTTTAACTTTTGCGAGGTAAATATTTGACTTATGACTTTTTCAGTAATAACTTTTTTATGTAAAGATTCATATCTACAATTTTTTTCTTATAAACTTTTATGTAAAAATCATAAATTTTGAAGTAAACTACAATTATTGAAAAACTACCCTCATGATTGAATTTGTAATTTTTTTTGAGATTTTCTCCATTTACAAGGGATTTGCGGAACAAGGGAATTTTTTTTCAATTTTTGAGTATAATGTATTTTCTTCGACTAATGTTCCGGAAATACTGCGTCCTTTAAACATACATTAAATTAAAGCTTATATTACGTACTATAAATTAAAAAAAAAAAATTGTTCCGATGAGCACCTATCTTCTAGACAAATGGCTACCATATTTAAAAAAAACATGCTATTTTTGTGTTAAAACTTTTTTGAATTGAAACTTCTTTACAGTGGATCTAAAAATAAAAGAAAGTATGACGTTTGGTCGTGACAAACGAATTCTGTTGTTTTATTAGGTATACAGTCAAAATTCTATTGAATGTAAACGTTTGTTAAACGGACTTAATCGTTTTATTAAATACACGGTCATAATTTTATTGCTCGATAAACGTGTACATTTGATAACCGTTTACGTTCCACAATTTTTTGCAATTTATTATAATAATATAAAGAATATTTTGAATTTTAAATTCATACAATTTGATTTTCAATATGGAATATTTATTTTAATTAACACAATTATATACATATATGTCAATAAAAATAATGATTTTTATAATTTATTATATTATGTTATATTTAAATAATAAAATTTATGGGTATTACATTTATTTATATAAATGGAAAAAAGAAAGATCAGTTTTACATCTTTCTATTTCCCGAATTTGACATGCTCAGAGGTTGGTGGCCTTCTTCACATGTTAGAGAGTCAAAAATGGTTCATGGCTAAGCCAATGATGGACATGACGGATATAATAGACGGCTTGCACCAGAGACCAGACTTCACAGAAAATCACAAGAAAAGTCTCGTTGGCACCCTGAGGATTGAAAACGAGACATCATGCGCCGAAATATACCCACTAGCCCTTACAATGTATTTCATATTGTTAATTTAATCACACGACTTATTGTTGTTACTATGTGCAACATACTTAATATTAAAGAAGTAGGATCAAAAATAAACAATTTCCCAACTACTAAAATATAATTTTATTTTATTAAAAAACATTTTACTAAGTAAAAACTATACAATTTACACAAATTCGACAAACTACTGTCCAACAAAATATTTTACTAAGTATAATAGAAATTCTATGAATTGAACAATTTCTATTTTTATACAGTTAAAAGATATGTAAAATTAAAAGAAACGCGTTTGAAAATAAATAAAATCTCAAAACTCAATGTAAATCTAATGTAATTTTAAAAATCATTTTGTAACTGTAGGTTAAATTACTATGAATCTTTGTGCTTCGTTTATCAACCATTATACCATAGCCTATAAAAATAAAACTTTGTTTTTAATTGTTTACTCGGTATTAGTAATAATTGAACTGATCATTTTAGAAATCACATACGTCATAAAATTAGAATTTTAAATATTTAAAAATAAAAATTGATAGGTACTGAGTATTAAAATAAATGATTTTTAACCAAAATATAGAACAAATTACGATGATTTTATTTTATTCCATTTGATATTTTGATTCAATACGAGTTCGTTAAATTTAAATTTTATAAAAGGCCATAATTATGTGTATTATCATTATATTTGAAAGATTAATGACTTTTGTAATTTCGAATGCTGTCTTAGCACGATGGTTGTCAACCGACTTCGCCATGATACATAATAAAAAATTGTTTAAAATTATGAACATATTGGTATTATACACTATTTTACACTCGTCACTATTTGCAATAACTTGGAACAGTTACTATTAATAAAATAATATAAACCATAAATGTAAATTGTATACTTTATAAATATCAACTGACCGAGTAATTAATTGAGTATCCGAATAATTACAGTCTGCTACTAGATCTGTTCCTAGAAAAACCTAACATTATACAAGTAAAGAAAAATGAAAATGATTAAGAGGCCTTAAACAGATTATTAAAGGAACAGGTCGATTGTTACAAACAATTGGAACAGTAAATACCTATTCCTTACTAATGAACAATCCCTGTTCGGCGCTGCGAGCGTGACCTGTCCAATCAGGATTACCTTATGGGTAGCGCGGGGACGCTTACAATATATTCGGTCACCACCGGAATGGCTTTATCATTGATGTCGTTTAGCTGTATAACACTGTCTGTCATTAAATTTGATTTTATGGGGCGCATCGTTATTCATTGTTTTTGTACACGAAACTATCGT
Source organism: Daktulosphaira vitifoliae (assembly GCF_025091365.1). Classification (NCBI taxonomy): domain Eukaryota; kingdom Metazoa; phylum Arthropoda; class Insecta; order Hemiptera; family Phylloxeridae; genus Daktulosphaira; species Daktulosphaira vitifoliae. The sequence continues at coordinate 27,316,761 of NW_026099575.1, read as the reverse complement.
TACTATTTTATCTGGTGTTTGAATAAACTAACGTTTGATTGCGTCGGTCTCGAATGTCACATTAATAATAAAGATCTCCTAGCTGGCCGGCAATAATTGGTAATTTTAATCATTTGGCGATTTGACGGAGTTCCCGCCGACACAGAATCAACCTGCTGAGATCCTGGTCAGATAAAAACGAGTTTAATTTATGATGGCATAAAAAAATATTTTCTTTCGTAATAATGATGAGCAAAAAGGCTCATCAATACTTTCAGTAAAAATTAGTTGTCACCTGATTATTAGGGATGGGTGAACACGTTATCCTTTAGCCACCATTTTAACGTTGTTAAAACTTATATCTGTCGATAAATAGCTATTACTAAATTCTCGGTAAGTTAACGGGTATAAATATTAAAGCTTATTCAACAAATCGCTTGTGAACCTTTCTTTATAATTATACATACAAATAATGTATAAATAATCAATTATACAATTGTCATATGTAAAATCTATATACACCATCGAATTTATCGTTAAAAAATAAATATTATAAAAATTGTAAACAATAAAAATGTCTTTGTTATTTATTATAGGTAACACGATAATGTTGTCGTCTTTTAAAATAAGTATACGTTTTAGCTGAGGAAGTATAAATTTTTTATGTCTGTTGCTACTTTTTCTTAGCTCTCATTTGACCGTTTTTTTTAACAATACGTATTGTGATCCAGTGATCACAACTAATAGTGCCTAATTAAAGATATTACTCTCCTTACTTTTGAAATAACCCACCAATTAAAAATTAAACATTATCTACTGATTTGCATCGAAACGTTTCTTATGACGGTGATTTTAATCATTGCCAAATATCATTTGAACTTGTGTCAACTATGCCACGACCTCACTGTTCTACCGTTTTTTCTGATCCTTAACTTTAAACAGCGACCATTTCTCCAGCCCCCCTTTTTTTAATTTTGTAGTTTTTACTACGCCATTCGTTTGTGCATCGTTCATGCAGAAATATGCACAAGGTCCTGTCGTTTGTACACACTTACTCTCCGAGATATCGTAAAAAAACACATTTGGGGGGCCACAGAAACATTTAAACAGCTGTAATCGAGTTGACATTTGAAAATCTAAAGAATATAAGAGTTTAGGGATTATGGAATGATAGCAGACAATTAAGTTTTCATAGAAAGCAACTCAACAAGAATCCATTATTGTTAAAAAAATAAAACAATGATTATCTCTAAAACTTTTAAAGATATTTAAAGAATTAAGGAATTATTTTTTATATATTGTACAATTTTTACGAAATGTAGAAATACATGAGATAATATCTATGTTAAAATAGTTTATTAGCAGAACATTTATAAATGTACATTTTTATTTTCTAAAATAGAATCATAAATAAATATAATAACTGTAAAATGCACATGTATATTATAGACATTATATTTTTATTAAATCAAATTTATTGTTATTTATTATATATTTACAAGGATTAAATGAATTTGTGTAAAATAGACAAAATATGAGTGTATATTATGTCTCACTATCAATATCTTTTTAATAAATGACAAAGGTATTATTAAAGGTTTCTATATTATATTACTGCGAATATATAAAATATGAGTATTTTAAAAACAACTACAGTGTATAGAATGTTATTTGAGCATTTTATTAACAAATTTATTTCTAAAAGACACAACAATTAAAAAAAAATTAAAACATATTCTTCTGACAGACTAAATTGAAATAGATTGACAATTTAAAGTTTTTATATTTTTAAATTTAGGGAGCCAACAAAATTTGTAAGGACACCTACATATGATGAATTCATACTTACTGTATAAGTATTTTATAAAAATATCAATATGTTGTTAATAAAATACAAAGGTCGTGTATTGATACCAAACTTATTATTTTTGTGTCAGTATTACTCTAGTAAAAGAGATAAAAAGAAAAATTATATTTCATGAAGAAATTACTTGAAATAAAATGACATGAAATTTAAAAACTGGTAAACATAATTTTATATAAACAATTTGTAGGATAACCCTTGTAATTATCGAATAATTAAGGACTTATTGAACATAAAAATTGTATAACTAATTTACTTTAACGAATTACTTTTAATATTTGGATTTAAAATGAATACTTACATCATTTCTTAAGTTTTAATACTTTTAACGATATCAAATAAAAAATAAAACTACTAGATTGATTCAAAAAGATACAGTTATAGTTCAAAAAGTGTAACTAAATGGAAGGTTATTAGATTTTGCACTTAAAATTAGTTACTATCCTAGAAAATTGAGTGGTGTAATTAAGTGACATCGATTTTTATTATAAGAAATATGCTAAAATTATAGTAACAAGGTAGTTAATATTGAAACATAATTTATTATCATCTAATAAATCCCAAAGGTAAACCCTATTATTACATGCTAAAGAAAGATAATAATAATTAAAAAGATACATTTTAAACACGCATTTATTGAAATTATAGTTCATTAAATTTAAAAGTAAATCAAAATATGTTTAAATTAAATTGAAAATTTTTAAATAAAATCATGTGTTTCTAATATTACACATAAAATCCTTGGCAATTTAAAAATAAACAATTGATTTTTAATACGAAAATAATTTTAATTTGTTTCATAAAGCTAATAAAGCATTCACGTACAATTAAAAAAGCTATTTTTGTACTTGAATTTCTTACGTTTTAAAATTAACATATTGTTTATATATATATATCTTTATAATAAGTTGTATATTGTTATTATTATATATTACTTTTTTATACAATTTGAAATATATTATTTAAAATAAAATGAATAAAAGTGGAAATATTACAAATTCCATGACAAACAACCCGTCAGTTGGGTTTTGGAAAAAAACCTGGGCAAATATTAAGAAAATCTCTCTAAAAAAATGTAAGTATTTAAACTTTATTAGAGTTCTAGATAAGATCTTCTCAAATTACATTTTTTTCGATTTTATTAGCTTATGGTAATTCCGAAGTAAAGGTCCGTCAAACGAAATCCCAACAAAAGAGTATGTCAGTATGGAATTTTTGCAAACAACACATAAAAAGAAAGTTTGAACTGTGTTTATGCTGTGTCAAATCTACTCCTGACGAATTAGATGAAGAGGAAGTCTATGAACCTCTTCAACATTTTGTAAATCCACAAATTTGTAAAGAGTTAAATACACATGGAGTACTGCTTTCTGACGTTTTGAAAAACGCAATACTTCAATTAACGTTGAATAATTTTTATAATGGTTATCTTTTTTTCTCAAACGAAATCCGTCATAAAGAAAAAATTTACAATTTAGTTGTCAACGTAAGACTTAAACATGAATATCTTAAAAAAATCGAAAACGAATTCTGATTTGTTATAATATATTAGGTTTTTTTATGGAAAATAAAGCTAAATTATGTGCCAACAATCGGATACACAAATAAAATTGTGAAAACGCCACAAAACAATGACTCTGGTGTTAAAAAACATGTTACAGTGTTGAAAAAGAAAACTCTCCTTACTTTTCCAACGATAAGTCGTGTGTCGCAAGGTAATCAAAATTTTATTTTTATATTAATTTCATAATTATTTATGACTTAGTGTATGTAATATTTTTAGTGGGCCGCGGTCTAAAAAACCAAGGCGCCACCTGCTACTTGAATGCTTATATCCAAGTGTTGTTTCACACACCGGAATTCCGGAACGTCATTTTGAACATGGCTCATGATCGTTGTACCGGTGACGACATAAGCTACAACGTTGGACAACAGCTCCGGAATCTTTTTCTTAGATTACTTGAAAGAAAAACATCAGCAGTAGAAACAAACGAGCTAACCAATAGTTTTGGTTGGACGCAAAAGTACTTAAAAATTCAACAAGACGCTCAAGAGTTTAGCCGGTATCTCTTGGGAGTTTTAAGCAAACAGTTGCAAACTTCCACGTCCTCCAATAGCATTGAAGATTTCTTTCAAGGTAAATAAAATGTGTTCGAAGCTAAAAATATATAAAAAAAAATACATCTTAAGCTATGTACAATAACTTACATTAACATGTAATAGGTATTCAGACTGACTATATCACGTGTACCATGTGTAACAATACTGTGGAAAAGTTTTCCACATTTTTGGATATATCGTTACCGATCCGTCCGTTTGGTGCCACTAGATCATATGGTTCATTGGTATGTATTTATCAACCGTATATTTATTTATCTTGTTTATAATTACTAATAAAGTTAATTAGTAAGTGTAATATTCTACAATAATTAATTAATATGTGGCTTTCAGGAAAGTGCTATTGACGGTAGCTTACAGCCAGAGTTTTTAGAAGGAGAAAATGCGTACTTTTGTGGGTTTTGTGAAAAAAAGTGCTTTGCAATTAAAGGTTATCGGTGGACAAAATTGCCATTAGTTTTGTGCTTCCACTTGGGTCGGACCATATTAGACATGAAAACTTTGAGAACAAAAAAAATAAATGATAGGTGTGTAACATTTATAATAATTGAGTTGTGATGAACTATTGTGATGATTTCATATATGTAACTCAGAGTAACGTTTCCATTTTTCTTGAAAATGCCGTTCGAAGATCAAACTATGATTTATGAACTATATAGTGTAATTGTTCATAGAGGGTCGGCAAATTTCGGACACTATTTTGCTTATGTAAAAGTATTAAAAACAAATAAATGGTTCGAGTTTAATGACCACGTCGTGTCTCGAGTATGTATTTAGCATTGTTTGTATACATCATGATTAAAATCAAATATTATTTAACAGGTCAATCCAGGAGTAATTAAAAGTACATTTGGCGGTAAGGCCAACGCTTACATGCTTTTTTATCGACTCCTTGATAAGAGCAACAAATAAGATGGGTACACTATGGCAGATATTCGGACGCATTAGAAGTAATTATTCTTTTTTGTCTTTCTAAATTTGCCATCTTGTGGTACCAGTTGTAGTAAATAGCTGAGACTGTATCAAATAACTTCCATATTAGCATAGTATAAGATTTTTAACACTGTAGTATGCAATTTTAAATTCTTAAGTAAAATAATAATGTCATGTATAGGGAAAATTCAGAGTAAGCAAATCAATGTTGGAAACAAGAACATATAAAAGAAAACGAGAAAAGTAAAGGAGTTTTGACGTTTTTAACAAGAAACGTCTTGTTACGAGTCAGAACGTTTAGAGTGTGTAACTTTGAATTTCGAATTGATTTAATTGTGTTACATTGTTGTATTATATTTTGATTTTGTGTTTCTTACGTCCCGTAAATAAAAAATAACTGTTCAAAACATGTACTTGGTGTAAATATGTTATATCCGCCGTGTTATTAAAATTGTGCGTATGTGTGTGCGGCTAAAGTCAAGGTTGGACTGTTGGTCCTTTAGTCGATCTTAACAATTAGTGTTTATGCTGACTAGTTTCTGAACGTCCTTTAGTACATATAGTGAATAGATAGTTGTGCTGATGGCTAACGAGGAGCCATCTTTCAGTCTGATACTTTTGAGCTAGACCGTGTGCTGACGAGTCTAATAACTACCCCTGTACTGGTTTATTAATTGGAGGGATTGGGACTGACAAGTGTACTTAACGGGAGGACTCGAAAAGAACCAAAACGACGAACATGACGTTAAAAGTACTAATTAATTTGTGTAATTTTTTTTTGTATTGCGTCGCGATACTATCCAACGGATGACACATTGTAATTAAACTATTAGAAGTACAGTCTTACAAGTATACACGTTAAAAAATATGATACGTATCAAATTGATTAGAAATATTTCAAATACATTTTTATCGTACCCATTACTAATTGAATGTATACTTTTTTGATTCCTTAAATTAAATCCTTTATTACATGAATTAAACATTTCACCTTGAAAAAATTGCATTTTAAATAGTTCGAATTATGAATGTGTTAAAGCCTTCTAGCAATTCCAACTATATTGTCTTATTGTACATGAAATTTAGAGTAACTTTTATAAGCGTACATTCATGCACTTCCACACAGTGAGGGTTAAATTCTTTTACATTTAAGTTTGTAATTTAATATACAGAGCTGTCGTCGAATTACATTGCAATAATGCCAATATTTTTAGATCATCATCCATAAAATTTAACACGCTTTAATCTTTTTTTTCACAGACAACAGTTAATCGGTGACGACAATCATGATTAGTTTTATAGCTATATTTTTGTTATTGATTGATTTTCTACATGTTATTCTATTCTTGTAATTTTAATATACGAAAATATTATTATGTACTTAATCGGCACTAATTGAAAGAATTCCAAAAGTGCAACTTTATAACACATAAAACAAAGTTATTTGTCAATTTTATTGTCTTAAATCAAAAAACTTTTCTCGTAGTTTTTTGAAAAAATTAATATTGTATGTTATAAGTATTATATCATTTTGATTTCAGATACTGCAAAAATTTATTATAAGTGCTATTTTATCATTTTCAATAATTATAAATCTTGTTTTAAAAAGTATAATTGAATGAGGTTTCTCCAATAGAAAACTTATGCCTCGGCCTACTCCAATAAAAAGTTTCGTGAATGATTTTCATGAATTATACTTAGAAATTAAATTTGATATGTCAAACGTGATCATAATGCTACGTCTGCAGATGGTTAGTAGATTTTTAAAAAGTAATTAATACACATTTTTTTATTTGTGTAGGTATATAATCAAAAGATTTTATAAGTAGTTATATAATATTGTATTTTGTTACATCATACATTGGGATAATAGTCACATTAATCAAAGAGGGTTTTTTAAAAACTGCTCAAGTATTTTAGCACAGAGAAGACTAGAATGGCCACACACATAATATTTCAGCTAAAGCTATAGATAAAGTATACACACAGTTTGAAAATTCAGATAAATTATGATAATGTACATAGATAATGATTCTAATTTTGGAATATTTAAAGTAGGATCTTTTTAAAATGAATATGATTAATAACTATAAAGGTATTCATGTTGGTTTGCTCACATTTTAAATTTATGTAACATTTATCATGTGGTCATGTACTTGCTGATGTAATATATAAATTTTAAAATAAAAAGTAACATTTTAGATCAAATATATTATTTGTTTAATTAATAATATCTGTATAGGACTCTAAAAAAGTTTCGTAAATTGCTACTTACTAGAAAACCATCCAAAATCAAATTTGCCAAGTCAACTGCATTGTGAAACAAACAGGGGTATTCGACCAAGGTAGCAGATTTAATCAAATAAAATCTTGGTGTTTATTTAATAACACCCAACGAGACACGTTGGAATTAATTTTGTGATGCAGTTTTGTTGTTTACTAAATAAATTAAAAATTATGTGTTTAAATATAAAATTAATATGGAAGACAAATTATTCAAAGTGAGATTAATACTAAAATAAAATAAATAAGTAACTGATATTTCATTGTACATATATATTTTCAGATTTTATAGTTGGGACATTGAATTTATAAAAAAATTAATAGAAGCCTTTACATTTAGTCTAAATTTACTAAAGAGTTATAATAACTAATATTTTAGTAATCTCTTACTTATTATTGAAAAGTTAAAAATATGAAGCAATGCTACAAGATCACACAATTCTTAATTATATGTAAGCTCTGGTAATTGCTATACTAAAAGGTATGTCATGATAATAACTATAAAGCAATATATTTTTAAAAGAATTTATCTCAAATAATATTTGCCTTTTTTACATTATTACATAATTATACTTTATCAGCCAAGTACGTTAACTATTCTACACATTTAATTATTTTTATTTTAGCTAATTTTGTTCCAGAATATTATTAAATAAAACCATTTTAATTAAAAAAAAATATTAGACATATATAATTGGTTAAACAAACTAATTTTCATACTTTGAAAGTAGTATTATTTACATCAGTTTTAAAGTATCATAACATCAAATACCATTAATTTTCCTAATTACTTTTGATATGATAAGTAACACATCAATATTTTTAAATTATTACAAAAAACTAACTTAATTATTTTTTTATTTACAGATGTGTTAATGACGACTAAGAGGCTCTCATGAGATAATTGTTCAACACTTTGTTCATTTTATAAAAAAAAGTTGTAATTTCAGAATATTTTTGATTTGACATATTTCATTTGTTGATTTTGGCACTTACATATTAAGACAAATGACTATATAAATACCAAAAAAATGATCTCATTACTCTTTATTATTTCATTGCTGCATTGAATATTAATTAAATTTACGTCATTATTGTTGCTGCCTACTAAATCCCATTAATAAGATCGTTACTATGAAAAGATAAATTTTGCTTCAGAAATTTATTGAATTATTGAATATTATTGAATTTATTTANAATTTACGTCATTATTGTTGCTGCCTACTAAATCCCATTAATAAGATCGTTACTATGAAAAGATAAATTTTGCTTCAGAAATTCAGCAAAAAATAATTCTTGTGTTTATATGAACTCTTATTGAATTTATTGTGTAATTAAGTGTAAAATTCGATTATAATTAACTAATATGTAATTTTTAGTTAAGTGCAATTGCTTGCAAATAGAGATTTTAGAAAGAGAGAATGTGTACTTTTGTTGTTTTCTAAAATAAAGTGCTTTTCAATTAAAGGTTATTGGTCGTCAAAAATACCATTCGTTCTGTTCTTCCATTCGAATCGGAGCATATTACTTTGAGCTAAAAAAAAAATAAAACACAGGTGTGTAATAATTTTTATTAATTCAGTTAAACCATTGTAATGATTTCATAATTGTAACTCAAGGTAACATTTCGATTNATTAATAAGATCGTTACTATGAAAAGATAAATTTTGCTTCAGAAATTTATTGAATTATTGAATATTATTGAATTTATTTATTTATTGAATGTTTTGTCGTCAAAAATACCATTCGTTCTGTTCTTCCATTCGAATCGGAGCATATTACTTTGAGCTAAAAAAAAAATAAAACACAGGTGTGTAATAATTTTTATTAATTCAGTTAAACCATTGTAATGATTTCATAATTGTAACTCAAGGTAACATTTCGATTTTTATTGAATGTTTTGTGTAAAAATCAAACTCTGTTTAACCACAAAAATTATTGATCTCAAAAATTTATAATATTTCTTTGTTGCAGTCAATGTTGATTCAATTTACAACATTATTGTCACATCTTACAAAATCCCACGAATAACAACATTATTACGAAAAGATATATTATGTCTTATGAATTAGTCAAATACTAGTTCTTGTGTTTATTTGAACACTCGTTGCATTAATTGATATTTTAATTATGTTATCTTTTGAATTAAAATTTTTTTATAAAAATTATTAGAAATTTTGTATTGTGATAATCATATTATAATTTAGAAATGTTATGTTTAAATTTATCCAAATGTATTTATTGATACATATTTTCTCATATTTTTTATTATCTTATTCCGTGTTTGCTTTCCTTTTTAATAAAAATAATTTTTTTAATTTTGTGTATATATTATATTCTAATAAATTTTATTTGTTCGATAAAATTCTAATGATAATTAAATGATATTCAACTAAAAACAGTTTAAATTACGAACAGTTCAAATTAATGTTTAACTGGGATACAAAGCTATGGAGTTATATTTACATTAATGTTTTTTTTTGTCCATAAAAATGCATTTTTCACTGGACTGACATTTATCTTATCCAAAAATTGAAATGACCGCCTTTAATTTTAAATAAAATAAAAAAATATCTAAAATTAAGCAGCTTTTGAAAATGTGAAATTTTTGAAATATTGATTGTTAAATTCCAGTTGTAATAATTATTAAACGATATTCGAATAGAATAATTTTAAATGACAAACAGTTCTAATAAATTTTTTTATGCCTTAGTTAAGCAATTATTATGAAATATTGACATTTTGTAAACTTACAATAATAAAAATATATGTAATTTATTAATGGTTTTTGTTATGTAACAAAAATTAATGTATCTATGAATTTTGTTGCATATTTAAATACATTTTTTGAAATTATTTTTAAAAGTTACAAATTATGCGATTAATTTCCAAATAAATTTTCAAACAAATTCATAAAATAAAAATTAGTATAGATTCAGTTCAATATTGTTGGTCTTTATATTTTTTTGTTTTACTAGCAACATGGATAATTTCTATTGGAGGAAACAGCGGCATGGCAATGCATACACAATAGGAATAAAAGCCGCCGGCTTAAATGATATACGATGAAACTGGCGGCTTGCTGTCACTTCAGAGAATTACTACCACTGCCATCCTTAAAGGGGAAAAAACGAATAATATATTTTACTGTTTTCGATGCCGTCCATCGCATATTTATGACATACGTGCGCGCGCCTCTGACTTGCTTACACAAAACAATATATTTTATCCTTATACGACTCGTTTCACCCTGCAACGTTCACATAAATCTCTTGCGAGACTCTTTAGATTTTTAATAATAATAAAAACGTCCACCGCCTGCACAAATAGAACATAGGGATTCGTGTGGCCTGATCAAGTAGGAGGCAACGAAAATACAAGGAAAAGAAAATCTAAAGCAAAATGTCTGCCTCTTAAAATTACATCTTCCTAAATAGCTTACCAAGAATAAAAAACAAAACCTAATAATAATTATTATTATAACAATTATTGTTATATTGAGGTTTATCTTTATTTTATTTTCTAAGAATTGATATTTGAGCAAATTTGTATATAAAAAATTCATACATTTTAGGTATTTATATTTTTATAAAAATTTTGCTATTGAATTATTTCCATGTTTTTACGAAAATTTAGACATTGTCTTTTTATATTGAACGATTTGTATAACATGTAAATATCGTTTTAAATACTTTATTTCATATCCATAAAATATAATTTTTTTTAAACAAAAATAGTTTAATTTTGTGTTTAATATTCATCATAATAATCTATTAAAGGCAATGCCTTATCATTGGAGTCACTCCTCTCTGTTGACGCCAAATTCTTCAGTGAAATAAAAGACGTACAGTTCATGAGTTACAGGATATTTTCAAAATTTTGTTTCATTAGGCGTTCTCTTGGTTTCTTCCTAGTAATTTTTTCTTCGAAGATGTTAATTATTAAGTCATTATGTCGGATGATATGTCCAATTAACTTTATTTTTCTTGATTCAATCACCTTCATTAGCTGTCTTTCTTCTCTTACTTGCTCATTTCTTTTCTTGTCTACTCATTTAATTGGTCTTTGTCATTTTGCTCCATGTCCATAACACTAATGCTTCTAGTTTACGTCTGTCTTTCTTGTTAGTTGTCCATGTTTCACTGCCTTATGAAAGCATACTACAGGCAAATGTCTTAACAAATCTTTTACATATGCCAATACTCAGAAGTTTATTATTAAGAAGCTGATTCTTGTTTTGGAATGCTTGCTTTGCCAATACTATTCTTCTTCTGATGTCATGTGTTGATTTGTTATTGAAAGCCATGATACTTCCAAGGTAGCAGAATTCTCGGGTCTGTTGTAATCTTATGTTGTTTATTTGTATATGAAGATTTAGATCTGAGTGCATTTTACATGTACTCTGTTTAATATTAGGAATTCAAGATATGTAGTTTTTTTCGGAAATTTATGTTGAATAAAAAATTATAACTTGCAAAAAAAAAAAAAGTACAAATAAAAAAAAAAACCCCAGCGCAATGGGGACATGGTATAGTTGGGTCCAGTATAGATGATATCTGACAGTGATTAAAATCACTATCATAAAAACGATTCGATGCAAATCTGTAGATAGTCTTTAATTTTAAGAAATTGGTTGATTATTCTAAAAACAAAATTAACTCTTATTTTTATCATAATTTCTAATTAATAGTTCATTTATAAGTATAAATATCTACTAAATGTAGTATGAAATTGATATTTAATATTTAGTATTGTATTGTAACACTTTCAAAAGTTAAGTTGAAAAAGTTGTCATTTTGAATCCCACCTTGTGGGCATGTTAAGGTTCAAATTTATAAAAAAAAATATACAAAATGATAGGTAAATATATCTATAAAAAAGTATAAAGAAGTATAATTACAGTTTAAAGAAAAAGAAGAAAAAATGTCGAAAATTAGCAATTTTTAAAATTGTAACTTGTAAATTTCCCATTTACGGGGAACGAGAGAAATTTTTGAGGGTAATTAACTTAAATTTAGGGTTGCCTAANAGAAATTTTTGAGGGTAATTAACTTAAATTTAGGGTTGCCTAAAAATGATGAGTCCTCACACAATTTAATTTAAGTCTGGTTCTTAGTAATGATAAAATTTCCTAGTTTTTAACAAAATATTTTTATTTTTATAGATCCAAAAAATGTTTGAAATTAATTTTACATAAATAAAACTACTTTAAATAAACAAAAAAGAAAAATCAAACATAATTTTTAACTATTATTCAATGAGAGAATCATAATCCTCGACATTTACCTTAAATATTTACTTACTTAATTGACTGTTTGTAATGTAAATACAATTTATTATACAGTTTACAAGTTACACCCGAAATACGTATTTTTTTTTCTATCTCGAGAGATGAATATATTTTTCGTACAAAATTAATTAATAGCTGTAAGATGAATTTTAAAATTCATAAAATTGTTAATACACGTATAACCGTGAATGCATTCAAAGCAGCAACTATTAAGTGATATTTTTATTTAATAAATTATATCATCAAAAAATTATTATTATATATTAATAAAATATTTGTCTAAGATAGCATAGTTATTTTATTTGTCAAAAATTTGTAAAACAAGTACCCTTAACTGCAATTGTTCGCTAGCTTGAAAGTAGTACAGTGTAGTCAAGCCGTTAAATATGGTCACTATAGAAACCATTGAAGTGCAAATATGGCGGATACTATATGTTATATACATTTGTGAAATATTTACGATTTTTAATCATTTAATTATACAGAATAGACTGCTTAATTTAGATAGTTTACTGAGCTGTTATAAAAAAGATTGCATATTAAATGATTTTTACTGAAGTGACTAAAGAAAAATTCATAAATCAAATTGTATCGTTTTATTTAGTGTAATATTTAATAATAAGTATGAAGAAAAGATAAATAATGACACTATCTCATTAAACATTAAACATTAATTTTTTCCTTAGCCATTAATTTCAGTAATTTAAAATTGTTATAGTAAAGACTTGTTAATGTATAAATCTATATATAATGTAAATATTACAAAAAATATAGATGTAATTTACATTTTATAGATATTAAATAGTCAAAAAACTTTAGCCAATTCTCACGTGATATATTAGTATACTACTGACGGCGAGTTTAACACAATATTGATAGAAAATGCTTTATTTTTTCATCAATTTAAAACAGTTATCTTTATCAAGAAACTTTTTTACACAAAAAACAATTTTCCATAGCTATTAATTTCAATGTTTCTAAATTAAATAATACAACCATTATTTAACATTTTTATTTGAATAGTATTATAAATAAAATTACTTTAATTAAATTTATATGAATGACTAATGACTATTACTTATTCTAAGAAAAAAAAAATTGTTGCAAATTTATTATTTTTAGATATGACACAAAAAATGCTTAAATGTTTTCAAAATAATTCTTTATAAGATCTAACCTTATTTAGATACCAAAAAAATACAATCGAATGGTTTAAATTTAGTTATTTCATCAATATAACTAATAAAAACATAAATAACGTCCATACTATCATTATACAAAAATAATTTGATATAATTTATAAAATCTTCAGCATACAATATACTGTAATAACTGATAGTAGTAATATTGCCAATGTCATGTATTGGTTTTGGTTTAATAGCATTGAACGTTTCTGATTCATTTCCATTGAGGATTAATTCCGAAGTTGCATTACAACCTAAATCTTTACAAAGATGTTTCAAAAATGGTATTATGTCCTCTATTAACCTATCCATATATATTAAAACCTTAAGTTCGTTCTTGTAATACTCCATTTTTTTTATCACTGTTTTAATCATAACGTCATTTTCCAAATGTAATGTAGATGAAAAATTATTTAAAATAGCAATCCATTTTTCAAGAAGATGCATAATATTGTTTTCATGTTGATATTTAAGGTACAACAAATGTTTCCAAGTTAATCTTAACATAAAAATTTTTAAAAAACTAAAAACAGCATTAAAGTATCTCTTGTAAGGATGGAATTTATTTGATCTCCATAAAAAGTCACTAGTTTTCCTATAAAATTCATATATATTGGTAAGAGCATCACCCCAAAAGACTTGAACATTATATGTATACATCATATGATTAATACTTGCTGGTTCCATTCATTTTCTCATGAATAAAAGAGGTTTTTTAAGCATTGTTGTTGCTTCATTAGACCACGGTAAATCGCTATAATTTTCTTTAATTAATCTATCAAGCTCTTTGTTTGTTTGTTTTTGAAATGAACGAATCATAGACAAGGCACCCTCATTTTTATATTCTGTTATTGTCGAATCACTTATAAAAAACTTGCTTCCTTTAGCACATCTTTAGCGTCTTCGGTTAATTTTTCTAATACATAATTCGATGTATTTAACAGATTATCATAATCGCCACTTTTTAATTTATGCACAATATTTTTTAAATCTATCATATATAGATTGAGTAGCCATAATGATCCTAATTCAATATTTTGTACATTTAATAATGTACTCATTTGCAGTTTTATTATTGTATTGTAACCAAACGTATCGTCTCCCACCCCTTTTTTATTTTTATTTTCTAAGTGTAACTCATGTACTTTCATGTTAAATATTGCATTAAACAAATAAGAACATTTAATCAACTCAATATTTGAAATTTTATTATCGATTATATTATAACCAGTCTTAAGTGATTTAACATAACTTACAGACATCAATAGTATTGTAACTAGGATAAAATTATTATTCTTGTATAGCATTTTAAAAGATATTTAAATAAAAAACTAGTAAAAATTATTATAAATCAATATATATATATTTTTTCAATTTATACATTTTTATTTATTTTATAGTTTTATTACTTGCAGCTTTTTCTTGAACTACAATTTTTACTTAACTTTTTTTTCGACTAATACAAGAAGTTTACTTGTATTGAATTAAAATATTACATTACAATATTCAAAATTGAAAAATGATTGAGAAAAGTAAAATTTTTAAAAATTATTTGATTTGAATAACATTTTTAATTTTCTTGGTTTTAAACTATTATAGTTCATTTATTTTTTTTGAAATATAAGGTGTTTTGTTAATGTTTTGATACACATAGATTTGTTGAAAAATCTTCTATATTGATCCTGTTGTAATCTTAATAAACAATAAAAACAAATTAAGTTGTCCTGTAAAATATAATTATTTATAGTTATCTATCATTACTATGATATCTTATAAGTTTATTAATTTAATTTAATTTTATACCTAGTGTGCAATATAAAAACTAGAGTTCTGATTTATTACAGTGAATATTTCATTACAAATAATAATTAACGTTAAGCTGTATTGTTTTTCCATGAGTAATTTATGCGATAACATACAATATAAGTTTTATAAGGATTCATATTAATTACTTTTATTCATTATTATTAACATATTAATATACTACTGAAGGTTACAAAATTTATTTTTTGATTACTTTTTAGAAATATTATATTACATAAAAGATGTATAATAACTCTGGAGATTTATTTAAAATTGTTGAAGAAAATTATTGGTTATATAGCAAATACACTACTATTTATTAAATATATTTAAAAATATATACTTATTTTTTTGATTCAATTTAGTTTGACCAAATAATTAAAAGTTCTGTTCGATCTTAAAATCGGGAATTCATTATTTTAGAGGTGTAAAAAAAAACAATTAAATCACAAAATTTTTTTGTTTTATAATGATTTTATGACAAAAATATAATAAATTAATAATAATTAAGTACACAGCATGCAAGTAACATACTATAAGTTGTTATTAACTATTCATTCCTTACCAAATAACAGAATATATTATGATAATAACATACATTATTATTAGAAGCTTCGGTATTTTTATTAAAAAAAACTTTGATTTTTAAATAATTCGCACGTATACTTGCGTTTGGAAATATTTACCTGCGCAAAGTCTTGTATACCTTTAAACATATTATTACAGATGTGGTATTTAACTTAATTAGAACATTGAAGAGTTTACAAACATAAATATACTGAATTTTATTTTAAAATCGGTCAAAATGCGCAAAGACACTAACAAAATTTTAAATATGTATTTCAAATTTTGTATCATATTTTTAATGCATTTGAAAATAATATTCAAAGAAAATGTATCGTTTTATTTCTTTCTTCTTCTTTTCCCTCGCCTTAATCCAACTACTTAGGGTCGGTCACCCTTATCCTAAACTTCCACTTGACACGATCTCCCACATCATCTAGGCGTATTATTTTAATTAGTATATAAAATAATAAATATGAGGGAAAAATGAATAATGACACTTGTTAGCTGATTAATAAAATAATTTGTCTTTTATTTAGATAAAAAGCAAATAATTTCATTTCTTTTATTAATTAATATTTCCTTTCAAGACGTTAATATTACTAAAACAGCACAATGTTTTCCCTCCAACTTATTGTTGCTAAATAGTTTCTATATATTGTCGACAATATAGAAAAAAATGACGTCTAAAAGGATACATTTACAACAATAAATTTTCCTACAAGATCACGAATTCAAATCAGTATTATGCAACCCTTAATTTTTAACAGACCATAGCAATTTACACATGCACGGATCCATAAAATTTGTTAAGAGAGGTAATCACATATAATATGAATGAATGACGTTTTTTTAACTCGTTCAATAAATAGGTACAGTGACTAGGCGAGTCCGAACCGCCATAAAAAACTGTATAAAAACTAATATTACTCTTTTATTTTTTTGTTTATTTCTTAAAATAACCTTACCATTGTTATTATGACACTCATTTACCTGCACTGACTTTTCATAAGAAAAAATCACTTCAAAGTAATTGATATAATTTTAATTATAAACATTTTCTATTTTAACGTTTTAAGGGTATTAAGAAATATGTATAGAATTATAAAATTACTGATATTTATCTTAAGTAATTTTAACTGTTGAATAATAACTTGAATAATATAGAATCAATTTTTTTATATGAACGATTGCTGTATTTTATACAATAAGTTTATTATTAAATAGATTATGCATTTTAATATTTTAAACAAAAACCATATTTAATGAAATAAGTAGTATAAGATTGGATAAAAATATATTAACTCATGTCATCCAAAAAATAAAAAATTAATAAGTATTTTACAAAATTCAATTCTTATTAGTTTTAGAAAAATATTTAAAAAATTGAGAGCTATTTGAAAATGTTCTTTAACTAAATAAATAAAATGAAATTTAATACATTAGTGAGATTTATTCATTTATCTAACAACTAAAAAAAAACTATACCCTCAAGATATTTCAGCCATCATATAGATTAAGTTATTACGTTATCATTTATGACATTAATATTCACTGAGTAGAATTTTAACCAGAGCCGTATTTAGGTTTAATTGAATTTAAGAATTCCCAGAAAAAAACTTCATATAACTGCTAATAACTGTCATTTATTTAATAAAAATTATAAACCCAATATAAGTTTTTACCCACATTATAAGGGTTGAATAATAGAAAACTATATCCCAAAAAGTTTTTTTTGAAAAAACGCGAGATGAAACCTTATGATTCTTATCAATTTTGTAAGTATATGACTTATTAATATATTTATTTCATATTAACCAAAGTATTTATTTATTTCCAATTATAACTACTCGTGAAAAACAAGTACATTTATAGTTTTAAGAAATATAAAATTTATTCAACTGTATTTAATAACAATTTAAGTAGTTCTAAAATAAGCATTTCTCTTATTTAGTATTTCGTATTCACAGCACCCACGAGCCGCCCACTGACAAATTCGATAAACTCAAAATATGTTTTATCCATTTCATACTGTAGTTATAAAGAATTTGATTACATCATTTTAAGAGAATAAGATTTTCTATTGGTTATTTATATGATTCTTAGTAATTCAGCACTATTTTTGTCCAGTATTCAATCGGATTATCAAGATTAGTATTGTATGTCCCCTCTACATGCAATATTAAAATACTAATTCATAAATATATATTTTTAATAAAATATTGCACAATAACATTTTCTTTTTATTATTCTATAAAAATTATGACACGCTGAGGTTTTTCTTATCAACTACAATTTAAGTATGAACATCTTTTTAAAACTTGGCATAGCAACTTTATTTTATTTTTTGCTGGTTAAAAAAATATAAATATTTCCATCAAATTCATCAACGGTAGATTAATTAGTTTATTAACCCATTTTTGTTTAAAAATCTAGATTATATCTACTTACCTAAATTAATATGAGCAGTAAAATATATATTTCTTAATGACATAGTATTTCATTGCTTTAAACCGACATCACTTATTGACTTACGGCCCTATATAATATTAGCGTCACTTATAATCAAGTATATTATATATTTCATATTATGACCTAAACATTAAAAAGACATAGAGCGCTTAGATATAAATTAAATAAAACTAATTTTATTTTATTTAGCCAAATCTAATGATATACAAAAAAATATGGTTGCCATTAGAAATTTCAATTCGATACAAGTTGTAAGCATAAGAGTTGGTGATAGAAATTTCATTTTTCTTGTTGAATAGCTCTTCAAAGAACTAAAATGATTAAAAAATGTTTATATATTGTACTTGTCTTAATTAAAATATGTTTTATGTTTATTTTATTTATTTTTTTAGTTTTTTGTATCGTATTAGTTAGTATACAAAATAATAATTACCCGGGGAAAAACGAATAATGACACTTTCTCAAGTAACACTAAAAAAACCATTTCCTTAGCCATTCATTTCAGTCTTTTTTAATAATTAAAGTATAGGATTATTAATGCTTAAATCTATATTGCACTGTCAATATTTCTAAAAATAGATGTAATTTACATTTTATACAATTAGTCGAAAAACCGTTGCCACTTCTCACGTGACATTTTAGTATACTACTGATTACGAGTTAAATATTAAATTCATAGAAAATGTTTTTTTTTTTTTTTTTAATGTACGATTTAATCAACAATTTAAAGCAATTATATTTTATCAATAAACTTTTCAAAATTAAAATTGTTGATGCTGTTCTCAACATCAACTGTTTCACAAACAATACTTAATATGTTTATTTAAACAGTTATATAAATACAATTACTTTATTTAAATTTATATACAGGATTAATTACTATTCATTAATAATTTTAAGAAAAAAAAATTCTTGCAACTTGTAATTTTTTAAACACGACGCAAAACATTCTTCATTGATTTTGAAACATTTTTGATAAGTTCTAACCTTATTTAGATATCTAAATACCATCGAATGTTGTAAATTCAGTTATATTTTCAATATAATTATTGAAAGTATAAATAATGCTCCTTTCTTTAAACAAAACGTTTTTGATATAATTTATAAAATCTTCTGCATATGCTATGCTATAATAATTTATGGTTGTAATATGGCTAATGTTATGTTCTGGTTGTGATATAAACTTATGAGCATTAAACGGTTTTGATTCTTTTCCGTTTAGGATCAATTCTGAAGTCGCATCGCAGCTTAAGTCTTTACAAAGATATTTCAAAAATGGTTTTATATCTTCTATTAACATTTCTATACATTCTTGATGGGAATTTAATATTTTTCCCAGATCTGTTGAAACAGTAGTTTTTACGCAATGAAAATTGTAATATTTTATTTTCTCCTGTACTGCAATAAACATAATGTTTTTTTTCAAGTATAATGCAGATGAAAAATTTTTTAAAACAACAATCCATTTTTCAAGAAGATTTTTAATATTATCAAATTTTTGATATTTGAGGTACAACAAATGTTTCCAAGTTAATCTTAACATAATAATTTTCAAAAAACTAAAAATAGCATTAAAGTATCTCTTGTGAGGTTGGAATTTATTAGATTTCCATAAAAAGTTATTTGTTTTATTATAAAATTCGTCTATTTTGGATTGAGCTTGACCCCATAACACTTGAACATTATACGTATTCTTTAAATGATTAAATACTTGTGGTTCCATCAATCTTCTAATGAACAAAATATCCTTTGAAAACATTTCTAGACTTCCATTAGACNTTCTTTAAATGATTAAATACTTGTGGTTCCATCAATCTTCTAATGAACAAAATATCCTTTGAAAACATTTCTAGACTTCCATTGTCTAATTGTCATTGTCTAATGACAATTCCTTAGTATTATTATTTTCGTTTATCAAATTCAAAAGCTCTGTATTTTTCTCATTTCTTAATGAATGAACCTTTGGCATACCACCAATACTTTTATATTCCGTTATCGTCGAATCATTTATAAAAAACTGGCTTCCTTCAGCACAATCTTTAGCGTCTTCAATTAATTTTGCTATTACATAATTCAATGTATTCAAAACATTATCATAATCGTCTTTTCCTAATTTATGCACAACATTTTTTAATTCTATTATATATAGATTGAGTAGCCATAAAGATCCCAATTCAATATTTTTTACGTTAAACAATGTAATCATTTGTTTTTTTATTTCAAGATCATAACTAAATGTTTCTTCCATCACCCATTCTGTGTTGTGATTTTCTAAGTTTATCTTATGTACTTTCATGTTAAATATTGCATTAAACAAATAAGAACATTTTAATAACTTTACTGTTCCGTTTTCTTTTTCTATTATATCATATCCAGTTTTAAGTGATTTAACACAAAATACTGCCGACATCAATGTTATTACAGCGAGAGTAAAATTATTACTTTTGCATAACATTTTAAAGCTTTTTAAACGAACTAATATTTACACTTTATAAAATACAATTTTTTTTTAAATGATGTAAACCTTAGATTTGGTTAAATTCATATTATTTTTTCGCATAAAAATGATATATATTTATATATTTACTGTTAAAGAGATAAATAAAAGTTTTAATTGTTATTTATAGTTGATTTATGACTTGCAGTTTATTTTTAATTACAATATTTATTTAGTCATTTTTAAAATTGTTAAACCTAGTAGGTTTAAATTTATAAGTATTATTGTAATGTAACTTTTACGGGATTAAGTTTTTAATTATTGGATCATTCTATTTATAGTCAACATAATAATTAAACTTGAATCAGTATTGTGAATCAAAAATTCTATTAGATTATATGTAGATATTTGAATAAAAAGTTATCTAGATGAGATAATGATATTTGGGGGTTAAAATTATTAGGTGATAAATAAAATAATTTTTCTTTTATTTAGATAAAATGCAGATAATTTCCTTTCTTTCATTTATTAATATTCTCTTATAAGACGTTAATATTATTAAAACAGTATAATGTTTTTCCTCATTCTTATTCATACTAAATAGTTTCTATTTTGATGTCGACAATTTAGAGAAAAATTTTCATCACAGTACAGAATGATCCGCTAATTATACCTCACATAATATTTAAAAATTAATATAGCTAAAAACACAATTTTTTTTTTAATAATAATGAATCATTATTGTGCCATTATATGGAATAATTGAAACTGATATCATTCTTTATTCTAATATCAACTTTTGATTTTCAAAAGGCAACTACATATTATTTTTATATATTTTGTTCGTCATAAAAAACAAACAACTATGTAAAAAAAATTATTTGTATAAATTATAGATAAGTACTAAAAGCGCTGTTTATTTTATAATTTCTTTAAAAAAAAAATATGTTTTTTTTATGAATAAAAAACCAGTATTCGTGTTCTATTATTTTGAAAATATTTATTACTAAATAACATCTGAAAAACTACATTTAGAACAATAAAAATTCCTATGAGATCATAAATTCAACTCAATATTACGCAACCCTCACTTTTTAACAACCCATATCATTTTACACAGGTGCGGATGCAGAAAATTTGATTGGGAGGAGGGAAGGTAATCACATATAAATTGATTGAATAATATTTTAGCTTCGATACGAAGCTGAGAAGGTATTAATTTTACTATGATGTGTTTTTTTTTTTTTTTGTGCCTGTTACCACTTTTTCTCTGCTCTCACCGAAACGATTTCTTTCAACTATACGTCAAAAGATCACAAATCGTATCTAGTCGAAGACATTACCCTCAAAAATTGAAAAAATTTCCCTCGTTCTCTATAAGTGGATAAAATCTCCAAAAAAATTACAAATTTTAAATTCGCTAATTTTCGACATTTTTTCAATTTTTTTTAATTAAAACTGCCATAACTTTTTCAATAATGATTATATCAAAATAATTTTTTTTTTTTTTGTAGTTGCATAATGTCTACCTATCATTTGATATATTTTTTTTATAAATCTGACCCCTCAAACGACAACTTTTTAAAAAAAAATAAATTTTGTCAACTTTTTAAAGTGTTCCGGATACTCTGACACTTTTATACATATCTTAAATTAAAGATAAGGTAATATACTGTATTATAGAAATAAAATTTTCGGACTTTATTTTTTCTTCACGGTGAAAATAGTTACCGAATGCTATTTTTGTGTGAAAATTGTCGATTTTATATTTTACATTTTTAACTTTATAATGCTATAACTTATTAAAAAGTGTATGGATTAATACAATCTTTTTATGAGAAATAATATTTATATGCCTCTTTCATTCGACATACTTTTTTTTAAATAACACCATTACCCTTTATATATTTATATATTATAAATACATATTTAATAGATATTTATTTATTCATATATTACACTTATAAATCATAAGACTTATAATTAGGATATAAATGAGGAAATAGGAGATCATGTAGCTTTTGAAATAATCCACCAATTTTTTAAAATTAAACACTATCTACAGATTTGCATCGAAGCGTTTTTTATGATAGTGATTTTGATCACTGTCAGATATCATAATACTTGACCCAACTATGCTACATCCCTACTGTGGTGGGTTTTTTTTGCTTTAAAATATTAAATGATTTGTGAAAAAGAGGGTCATAGATCCTTTAATTAGTTAATGTAATGCATAAAAAAATAACTTTACTTTAAAACATAAAAAATTCATAAATTTGGTTCTTAAATGTTTAGAAAAGTAGTTTTTATTTTCCTTATACTAAGATGACTAAAAAAAACCTGAAAATATAATTTTGACGCGGTCGGAGTTCACTTCTGAGTTTACCGCTAGATGGCGACTGCGACTTAGCTGCCTCTTCTCGTCCGACAGGTGTCGCGAACCGGTCCGGCGATGCAAAAATATATTAATATTGATTTTTCAACTTCCTTACGGAACATCATCCTGACACTGTTTTTGCATTTCCTGTGTATATTGATTTAAAATATATTATAAGTTATACCTAACCAAATTGTGTTGTTCTTTATTCATTATTAGTATAAATAAATCTGCAATCACAACAATTTTAATGGCTCATTCACATGTTTAAGAAAAATATTTTTAAAAAAAACCCAGCACAGGGGGGTCGCGGCACAGTGGTGACGTGGCATAGATGGATCAAGTATAATGATATCTGACAGTGATCAAAATCACTATCAAAAAAAAACGCTTCGATGCAAATCTTTAGATAGTGTTTAATTTTAAAAAATTGGTGGATTATTCCAAAAGCTACATGATCTGCTAGTTCATTATTAATATCCTAATTAAGATAAAGTATGTCGAATCAAAAAGGGATTATTAAAAAATATTATTTCTTATAAAAAAATAATGTTGATCCATACACTTTTAAATATGTCATAGCATTATAAAGTTAAAAATGTAAAAAATAAAATCGAGAATTTTCACATAATAATAGCATTTGGTAGCCATTTTCACCGTGAAGATAAAATAAAGTCCGAAATTTTTTTTTCGCATAATAAAGTAGATTACATTAACTTTAATTTAAGATATAAATAAAAGTGTCAGACTTTCCGGAACAGTTTCAAAATTTAAGTTGAAAAAGTAAATTTTTTGTGAAAAAGTTGTCATTTTAAATCCCCCCCTGTGGGCAGGTAAAGGGTCAGATATAAAAAAAATATATACCAAATGATAGGTAAAGACATCATGCATCTATAAAAAAAAATTTATATTGATCCATACATCTTTCAAAAAGTTATAGCATTATAAAGTTAAAAATATAAAAAAGAATTTTTTTACAAAAATCGTATTTTTTTTATAAACTTTGATGTCTGTTTTCACCATGAAGATAAAATAAAGTCCGAAATTTTTTTTTACCATAATAAAGTATATTACATTAGCTTTAATTTAAGATATATATAAAAGTGTCAGACCTTCCGGAACACTTTCAAAATTTAAGTTGAAAAAGTTCTACTTTTTACATGCATTTTTTAGATTTGAACCCCCCTCGTATATAGGGAAATGGTCCGATTTAAAAAAACAGTATGTCAAATGAAAGATGTATATAAATACTACTCCTCATGAAAAAATTGTACTGATCCATACATTTTTCAAAAAGTTATAGCATAATAAAGTTAAAAATGTAAAATACAAAATCGAAAATTTTCACACAAAAATAGCATTCGGTAGCCATTTTCACCATGAAGATAAAATAAAGTCCAAAATTTTTTTTTTGCATAATAAAGAACATTACATTAGCTTCAATTTAAGATATATATAAAAGTGTCAGACCTTCCGGAACATTTTCAAAAGTTAAGTTGAAAAAGTTAATTTTTTTTGAAAAAGTTGTCATTTTAAATCCCCCCTTGTGGGCAGGTTAAGGGTTAAATTTATAAAAAAAAATATACCAAATAAAAGGTAATGATATTATGCATCTATATAAAAAAAAATTATATTGATATGTTTATTTTTAAAAAAGTTATGGCACTTTTAAGTAAAAAAAATTGAAAAAATTTCGAAAATTAGTGATTTTTAAATTTGTAATTTTTTTGGAGGTTTCCCCCATTTACGGGGAACGAGGGAATTTTTTTCAATTTTTGAGGGTAATGTCTTCGACTACATACAATTTGTGATCTTTTGACGTATCATTGAAAGAAATCGGTTCGGTGAGAGCTGAGAAAAAGTGGTAACAGACACAAAAAAAAAAAAAACACATCATAGTAAAACCAATACCTTCTCAGCTTCGCATCGAAGCTAAAAAATATTAGCACAGTAAGTATAAATGATGTCTGACAGTTTTCAAATCATTATAATAAGAAATGCTTCGATTCAATTCAATTCAATTAAGTAAAAACACTAAAAAACATTATGACTAGATGAGGTTATTTCTAAACAATTACAATTAAAGCAAAAACACTTTTTTTAAGACTTAGCACAGCAACTCTATTTATTTTTCCCAAATCAAGCACTGGTTAAATAAATATAAATATGTACCTGGAATTCATCAACATCAGTTTAATTTATTTATTAACCCGTTTTTGTTTAAAGTGTATATACTTAAATAAAATGAACAATAAAAATAAGTAGTTCTCAGCGAATGAACTTAAAATCTGATTACAAATTATTTTATTGATTGCTAAATAAATAAATATATTAGCATATATACATTTATTTAAATAAAACTTATTAAGTGTCAACAAACTATCGAATAACTATTCGAATAGTTTTTATACAACCGAATAGTTTATTTTTGGCATAGACTATTCGAATAGACTATCGAATAGTTTTAAAAACTATTCGAATATATTGTGTAACTATAGAATATTTTTACTATTCGAATATTTTTTGAATGACTATCAAATAGTTCGAATAGTGGACAACTATCGAATAGTTCGATAGTTTCTATTCGATATATCCCATCACTAGTTACAATTATTGTAATAAATTCAATTTATTAAATCTGTGATACTTGTCTTAAACTGTTAATAATTAACATAATATAAAACGTAAATCGATAGGTAAAAAGTACAATTTAAGTTAGTTAAAAAAGTCAAATTCGTTTTTCTTAGAGGAAACAAAAAATTTAAAATAAGTTTAAATTTATAATCAATGTAAGTTAGATTCGACTTTTAAAAAATCGGTGGCCTTATTACGATGACAAACCTTATAAAGTATTTTAAAATAAATTAAACAAAAAAAAAATTTGAACACAGTAATAGTACGTTTTTTAACTACGGCAGCCATTAGCACATAAAAGATAGTTCGTAAAGACAATTTTTTTTTGACTTATAGTACGTAATATAAGCTTTAAATTAACATATGTTCAATACTTGTGGTAATCCCAAAACATGTTAAAAAGTTAAGTTGAAAATGTTCTACTTTTCATACGTATGTTTCAAGAATTAAACGCCTCCTGTATAAAGGATAATTGTCCGATTAAAAAAAAAAGTATCTCTGATGAAAGAGGTATAAGTTTTTAATAACATTACATAAATGTTACAGAAAAACAATTGTGTTGATCCATACATTTTTCAAAAAACTATAGTAATTTAAAATTGACAATATAAAATCAAAAACTTTAACACAAAAATAACATCTTTTTAACTATGACAGCCAATTGCACATAAAAAATAAAACATCAGAACAATTTTTTTTTTTTTTTAACTTATAGTATGTAATATAAGTTTTAATTTAACACTTCTTTAAAAGAANTTTTTTTTTTAACTTATAGTATGTAATATAAGTTTTAATTTAACACTTCTTTAAAAGAAGCATTATCTCCAAAACATTTTCATATGTAAAAAGTATTCAACTACAAAAGTAAATAATTTTACTTACTATACTTTTAATATAAAAATTTTGCCTAAACATTTTGAATTCTATAAGATTAACCTATCATACTTTTTTTTTCAAAATTTTTTAATTATTTAAGCAAAAGGAAAAACAATTATAATCACTTGCTTACTTTGTGTACAACAATAGCAATATACTTAATATGTTTGTTTAAAAAAATGTCATCATAACTAAATTTAAAATGAAGTTGAAATATTGATAAAACATTTACTGTGAATTTATTTTTAAATTCATTTTTCTTTGAGGCTTCCATAATATTTTCAAGTTTTCAGATTTAATACTTATCATAACTTAGTTATACTTCTCTTGGTTTAAGTTAATTAATAATAACATTACATCTAATTCATAAATCAAATGAAATTTATTAATATCAAATAATGTATTTTTAATATGTGTTGAACTTCTGCACATTTTTAGTTATTAATTATTTAATATATAATTACTAAATCTATAATTATAATTATTTTCATAGTATTTTGATTTTTACATACATTTAATATCAAAAATTCTACAGAATATTCTTATATTTTTAAGTGGTCTTAAATTACCATGAAGAATACTTTTTTAGATGTTTATGAGAATTTTTTTACAAATAAAAATCATTTTTTTGAAAATCATTTATAATTGAGAAAATTTGTATAGTATAAATGATTTATACAATAAAATTTTGGTCTATTATTAAAAATCTGATATTTTTAAGTGCTATATTTTTAATATTAATGAATATTAATAAAATCTACATCACAATGATATCTATCAATAATATATAAAATTACATCTAATGTCTTTTTAACAATATTTTACTTTAATACACAGTGAATAGTACCAATAGTAAAAATATTTAAATAAATAATTAATAAATTGTAAAAAAAAAATGATAATATATCATCAAAAAGCCAACAAGCATAGTAAATTTAATAGATAATAAGTGAAGAACTCATAACGAATGACAAGTTATGTTTATAACCCATATAATATGGGTTATATTGTTTATAATAACAATTAAAAATATTAATACTGTAATCAGAAGCTTAAAAACAAGTATTTAAAAATAATATAATATACTGTACTTTTGATAAAATGTAAGCACCTAAACTTTGCATAAGTATTAAAACACAACCGTCAAGTAAATATAACTTTAATATACAAAAAACAGCTCAACAAAATTAAGACTTTGTTATAAGTATCATCATTAGAATCAACACATAAGTTAATCTAACAACTTAAAATTAAACAGAGGAAAAAACTTAAATATAAATATTTTGATCATTTTAAGACTCATTGGTATTGATTTTTTTTGAAGATACTCGTCTAATCAGTTTTCTGAATGAAGAAGTCCATTTAACTGAGCGATTAAATGCACCTCTATCAGTACAAGGCATTTTATTTGGATCAGTTGGAGTAGCAGTAGAGGATGAAATTCCAGAGTCAGAAGAAAACTGACGTCTATTACTACATTTGGCACCAACTTCTTCATTCTCACTCTCTGAAGAAAACGCATCATCAATATAAGATACAAAACGTGTTAAAGAACCACTGTTTATAGATCTTTCAGGTGTTGATGGTGGTGTATGAGGGAAGGAACAAGCAGATAAGCGTTCAGCCAATTTTGCACATTCAAATTCAATATCTGTAGTAGACATGCGGGATGCTGAGCGACGAAACTCATCTAAAGGAAAACATCCACCTATTAATTTGGAACTTTTGTCTCTAAAAATCATATATAATACATGTTAATGTTAAATTTTGTAATTTAAACTCTATTAAAGTTAGATTACTTACTCATTTGTTGTATAACCACCAAATGTAGCTCTTGTGTAGGAACAAACTGAACATTTCTTACGTCTACATGTGGCTAAATGTTTCATACCCTTTTGCAATTGACTATTTAGTGATGCAGACTGTTTGGCCATAAGTTTTAGCTCGTTCACCTCACGCTCTAAACCTGATACACGTTTGGCTTTTTGATTTGCTTGTCTACTATTAGTATGATACAAATCTGCTTTTCTACCAAGATCCTCCAATATTTCTTTAAGCCTAGAATTCTAAAAATAATTACATATTTAGAATAACTTGCATGTCTATCAAACGAGCATAATTTAGTTAAAACCGGTTATCATACTTCTCTCTCTAGAGTATCTTTTTCAGCAGAAATTTCCGAAAATTGTTTATAAGCATCTAAACGAGCCCTTTCCAAATTTCGACGAGTGATTTCAGACGACTCGGCTTGTAATCTCAGTTGTTTATATGCTTCATTTTTCTCCCTTTCCAAACGATCTTTCCACTTGACCATTTTATCTTTTTCCATGCGTAATTTTTCACAATCCTCTTCAAGCCTGATTACTTTCTCTAACTGTAAAAACATCTCTTCCTCTTTTTCATGTAACTCCAGGTCTTTAGTAATCATATGTCTTTCCATTTCATGATGAGAAACTATCAAACTGTCGCGTTCTGCCTGCAAAATAAATATTGATATAATTCAAAGCAAAAAATCTTATTGAATCAAGTTTAACATGAAGACATCTTTTGAAAAGTAAAAATAAATAAAGTGATCTATAAAGCATAAATCTGATTATAATTTTTTTAAATATAATAACTAACATTTAACAGTAAGATACCATTGTTCATATTAATGACGTGTAGTTAACAGTAAATAATCATTAAGAAATAAACAGCAATTAATGTAGAATATAAAAATATTTTCGTTAAATGAGAGACATTACTTAAATGTTGCGTTCTTAGTAGCCTCAATTATTAACATATTAAATCAATATTCCGTTATTGATACAGCTATTATTTAGCTGTAAAAAAATCGCAGCATTAACATTCACCGGAAACAAACGAGAGTTTACAACATGTCACGTATTTTCCATATAATGTTTTGGTTATTATTTAAGCTGTTCAACTATAGATCTATATTCCAAGCCGACTATGGACCTACGTTTAATCCATATTTAATTTCCATATTTTTTCAGATATTGTTTTTACTTTACTGACTAGTAAAAAATAATGTAGACTTAATGACATCCGGAACACGACGACTATTATACATAATCCACGTACTATAAATACCGTTAAGATAGGAAAACTTTTTTTACCTGTAAATATATTTTTATAAACATTTATCAGTTTCCTAAGTTCATTAAAAAAAATACAAGTACTGTTAAGAAATAACATTGTGTTTTTTCAAGGCATTTTTCAACATTATTAAATTCGACTTAATCATCAATGAAATTTAATATTATTAGACTTTTCACATAGTTAGCAGGGACTTATTTAGGGGGCGTCTTTGGGATTCGGATCTTCTTCGTAACATTAAAATAAAACTTCTCGTTTCTCTACATTCTCAGAGTTGTCTGAACCTCCATATTAAACGTCTAAATACGTCACTGATGAATAGTCTATTATTACATTTTTATTACAGTTTTACATAAGTTCAAGCATAAAAAATTAAACTCTAAACGAAAATAAAGAGAATAAACAAAGAAAATAGTTTATTTTATACTTTTGAAAATAAAGAATGACAATAATGAATATCAAAACAAACCTGTCTTGAAACAATAAAAACAAGTTCACCTAAATTTTTTTTAACGGAAGTGGAGCATGAGTTAGAAGCTAATTGTAATTCACAATAATTCATTATAACAATTTATGACGTCACTATTAATTCTACTTAAATATAAATGTTGACATTAAAATCACAGTAAAAATTAACATGTAATATATACAATTCTTCTTTACTGTAGTTTTAATATCAATAACCCAACCAAAATTTAATACAATTAAAACTTAATAAAAACAAAAATTTTTATTTTTAAATTTGTTTGAACGATACAATTTTAAGAAAAATATACATTATTCTAGTTTCTATAGTCAAATTAGTAAATAGCGATTAGACACTCTGCATATTCCTAATAACATTATTTTTAACAATGTTATTATACTGTTTTTATGACGTTATAATAACATTATATACAGAGATTGAATCTTTTAATATTAGCGACTCGATTTCTCTTAAATTATAAATTTAATAATATTTCAAAAAAATTATTTAATTTTATTTAAATTTTTTTAAACTCATTTCTTGTACCTTATAATTCATATTTTTAACAACCACATACATACTTAACTCGCTTATAAAATATAAAGTGATATTAAACAAGAAAATTACTGGTCGATAAAGACTATTAACACATAGACGTTGTTGCAGAAGTTATAACCATTTTTTTAAAATATAGAGTGCAGGTGAGGTGTGTATTACATTACTTTTATCATAGAGTAATAAGGCGCTCTCCCTCCACTCTATATTTCAAAATGTTAATAACTTCCAAAGTATTAGAGGTCAAAAGATGTGTCAAATTTTTTTTTTACAGTAACATACATATTTAACTAACTTATAAAATAGAAAATAATCTGATTAAGATGATGATGACTGGTCGATAACAACTTTTGGACCAGTATTTCGAAAGTTATTCTTATTTTTATAACTAGGCGGATGGAAGAGTACAGCCGGGAGATGACTAGTGATAAAAATAGCAAAACTCACTCTCCACCACCAGTCAATGCTTTAAATTATTAATAACTTTTGAAATATTGATCCAAAAGTTATTATCGACCAGTCATTTTCTTAAATAAACCATTTTTTTATTATGTAAGCTAATTAAGTATGTGTTGCCATAACAAAAAAAGTTGACATCCTTAAAAGGTATAAGGAAAGAATTAATAAAATATTTTATAATTGATAGATCGTGAATTATAAAAAACAAAAAAAACCAAAAAGAATTTTCTTAACAAAACTATTAAGTAAAATCGAGTGGCTTATCCAAAGAAATCACCCTTTATAAATATATGTTTGTTTAATAATATTGTTCACCTAAAAAAATTAATTATTTCTTAGAAAATATAAATAAAGAGAATACTACAAACAAAGTGGTTTCGTATTATTTCAAATGAGGTCATCTAGTCAGTTTACGCAACAACAGTAGACAAATCCCATATGAGACTACAAATGGGTGGGAACTGTCATAGTTAACATGCGGAGAAAACGTCACATCAGTGTTTTACAAGAAAACAAAACATACATTTGATTTGCTATCAGTAAGTTCTTAGTGATGGTCATTACTTTTAAAAATGGTGAAGTAAAAACAATCCTCAACAAAAATCTAACTGTGAAAAATCGCCAAGTTTTAACCTCGTCTTTTAAAAAAAATCCTCCAATTCATATAATCTACATTATGTCTAAGTTTGCTTTTTCTTTACTTCATAAGCTTTAAACTTATTTTCATGAACAACATTGCTCCTTTATTCGTATTGCCTTAATACTTGGCCAGTTGTTGAATGAGATATAAAACAGATTTGGCAACAATTTTCAATAAATTTCGTGAGGTATAAATCATTTTTCATTTTTTTTTTAATTCTCTTCTTCCCATTTCCCACGTAATTCTTAAATGAGTACTCGTATTATTAGAAGGATAAGCAACGCTCTATGAGACACGAAACACAAACTGCCACTCGATATCAACTAGTAAACTAATAACATGAGCAAAATATCAACGTTTGGTGTAAATATATAGAAACTATTTTTTGTTTAATATTATATTTCGCGTGATACTTGCTTTAATGTAAGTATATGATAACTATACATGTATATGTTTATCCTATTGAGGTCCCTAGTGCAATGATCCATTTTAAAATAACTCGGTCAACTGCACTAGAAATACAAGATATCGATAGAAAAATTATTATGGTTAAAGAAATTATATTTCAATGAAATATTTCGAACACTCCATTTTAATAATTGAAATAAACATGCTAGCATTCATAATGATCGTGATGGGGTAAGAAATTAAAATTAATAGTATTTTATGTCCATGACCGAAAAACAACAGGGTGCCACATACAAATAATAAGTAATTAGATAATTAAAATTCACATAATTAGTAACACGTAATAGAATAGTTTAACTCGCTAATGAGATGTCATAATTAAACTATAGGTAGGTAGTACTTTTTATGTTTGTATTGTTTCAGTAAAAAAAATGGATTAACAATAACAAACATATACACCACTAATCATCACAAAGTACAATAATTCACCAACAATTTTTTTTATAATTGATATTTGAAACGGATAGTTTTTAGTGAGGTGGACATAATGCCCACGCAATCAGACCTGTTGGTCCATTGTGCACTTTAAAACGGATAACTAGAACAATTAATTCGGGAAATTTTGGCAGCATTGCGAAGCAGAGCGGCGCATAAGGATTTTTTCATGGGAGATATAGACATAAGATATTTTTTACTACGCCCTTCAAAATACATCTATTTATTTTCATCGTGGAGGGGGTTCTATCCCTTATAACCCTGTCAGTAAGAACACCCATGTTGTGAAGGTGAAATACCGATAACGTCACTGTAGGAAGTGCAGCATTGCGTATATGCATTAAAATTAAATAACCGACTCTGTTAAATACACCCGCTGTCTAGTCTTTGTCGCACTCACAATAAAGTGAAATCTTCCATAGTGTACAAAACAACCAACATAGTATTTGGTATTTTTTAAACGTTTTATATTGTCTTTTTCAACTCTTCCTTTTTGTGTTTAATGTCACATCAAAGTATCGTGACGATAGCACATGATCACTTTAATACTTTCTTTTTTTGCGAATTATACAACATTAATGTCGTGTATTTGTATATAACATTATTGATTAGGAGCTATATGCAATGTGCATGTTCTTAATTTTTTGCCAAAGGACACGAAACAGTTGCGAAATAACATTTCATTATTAACTAAACTACGACAATATTTTGAATGTTCATTCAGTTATAGCTTCGTCAAGCATACTGCGTACACACTGAAAATACTAGTATTTTAATATTTATATTTTTTTTATACAATAATTGCTATGGCCTCGAGACGAATCGTAGCGCTCATGACCGCTAAATAAATCATGTAGTATAAAAGTAAAAACTATAACTATATATTTTACAACACTGAAGAAATGAATTTTTAATAATCTTTTCACAATAAAAATTTTGCTTAATCACCTAATGTCCATGAATTAAATGAATATCTAATATATTTCATTCAATACTAAAAAAGCTCAATACATAAAAAAATTAAATTTTTTAAAAAATTTATTTAAACATGAAAAATTTAAAAAGATAAAATGCGCTGTTCATGAAGTAATAATACAATTAAACTTGTTAAAAAGAACTTCCATAAATTCCCAAGGAAAATAATAGTTATCAAGACTCTCATAAGTAAATGTCTTCTAATAGTTATATTCAAATTGTATTCAAAAGATAGGGTAATTATCTAAGAGTAACGACATATAAAAAATGTAATTACTTATAGAATATTTATTAAGAATTACCTACGAAGTAATAAAAATGAAAATACTAAATGTTTCACTATCATTCTAATTTAAATAATTTAAAAATAGCATCTTTATTCTTACGAAAAGAAAAAAGTTAATGAAATAATAACAATTAACTCAAAATAAATATACGAGTGATAATAAATATATATTCTTAAGCGATTTGAACTCGAAGGTGAAGATTTTTTAAGTTCTATTGTGGCTAGAGATGAAACTTAGATGGCTCATTATATCCCAGAAACCAAAAGATTATCATCACAGTAGAGTCACACCGGTTCACCGTACGCAAACAAATTCATAACCTCAATTTCAGACAAAAAAATCATAACCAGTGTTTTGGGACTGTATAGAAAATATTTTGATAAAATGTCTACCTCAAAGAAATATAATAAATGCAAAAGGACACTGTAAAAAATTCAAAAATTCAAAATAAAAGGAGGTGAATATGTCTAAAGGAGTGTGTTTGTTGCATGACAATGTTTATCCACACACAATCACGGTTACTGATAAGATTTGACTCATTCGGCTGTGAAATTTTTTTACCACCGCACTTATTTCATTACTCGGCACCTTCAGACTTTCATCTTTTTACCTCTATGAAAAAGCGAAAAAAAATTATAACTGATAACAAAGTGATGCAAAAGGTCTTAAAGTAAAAAAGGGAATCGTCGAGAATCTTCTTTAAAGTGTATAAAAAAAAACTTGTCCCAATATTTAAAAATAATAATAATATGCAAATACTATACACTTACTAAAGTTCATAAAAATAAACCCGGAATAATTTTTTCTTATAACAAATTTTACATACACTTACAATGGTTAATAAAAATTAGTTAAATATAATTAATCTATACATTTTTATGAAAAAATCATTATCTTAAGAGAAAAAATGAGGTAGTTTACTTATATATCACAATGTATTCTGTTTTTATATTTAACTTTAAATTTAGCTTTTAAGAAAGATCAACAATTTTTCTAAACAATATAAGTACATCTCCACTAAAAAAATTTGTATTCATTTTTTACTAAAACTACTGAAAAACCCTTTTTTTTTAAGAACTAAGAAGTTAAAAACACTCTATTTATTTATTAAAAGTTGTGAAAACTTAACAATTTACTGATAAAAAATTTACCAGCGATACTAACATGATTTACTGAAACAAAATATAAACCAAAGGATTTGTCAAATTAGCATTTGTCAATACACCTTCTATAGATATTTTCAAAAAAAATTTAGAAACAACAAAACTTAAAAAAAAATTAGTTACTAATAGAAAACTATACTTATTAGCACACTTATAACAACGTCAATCGGTCCTTTGTTAATTCTATAACCACTGTTTTAATAACAAAGCGTGTCTGTTATTTTTGTCATATGCCAATTATATTGTTGTTGTTATTAGCAAATATGAATTTGTTCGTCGTTTTTCTTATTTTTACATTATTTTGTTTTATACACGCCGTAGACAAATATTTCAACAGCTATTATTATAAATGGCTGCCCTTGACTCCGGGCCTTACTCTATAACACAACAATACCAAGTAGTATTATAGTGCTATATAATAGCTCCCTCAATTGTATAAATTGGCTAGCTAAAACTTACAATAAAAATTTTGGGTTAAGCTAGGCAATGATAAAAATATATTCAAAACAAAACGCCACCACAATATACGCAAACCGTTCTAAAGCACATCAGTACAACTCGTTAAT
This sequence comes from Daktulosphaira vitifoliae, assembly GCF_025091365.1. Lineage (NCBI taxonomy): Eukaryota > Metazoa > Arthropoda > Insecta > Hemiptera > Phylloxeridae > Daktulosphaira > Daktulosphaira vitifoliae. The sequence goes on along the minus strand of NW_026099575.1, from coordinate 27,280,834 downwards.
TTCGTCTATGTACAACAAGATGGTCACTTCTATTGTTATACGATGATTTCTCGTCAGTCATTGTATATATGATTTTGTTTTAATGATTTAAACACTGGATCATCTTAACATGGCACTATTGTTACGGCACCATACTAAACACAAGTCGTGCATAGGCGCGTTTATTTAATCGTGTAAACGGAAGTACACAATTTCCCGTTACAGATGCAAACCGAATATAGATACATAAAGATAGTGAACACGTCTTTGAAATCAAAACAAATATCACAGGGAAAGAAATAGATACCACTATATAATAAAACAATGTAGGAATAACAAAATAAGGTCAACTAATATAAATATTGTGTAATAAACTAGATTATTTTTAAATATCCTTATATTATTATATATTTACCAAATACACGATCTTACGCGAGCAATGTCTATTGGTCATCAAAAGTTACATCTCAGTATTATAGAAACTAGCTACGAGTATTAAAAATAGTAATTATCGAAGAATATTAGTAGAAACATGACCAGTACCAGGATTCTTGTAAATGCACAAACTAGTGATCAAAAATACATACGTCATGCACATCATACAATCAATTTTCATTAAATCTAATTAGTTTTTAGTTATTAGAGGTGGGCACTCAGACCTGTAGGTTCATTGTGCGCATCTCCTAACCAATTATATTAATTCGGTTTCTTCGCCCAAGTGTTTCTACCGAAGTATTGTTACCATTATTTGTATACCTAGCATTTAAATCTAATTAAATCCAGTTTTATCAACTCAATATTGTCTATGATATATTCTTATTTGTAAACTATCTATTGCCCAATATAGTCACGAACCATGATACAAATACTAAGAATAAGATCTCTTATTAGAAAATAAAACAAGAATAAAAAAAAACGAATTACGTTAAAAAATAACTTTGGTTTTTCTTCAAACTAAGTTTATATGAAATTTAAATATATACTGATTTTCAAATGGGTAAGAGTTAAAATCGTTTGAAAACTGCAATTTTATTTTTTATAAAATCAATCATTTTACAGAAAAACAAAATGTACACCATTGTTTGCTTTTTAGCTATTTTAACATAATTGTACGTTTTAATACAAAGATTTCACCGAGTTCTCAAATACAGTAGGCCCTTAGGCTTAAGATACAATCCAATCAGTTTGAGGAAGAGACTTTCATTTTTAAGAAGAAATATTGATGTCTTAATGTATAAATATAATCAGCTGCTTTATTTTTTAAATAGTCTTCATTACGGTTAATTTTAATCTACATACTGTTTCCACTTATACACTTACCCCGACAGTTTCCATCATAGCCAAGTGTTCGACGTTACACACTGATGAACTTCTATACAAAAGTCTGAAATGATCTTACACTCAACAGCACCATTATTTTTATTATAGATATTTATTTTTGTTACCAGACGTCGTTTTTACTATAAGTATATCGTTTGGATCTTATGAAATCATCAAAGAATGTTTTTTTGTTATAAAACGCAGAGACGAGACCAATTTTTTTTTAGCTTTAATGCGAAGCTGAGAAGGTATTAATTTTACTACGATGTTTTTTTTTGAATGTCTGTCGCAATTTTTTTCTCAGGTCTCACCGACCGATTTCTTTCAACGATACGTCAAAGATCACAAATCGTATCTAGTTGAAGCTAGATACGATTTGCCCTTAAAAATTGAAAATATTTCCATTTCCATTTAAAAGGAAGAAATCCCCAAAAAAATTACAACTTTATAATCGGTAAATTTTGACATTTTTTCTGAAAACTATTTCAAAAATTAACAAATCAAAATGATTTTTTTTTCAATAACACCTGAGATATTTTTCTTTCATTTAATATAATTTTTTTGAAAACCTGACCATTTACCTGCCTACAGAGGCGGTATCAATATAGCAAATTTTTCAATTTAACTTTTGAAAATGTTCCGGAAATACTACGTCCTTTAAATATGTGTTAAATTAAAACTTATGTTACTTACTATAAATTAAAAAAAAAATTGTCCCGACGATCTATCTTCTAAATGCAAATGACCGTCGAAGTTGAACAAATTTATTTGAATGTTTAATAAATAAATATAAATTTATTTAAAATACTTATTCATATATTACACTTATAAATCATCAAACTTATTATCAGAATATAAATAAGGAAATAATATACTTTATTATGGAAAAAAAAAAATTCAGACTTTATTTTGTCTTCACAATGAAAATACTTACCGAATGCTATTTTTGTGTGAAGATTTTTGATTTTATATTTTACATTTTTAACTTTATTATTATGCTATAACTTTTTGAAAAATGTATAGATCAATACGACTTTTTCATGAGAAATATTATTTATATCCCTCTTCCATTTGACATACCTTTTTTTTTTTAATAACACCATTTCCCTATATATATTTATTTATTATAAATATATATATTTATTCATATATTACACTTATAAATCATAAAACTTATAATCAGAATATAAATAAAGAAATAGGAGATCATGTTGCTTTTGGAATAATACACAAATTTTTTAAAAATAAACACAATCTACAGATTTGCATCGAAGCGTTTCTTATGATAGTGATTTGAATCACAGTTAGATTCATCTAAATTTGTCCCAACTAGGCCACGTTCACACTGTACCGTGACCCCTCCATTGTGCTACCATTTTTTTTTCATTAATTTTTACAAAACTATAAATTCAATCTGGTTGAATGATACTACGATATTCAAATAACAAATAATTCACACATTTAAAGAAAAAAATTCAATTCATTTTTATTAGTAAATCTGTGTCAGTTACTTTAAAAACAAAAAAATAGAACCTTGAAGTCAACGGTCGATTGTAAGGTGTTATGTCATGTGTCAATGAATGCTCACTAGTGTTTTTACAAAAAAAATCTTTTTTATATTTTTGGGTATATGCTGGTTTGTGATCATATACCCTTCAATATAAATAGTACATAAGTATTATTTTTAGAGTATACATTAATTTAAAAAATAGTGGGTATACGACTATACCCTCTCTCCTATAACACCACTGAATATGCTAAAAAACCAAATTAAAAACACTATGTATACATGTTTCTAAGGTTTAAATAAAAAGTTAAGTATTATTTTTAAGAATTTTCAAACATCTATAAATCATATTAGATATTTTAATAACTATTTGAAAATATAATTATTTAATATGATGAACAAAAACAAAATTTGAAAATAAAAATGTTGTAAAATGAATGATCATGATCAATAATGTTATTGATCTTTGTCTAGTAAGATAAGTCTCATATTAAAATCTATACTCATATGTCTACTAGCGGCCATAGTACTACTTGAGTATCGTGCCATGTAAACCTATATATAAGGTTTGTAACGCTACATCGATTTACTTTGAAAGCATTGCATTATAATAAAATTAATGCCAGGAAAACAAAAGCAGTTAAAAAATATACACATATAACCACGCCTTAAGACAAATTGTGTAACAGCGGATATTTCTGCGACGCGTGTGCCCTAAGGTTTTTATGACAGTATTTAGGGTGAATCAAATAAACATTGATATGAGGATATAAAACAAGCATATTATTATTATTTATAGCATCACATTTATTCGCATTCTTAAGAGAATACTTTGGAAGAAACGAAAAACAAGAATTTAATCCTCTATAATGTAGTCTCCCTTACATTTAAACGAAGGGGACGTCTCTTTACATTACTTTTCAGAGTAAAGCGAAATTAAACAGAGTTGTAGGAATATTGTATTAGAATTTTTCGATTAATTCTTTCAAAAAAATTGTTTAAAAAATATTAATACTAAAACTACACACAAATTGCTTTAATAATAGACAGTTTAGAATTATTAGGTGCGAGTACAAATATATTTCATTATTTTGCCCAATGTTTTACATATTAAATTTAATAAGATATTAGCTCTTTATTATTATTTATCATAGTACTACTTTATTATATTGAATCAATACAGTAATAAGTAAAAATTCTCTTATGAATACATCTATGATACGGTAATAAGTTTTTTTATATTTAATCCTAAAATATCCCCCGGTTTATTTCACCACACCTAACTGAAATTACGAACACATGTGCTTGTAGGGGAATGCAACACCTATACATCCTTTTTAAATATTGCCCTGATGACTTAGCGAAAAACTAGTCACACTATATGGTCAAAATATAATTTTTAGACATACATCATATTAGAATTTTACTGATTATAACAGTGGACGTTTACATCTTGAAATTGTCTCCTAGCAGTATCTAACCCGGTCATTATCGTATTAGTGGGTCATATATTTATCTATCTCGATTGCGATGAATAGTACCTTAAGGACTTAGCGGTAACTGTGTCCGTTACATGCCATGGTTACAAATTCCTATAGTTAAAACTAATATGAGTTTACCTTGGATATAACACATGTTGTTATGTATTACTACAATTTCTTATCACTCAACTGTTAAAATATTTTAACATGTGTATTTTCGAATAAAAAATATGTAATTGGAGTAAATAGTGCACCGTATGATTCATACACACTCTTAGGTAACCGGCTTAATTTGATGAACACGGCTAATCAATAATATTTCCCGTTACCGACAGTTACCTACACGAATGAGCATCTCTCACTTTGGTAACTTGGAAATTGCATAATATTTGAACAAAATATAATTATAAAAATTATTACAACGATCACTGATTTTTTTATAAGATTATTATATTACAGAAAATGCGGCTCTAACGATGCACAGTAAACATTTAATATTATTTACTATAATTGAAGTATTACAAATTATAAGATAATTTTATATCACTTGATTAATTTAGAATATATATATATATATAGTTTAAAATTATTTACATCATTTCACGGAAATATTTTAAATCAAATGTGTGCACATCATTTTTTTATATTAACTTTAATAAGATTCAATTTTGCCCTTTTCCCTTTTCATTTGAAATAAAGTGAGAGTTTGCATTTACAGTGGTATATTAAGGAATTTTGTATGGAGGAATCCAGATAGATTTTAGAACTTAAAGTAATGAGGGATTCACCCCCCCCCCACTACCCCATTATTATTATTTTATGACCATGAGGGTTCGGACCCCATATAACCTCTCTTCCCATAAATACGCCGCCACAGTGCAATGAAGTTTATATATAAGACCCAACGTATAAAAACCAATAGTCATTATAACAACAATAACATCGGAACGCCTCAAGTATGTATGTCACTTTTTCATAGTAGGTAGGTGTATACTATGTTTAGTCGTAGCAAATAAATTTGATATAGAAATATAGTGAAAGTGGTGTCGAAAAATTAAAACTATAATAATATAGTAAAATAAAAAAGACGACCTCTTAATTTGAGTGATATTTTCAGAATACAACCAACGTTAAACAATAACCTTAATAATGTAAACCAGGATAATGGACACTCACCTTGATTTCATGATATTTTTCTTCTAGGTAATAAGCCAAGCTTCGAGCTTCTTCATATTTCCTTGATATATCTAGATACTTTTCATAATGTCGTTTGAACAAAACAAACCTATAACAAAAAATGATCACAAAGCTCAGAACGAAAACGTTTCATTTTTAAAAATTCTTCAATCAAAAATTATTTGAAGTAGAAAAATTATAATGAAATTAATAATTGATATAAAAAAACACGTTGATTTAAAGTATTGATTGATTAAAACATTAAAATAATAGTACTTTAATATGTTTTATTTGTAATTATAAATATTAATTTATGACATTTCAATTTATTAAGACATTTCCTTTCCAAAATTATTTATTTAAGATGTGTATCAAATTTATTTCATTTTTTATTTCTTTTAATTAATTGATGTCTACAATTAAAATTATATAGTCTTTAATGGGTTTAAGAAAAATTTTTAAAAATTAGTTCAATTTACTAAAAAATATTTTGCTATATTACTGTAAAATTGATTTTAAGGAATAAAAATGATTATACTAAATTTTGCAAGTAATTAGCTACAATAATGATCTTACTCTACATTTTTCAATTAAAATAGTTGATAATATAGTAAAAAATTTTAACGCGTAAAAAAAATACAATTCTTTTATATTTTGTTATTTGTATATTTTTTAGCAATCAGTTTTTAAACAGATATTCCCTAAGCGAACATACTGAAATGTAACTCTGCTTGAATGTTTTTTAACATTAGGACCTCTTGTTATAAAATTTCGAAGATTTTGTTAGTTGGCGTGTAATGAGTTTCATAGATAACTTGCCAAGATAAGAAAATAACAATATCTTGAGAATTGATGCTACCGGAAATGTAATGGAAAAAATACGACCTTGAAAATATACTTGTTTTGTCTCGTTATCAAACTATAAATTGATGGACTCAAAAAGTTAAAACAGAGTGGCACTAACAAGCTATATACTATGTTACAACTTATCTGTAACATTTAAAGGATTTAAAGAACGATGGAAGACATGACTAAAATCATACAGAAATAATTATGGATAAAAACGAAAAAAAAATTATATGTTTTAATAGTTATAATTTGTTATATTACAATATTATATTTTCATTTATTATTATGTAGTTCAAATTTTAAAGCCTAACTATAAATAAATTTCTATTTTGTTTTAATATTTACGAGAATGATTTTTATTCAGCTATTAATTGCCCAGTTTTTTTTAATTTATTTATAATTAATTCGATTCACTTTGATTAAAATGTATTCTCGTGAATTACACGTTTGGTAACTCATAACCATTGACTGTATAATTTTTAGCTTAATTTCATACAAACAAAAATTTTAGATCAATAATTCTCTTCTTAAACTTCCGATTTAATCACACATTGTGAAACAGGCACTTATACCAAAACCCAACGAATATAAACGAACGTACTTACATCTGACACACCTATAGTTCAGGTAACATACTAAACAAGTTTGTTAGTCGTAAGTACCCTAAAGACATTTAGTTAATGTGCAAAAAATGACGTTTTCAATAATGATGAGATAATATCTGACGTCGTGCATAAGAAATACTACAAATAATTTCACGAAAATTTTATTTTAATATATATAATTATAAGTCAGAAAATAAAGTCACGAAATATTTCTCAAATAATACGATTTTAGTAATATCATATTCAGAATTTGTAACTAAGTAAAGTATAACAAAAATGCTAGAATTTAAAATCTGTGGTATTAAAGAGAAAAATATGTAACATATAGGTTTCAAACAGAACACTAAAAAGATAATTTAAGAAGTTAACAAAAAAATAAACAACCCATAATACAGCAATAAATAAATACCTGTAAAAATCATTCTGAGAAATTATATCACTAATACTGTCTTCAGGGTCAACTCGATCCACAACACTACATCTCTTGTTTGAATTATCTTGTGCAAAATCACCCGTTAGTTTTAAAAGTGGCATGGGATTAATATCTTGTGAGATATTTGAAGTTTCATTAAAATCAACTGATATCCTAGGATCACTAATTTCATCATCATAAACAACACAAGCATCTTTTTGTATTTGTAAAGCTGCATCGCTAATACCATGTTGCATATCAGCTGGAGTGTAAGGCGCCCCTTGCAAAATCAAATCATCACTCCGGCTGTGTTTGAGTTCACTACTCATACGAAAAGTACTACGTGGTCCAAGAACTGGTGATAACATGCCACATCTGTAAACTTCTCGGCGAGGAGAATTATCAGCCGAATGCACCATTATATCAGCCATGGTGTCTCGTTTATAAGAATTCATAAAACTTTACACTGAAAAAATGTAAATAATCAATATAAATATATGCTTTAAGTTATCTAATATTATTAAAACTTGTTATTATTTAGTGTTTTACAATATAATATAATCATGTCAAATCCAGCAATTTTTTACATAGTAGACCAATTACTTAAATTAATTAATTAGTAAAGTTGTAAATTATATTTGATTAAATTTCAATAGAAAAACTTTATAAAAAAAATTTGACAAAAATTATACATTAGTTATTTTATATTGATAATTCTTTATATAATTTAAAAAATTGTATTCTATTAGGAAAATACATAGTTTAAATAAATACATCAATAACAATGTTTTTTTTAATTAAATAATGTTTATCAACAGATGATATAAATATAATTACATTAAACCATAAACATTATATTATTACATTTTTAGAGTTAAAAGTTTTTTTAACAGAATTTTATTTCATAAACTCACAAGATCAAAAGATTGTATTACTCAAACTATAATTTAAAGATATATTCTAAAAAATATAAATACAGGTATCTACTCTTTTCATTTAGTCATAAAATATATTATGTTCAAATATAAATATTTAATCAAAACTTTTTTAAATTTTTAGTCAAAAATAGAAATAATCTATAGTTATATAATGATTCAAATTAATCATTGTTGCGAATGATCATTTTGAAGAAAATGATCAATCATATAATGAACAAAATAATACAAAATATTTTTCTATTATATTTTAATATTCAATATTAATCTAATACTTAATTTTAAATTACATAAAAAAACAAATCAAATAGAGCACGGTTTTTAAAGCAAAAGAATTTTACTTAATATTTTAAAAGCTTAAAATTGTTAGAGAAAATATAAAAAGTACATTCTTTAACTGGAAAAGTTAGAAATATAAGAAAACATAAGGACTGATTGTCAGTTATTTTTTTTATGGTAAAAAAATTTAGCAATTTGCATTTAAATTATCAAATTATATTGAGTTGGTATTATCATAATTGATAGGCATTAAGTAATATTAGCAATTCTTGAGTTTTCTTTTCAGTTTTTTTAGATCAAACATAAGAGAATAATACAAGAATACAGAAAATATCAAATTGTTTTTATAGAATATGCATTTAGACATTAAATATTTTAAATATTAAACTTTGAGATGGAAATTTACATTATTAAATTAATATATTTTTATATGCAAATAATCATATGAAAATAGATGATTATAAAAAATATACAGCGACTTTAAGAACATTTAAACATTTTTCTTTAGTTTATCAATTGTTAATCCATTACATTAAAAAAACAACTTGGAAGGTAAAGACAGTGCCTAAAGTGCCAAACAATAAATAGATAAATTGCAAATCGTAAATACTATATCAAAACTAATAATTAATAAATTTAGTTCAAAATTAATTAAAAAGAAATGTTATTAGTTAATACTGTTAAAAATGGTTTGTTTAGAAAATATGTTTTTTTTTAATACCAACTGAACACTTATAAATGAAATGACAATAAATCATATAATTAAAATAAATATTATTTTGCATTTGTATTCAAATAAATAAATATAAAAAGTACACAAATTAAAAGACATATAAGTGTACACATGTATGATTTACACTAGCAATAAATTGGTCTTTAATAAAAAATAAATACTAGCTTTATTCTCCGAAATTTAAAAAGCGAGATCAAGATAACACGCCTTTTTAATACTTACAAAATTTAGACACCCCAAGCAATATTCTGGGTTGTGTCGTGTTATTCCTAAATCATTTATAACAATTAGCTCACAAAATATTCTTAAGATGTAAAAAATTATACACACATTATTATCAAAGATAAAAAGTTCACAGCAACGAGACGACGCACACTAATACAATCAGTAATGAAAAACAACGATGTACTAGTCAGCTGCTGACTAGTACTAGTCATTTAGGCAATGCGTCTCGATGTTCGATAATCGATTTTTCGATAGTAAGTTACTGAAGAAATTGTTATACAATCGTAGTAATTTATGTATCGATATAAATTACTTATGATTAAACAATTTTCAAAATTAACCCAGTTTTAAACAAAAAAACATTTTTTTTAATAACCTTAAATTATAATAAAATTCACATTTACAAACTTGAAAAGTCATTTTAGTTATTATTTTAATATTATGTTGAAACCTAAAGCTCTTCGATTATTCTATTATTAATGAACTATCAATAGAATTTGTAACATTTTCAACATTTCTCGATTAATAATGTTGTTAGTTTATGATCTATTAAATTTTACATAAAAATCTGCATATTTTAACTCTATCGAATTCTTTTAAAAATTTATCAGGTCATATTAGTTCCTATTTATACAGGGCAACTAAAAAGGTTTCAAATAAAAGATTTAACAGAAATTTTACAACGCAAACGTCTTTGAACATTAAATAAATAAACACAATAAACGAATAAAATTTTTCTATTTTAACACTAAACATGAAAAATATTTTATTTAATAATCAACAGATAATAATTTCTAAAGTGGAGTCATTTTTAAGGGTAATTGGACAAAAATTTCTCTTTTAATAATATCAATTTAAGTAATAAGAGAAAAAAATATAAAACATGATAATAAAAAAATGCTTAATAAAAATATATTAAGCTCATTTATATATACATTCAATACTTTACTGACGCATCCTACTATTGGTAAGTATTTTAAAATTAAACCACTTATTAATTACACATTCAGGTCTAACTGCATACAAGTCAAATAATACTAAAATATAATTAAAATTAATCAATATCAAGAATTTATTTTAAAACATATACACACTGTGTATATAATTAGAAATTTTAACTTAATAATAAGGAGATTACAATATCATCTAACAACAAAAAATTAGTAATAATAACCAAGAAAACTAAAAAAATATTCACACAAGATGCTCAGCCAAAAATAAAAAGTATTTTTTAGCTACAAAATAACTAATTATAAAAGTTATTTTTCTTTTTGCAAATAATTAATAAAATATTTTAGCAATTTTGAATTTCGACAAAATATATCTTAATATAAAAAATAATTAAATTGTTAAACATAAAATGAGATTTTTACAATATAAATATTAAAGAATATATTGTTGTGTTAATAAATAATCATAAAAATATAATTGCCATCAATGAATAATTTAAAAAATTTACAATTACTTTATACAAAAAAAATATTTATACATTTCATTATAAGATTTTCAAGCTTAAGTAATTTACACTCAATCAGACTATTTGCAAAAGAATTTGGCACAAATATTATAAAAATGTATAGTTTATTTGAATTTTTTTTTAATGTTTTGGTCATGGTCTTATATTAACTAGTAACTATAATATTTGGAAAACACTTAGTAATTAAACAAATAAATAATATAAATTATTTCATAAATTTCATTTTCAACAATATTAACATATTACAGCAATTACATATCATAAAAATGCATCAATTTTAATATTTAACATAGTTTTAGAATGTTGATAAATAACTTAGGTTATATGCTTATTATTGTAATAATAAAATATAAATCACAATTATATATTCTGATTCTTTGTCATGAAAATATGCTTTATACATTTTTAGTAAAATTTAGACACATAATAAGATAATCAATACGTAAATAAAAAAAAATAATATTTTGTTTTTAAATACTATAGCTTAGTACTTAAAAACTCATGCCAGTAAAAGAAATTATATCATTGCAGTACTGTTTCACTTAAATCTTTTACATGTGCATAAAACCAGCATTGCTTTTAGGATATTCATTTTGAATTAAAGGAGCTCTCTCAATTGAAGCTACAAATATAAATAAGTGAATTGTAAAACATCACAGAAAAAAATTTATTAATAACTTAATTATTTATTACCTGATGCAAGATATTGTGGATTATTATACAATTCTTGTGGAATGTGCTCTACAAATACATAGTTTACTGTAGATGGTGGTGCAACAGCAAGTACCCCTGTAGTAATATTGTTTTTAAATACAGCCTGTGAAAATGCATTTAATTGTGGACTTAATACAAGGCAAATTTTTGTTTAATTTATAACATACGTATAAATATCTCAATAGCCACAACCACATGCATTTTCAAAACTGTATATTATTGCAATTAATTATTTAATTGTACAATTTCTACTCTATTGCATTGAGCAAGAAAAGCCATTACCACTTTTAAAAAATTAATTATTGAAACTATTACATATAATACAATAACTTATCATTACTTAATATGTATAAAGCTCTTAAAACTTAAAAAAAAATTATACAGTTCAAAAAATGTTTGTCTTTTAAAATTAGTAAAAACATGACAAACATTACTTTTAAACACATATGTTAAGATTTAAGGAAGCTTTAAATTAATATTATTACTCTAACCCATATAAAAATGTCACCCAGAAAATTTTTTATGGAAAAAATGAGTATGAAAAAAAATTCAATAATTATTGACGCAATATGAATGGACTTTCAAAAAAAAAAAAACAATTCAGTTTATGGAAACTTTAACTTGAACTTGTTCACACACAAATTATTTTTTGACAAATTAATGAATCCATATACAAATATATTTGATGTAATGTTATCTAGCTTTCATAAACTATAGACCCTACACTCGTATATTTTTAGAAAGCTACAAAATTAAATAAACAATTTCAAAAATATTTTAATTTTTAAATAGTTGATGTAAGATACTTAAATTATACAAAATAGTAATTGGTATAAAAATATCTAGAAAATGTTTGAGGAAAATTAACAATTTATTTTATTTTATCTTGTAAGCTTAGCATGCAAATATAGAGTAATAGTAAATTAATGGACATAAATATGCATAAATAATGTTTAAAAACCACTATAATAAGCTTTAATTTAACTTCAACAGAGATCTAATGTTAATTTTCAAAAAAAAAATGTTTATAGAGTCCTCAATTTGTTTTAAGCTAAATGAAGTTTTAACAAAGTATATAAACATTTTACTTACTGCCACCTTGTCTACGTCTATATACAGTGCAGCATGGGCAACATAAACAACAAATGCAGCTGATAAAACAGGAAATTATTAATAAAATTATCAAAATTGGAAGGAGACAAATTAACCTGAAATAATTCAATAGTATTAAATAAAAATATACAAAGTGTTCAAAAAGTAAGGAAACAGGTCAATTATTACAAACAAGGCAAACAATAGAAATCCGTTTCTTTACTATCTGAATTCACTATATAATTTACTTAAATATAAAATGTACACATACCCAAATGCTAAAAATTCAGGAAAATCACAACATTCAACTGTTCCATCAGTATTGTAACAACAGTATTCTTTATCAGGATTTCCAAGAATTGGAGGACATCGATTTTTCAACGAATCAAAGGTTTTGTAGAAAGGATTGTTATTTACTAACCATGGAAGCGTACAATCATTAACACCTGAACATTTTTAATAATAAATCAATTAGAAATTAATAACTAATTTGATTAATATTATTTTCTTTTATAAAATTTCTATTTCATAGATAACTTAATAGTTATTGTTAAAATGTTTTTAACCAGGCTTCCTTTAAAGATATTTAATCGAACGTCTACAATTTCATTATATTGTTTAAAAACAATTGATTAAATTAATACTATCTAAGATTTAAAAAATAAAAATAGAGTTCTTAATTTATTGTTAATTAAAAAAAAATGATTTAAAAAAACTACAGATATTAATATAAATACAAAGCATTTTTAAAAATTATCTTTACATTTAATACTTTTGATAACAAGAAACAAAATCTCTTCAGTTACTAAGTCTAAATAGTAGATAATAATTATAAAATTTTCTTAGATTTTAGTAGAGGTTTCCTGAGTTGGACACAGATCAGAACTGTATAGAAAATTAAATTTAACTGCCAAACAGTGAAGCCCATTTATTAAAATTAAAATCAGGTCATTAGGAAGATCCCACTTTTCCAGCAGGCCTATCCACTGCTATAAGTTTTTAATCATGTATACTGAAAATGATTAATCTGCCTCCAGAAAAACGGATGACAATTCCAAAATATATATTTTATTTATTTATTTATGATTTTATGTCAAAAGTACACTCTTAAAAACTATTGCTTGTGCTAGAAAGAACGGATAAACTTATGTAGCAAATGGAATCATTTATGCCCAAGCCTAAAACCAATAAGAGTGTCATCACTTTTATGATAACACTAATAATAAATTATTTGTAAGAAACGTTAAATAGTTGTTATTTAATGAAATAATACATTTAATTTACTATGACAAAACATTATAATTTTAATCAAAGTTTATTCAAAATGTATTCAATGCAGAGACATGTTTTGGTTGGATTAAACCCCCCTCCAAAATCAATAAATTAAAAAATATACTTTTATAGTTTTTCATCATTTTGACTTTTTTTTTTTTTTTTTTACAACTATAATATTCAAAAATGACTATATGGGAAAGATTAAACTAAAAAAATATAAAGACTTGCTTATTTTAAATTAAGAAAACTAGTAAATGAAAATTCTTTGTTTATTTAAACTAAACATATTTAATTAACCTAAAAATTCTCACCCAATGAACCATTGTAAAATGCAAAAGTCACCAATATCAATGTAAAACCTTTGATGGCCATATTTGAGTTTTGTTTGGATAATCTATGACAAAAAAATGTTATAAAATAGAGAAACAATAGTATTTAGGAAACATTTGATGAATTAACTATAAAGTATTGTTACACAAGTGATGCACAAAGTTCAAAAAGATAATAAGAGTAAACTATCGCACCTAAAACTGGTAAACAAATTCAGATAGGTGTTATCACATACCTGTTGTATCTATCAAGTGCGGTAAACACGTAAATAATGGAAACTTAATATTAAATTTTCCGTAGTTATACTATATTAGTTAAGAGCAATGAACGATTAGTACCATAGACTAGTATATAAAATAATTAATATGTAATAAGCATACAATGTCAGAGATGCGCAAAGGATAAAAATGGTATGACTGACTTTTTTGTAGATTTATTCTGAAATACCATTGGTTGTGAAAATCAGTTCTCGGTAGTCAACGTTCAGTATTCATGACTGTCGCCGGAACTCCGGGCGCCTTGACAATACCACCAATATAAAATACAAAAAATCATTCATTATAAGAATATTTTTTTAAATTTTATGCATAATATTGTCGGACATTCATTATTTTCTTTAATCACACAATAGTATATCATTGTGCTATCGTGATTAAAAGATTAAAAAAAAAATAATAGATCTTATGTATCATTACGTCTATATACAAATGTGTTGCGTACATATACTGAACTTTTTAACATTAATTATGATTCACTAAGATAGTTCATGTTATTTACAACATTTCTAAAGACGGAACTAATTTGGTGGAACAATATAAGACAAGTATATTTAGTTTAACGAAGCTACTGCATCAGTTTTTAGCAATAAATAATATAATTGACATTTGAAAAAAATGACAACATACAGCAGACAAGGTTTTATTTTAAAATAATTTGTTCGTCAAAAATATTTTATTTTCCTAGTTAAAACTATGGTTTGCTTTCAAAAAAAATTGTTAAATGTTTATCAATGCTATTGTCAATAGCATCATTCGAGGCTGATACTTTTTTAATGTATCAATAACCTAAAATATTTTTCAATTACAATCTTTACCTACGAGAACATCACGAGCTACGGATAAAATAAAGCACCAAAAGCGTAGCTTTTGTATAAAACCATAGTTATTTGTAAAATTGTATATCTACGAAAAAATTGTTATTTACTTGACATTGGCATAATTATGGGGTTATATAATTGTGATATCCCTATGACAAAAATAATATGGCATAGATATTATTTATTTTTCGTTAGGGTCGAAATAAAAATTATTTTACGTATATCCCCCCCAAGACGAAGTCTCAAATACGACACTGTTACTATTGCAAACTATTTAAATTATTTAATTTATGGAGTGAAGAGTAATTAAAAAAATTAATAATTTATGAAGTAAAGAATAAACAAAATTACATCCGTAAATTATTACTTTTTATTTACAGTACAGCTGAATTATAAATGAGTAGCTAAAAAGTTTTGGTTATTATTCTTCAAGCATATATGTATCCCTTACTTGCATCATGGTTATAACAGTTACTTATATAAAAATGTATAAACTACTCATTTTCTAAATTTTGTTACTCTCAATATAATAAGAAACATTTATGTGTCTATCAAATTATTTAATATTTGTTAAGGCATGTTATTAAGATACATTAAAGTTTAACAATAAAAAAATTCACATCGTTATTTTATATTGCATGAATAATACCACTTCATATATTATATATTTATAAGTGAATTGACACTTGATAATCAATTAAGTGCCAAGAGTATAGATAACAGTCTCATGCTTATTCCACATAAAATATGATGATCTAAATTGAAATTATAGTTCTATCTAGCAAACTGTATACAGCAACAGTACATTTTTCATGAGCCTTTACGATTCATTATAAGAAATAGTTAATCAAGAGGACTTTTAATTAAATAAACATTTAGTTCATTTCAGTTTAAAATGTATTTATTACACTCCACTGACTAATCACACTCATAGATATTAATTATGAAATAGTATAAAAATGGCAACATTGTTAATAACCTAACAACCAACTCTGAAAAAATGAATACGATAATTCATTATTATAAATAAAACTCTTATTTTAACTAACACAATCTATATTAAAATTCCATATCTTTTAAATTGTAAATTTTTAAAGAATTATATTAAAAGTTCCTTTGGAAAAATACAACTATTATCATTTTAGATGTTTAAAAATCAAGGTCAGTGCTTAATATCGCAGGACTAACAAATAAGTGCAAAACAATTTTTCAGAGAGGCTTAAATTTTTTTAATTTAAAAAACTTTAGTTATTTTTTTAAATTGCGAGGCTCTTAAAAGCGCAAAAGCCCTTCATTTCTTATGCGCCAACCTTGATAAAAATCCTTGCTATTATGCATTTACAAAGTGATCAATTTATCATTAACCACTCAATTACTCGTAAAATTAATACAATACTGTAAAAAATATGTTTAATTCTTTTAGTTACGTGCATTTCTTGATTTATTAACTATTTCCCGTCTGTACTCTTCCACCCACCAAACTGTAAAAATAAAGATAACTTTCGAAATACTGGTTCAAAAGTTATTATCTCATTTTAGAAGTTAGTTAAATATGTATATTGCTGTTAAAAAAAAAAATTAACACGTCTAAAATGCATAAGGGATTAACATAAAAAAAATTGTATAACAACAGATAAATGAAGATACACATGTAACTAACAAAAGACAAAAAAATATTTTACAAAAAATTATTATTTTAATAAAATTTGAGTGGTTAGCGTTAAAAAAGTTACTCTGTATATGCAATATTCCATAATAACATTTTAATATAGAATACAAATAAGGATATGAAAGCAGATCTTCCATCATGATTTTTATAATAAAAGTTTTTCATTCCCTCTCAAGAAAATATCTTTTGACCGCATCTAGACGTGGTGAATTTATTTTCATCTTTTATTTGAAGGTTCAGCGCTGTATTTAGAATATGGCAAGAAGACATAGGCTAGGGGAGCAAATTTTAGAATTTTCTTCCATAAAAACTACAAAAATATTATTATGAAGTATACGTTATTAGCACATAAACACAAAATAAATAATATTTTCTAAGGGGCATCTCTGAAAATTTGATAGGGGAGAAACTAAATCTAAATACGGTTCTGTGAAGATTAAAAGGCCGAGACTAAATATGCTGTTTTTTGGGACCAAATTGATAACATAGAATTTTAAGAATATAAATATATACTACTCGAATTTAAAATATTTTTATTAACTATGGGGGAAATAATTGGCGAAATTGGATGATCTACTTCCAAAGACCAAAAACAATTATTATTGCTGTTCCTATAATGATGTACTCAACCTTATTTTAATCTATTAATTGATGTTACCTACCTGTATAGAATTAGAAATAAAGTTTATTAATACTCATGACTAATATTATAATAAATTTAATAATATTAGATAAAAACTATATTTCATAAAGAAACACATTTAAACAAATGTTTGAGACAACTCCAACCTGTATCAATTTTTTATTTACATTTAACCTTAATATATAGCGATGAATGAACAGCATGAAGTAAATTACACTTAAATTAAACAATAAAATGTAATACTCTTTTCTTTAAAAAAAATCAGTTTATCAGTGGTTACATCTGTTTATGTGCACATAAACAAATGTGAAAAAATACATATATATATACATTAAAAATATTTAAAAATATGATGTACAAAATACATTGAAATATTAAAAAACACATTATGGTAAAATTAATACCTTTTTAGCTTCGTGTAAAAGAAAAAAATAATAAAATGTGTCTAATCATGAGGCCCTAGTGTAATATACCTTCTAGTAAATTTGGTATTGAAAAGTGTATTTGAGTATTTTAATAAAAAAATGTTGTCATAACCAAGATTTCAATATTTTAGTTTTACAATTGTTGGTATTCCATATGTGTAATAGAAACAAATGAAAGCGTCATTGGTGGAAATTTAATGATAAAATGTATTCTAGATTTGGTAGAAAAAGATTTGGTATTAAAACCTACGTTTAATGGTGAGTAAACTATGTAATTACTCTCTAGCCACATATGGATGCATAACAAAGATTAAAATCTGTTAAATATTAATTAATGCGAAATGCTTTATTTTTGGAACGTGTCATTTTTATTATCACATCTATTCAAGTGTAACTTTCACTATATTTTTATATCTGCCGACCAGCGTATTTGCATTTGTTGTTGTACGCTGTATTCTCTTATTTTAATGCATCAGCTACGCGGCGGCCGTGGCGGTCTGGATCTGATACATAGAAAGAGTGAGGTAGTGGTACTAGCTGTACACAATGTACACATTGACTGTTTCCGACAGCCACCAGTCGGCACCAAGCAATAGTTGCCATTCAGTATTCATAATCGGTCCGTCCCCAGCGCATCTGCGTAGATTTACATTGTTAGTGTAGCGTCCTTCAAATTTTCTATTCCAACAAATATTGCAGCTAAATAAACAAAAGCAACAGCTTCCTACGTATTTTACCGCGCTTACTACTTTGGACATACAACAGGTATGTATAATAACCTATTTCTCTTGATCGTTTTTGATACTGTTTTCCGAATTAACTTGACGTCTGTCGTATGTTTTTAATTAACATAATCAAGATTTGTGCATTATATTTAAAATAATCATCATTATTGGTTTCAGTATTTTATTAGAAGTTTCTCAAATATCTTAAATATGGCAATCAAAGGATTAACATTGGCGTTAGTGACAATAGCTTTTTACAGTGGTGCTGTGATGGGTGAGTTATTCGTTATTTAATTAGATATATTCCAACTATAATTTTATTTAAAATTGTTGAAATCTTATTATTTAAGAGACAATGTTTCAAAAAACAATGCTGACAAAATCGTGTTACGTTTAGGTTTTGGTAATTTTTTTGTAGCATGCTGAAATAATGTTTTAATTTGTGGTATTTTGATGTTAATGCCAGCAAATTGAAATTATAAGGCATCAAAACCTTCACAAGTTGTATTTAAACAATATCTAAAGCATTGTTTTACTTATAAGTTTATGTCGAGTAAAACTGCGTATTTAGTTATAGCTTATTAGTATTTTTATGCTATTTAGTCATAAATAAGGGATAAACCCCTATCTAATATTTATTTTAAACTTGAACTTATGTAAATTATATTTAACTCTTATCACGATTACATCAGCATGGATTTGTTTTTTAATGGTGATATCTTGACATTCAGCATCATTGTAACTGATGAGTATTATAAAATGATATAACGCTATTTTTCATTTTTCGTGTTTAATGTTAAAGAGTATTTCCGGATAAAACAGACTAGGGGCGTATTTTTGGGTACGATGACATATGATAATATTATGTATTGATTGATATGACCCAACCCACGTAGTTCGAAGACACTATTGTACATCACAACCCGACCATTATCAACTAAATTACTTTTTGTTTAGTCTTACACCCTTGCATTAATTTAATGATACTGACGCGTGCTGCAATATAATCGCATAATATGTGATGTATAAAAATATAGTATTATCACAATTTAATAATCTGACCTGACGTTCAATTGTTGCATAAATATATGCGTGTGTATGAGTAATTATGTTTCGCTCCAAAATAATCGAGAAGTTTCATGGTTGGATATTTCTACTATACTAGATAGCAATGACCAATGCTTTACATGCAGAGTGTGTATCAATTTACATCATCCTTCTACCTTCACTTTTATAAATTGTGTTCAAGGTCAAAATGAATTATGCGTTATTTTTGTTAAGGTTTTTTTTTTTAAGATTAGGTGGTCTTCATAGTAAGAAACAATATATGACTGGTGGGAGTATCGCGGTAAATTATTTTTTCCTAGACCATTATACTACACTTCTTTTCTCTTAATGTGTTACTTGAAATGTTTAGTATTTAAACTAATTTATTTTACGGATTTGGAGAATAGCATTTAGGTTTTTAAATATAAAATATAAAATTTAATAAAATATTAAATATACATGTAAAATAAATTAAATCACATCAATTTTAAAGAAATTTATGGGCGTAAATTATTTTTAGATTTTTAAAGAATTTTTTTAATGATCATCATTTCTACAAAATTTAAACATTTATTCTTGACTAGATGTGTATAAATAATAATAATAAAAAAAAACATTTCCTAGAATAATAATTTTGGCGTAGTAAACCCTTTTATACAATAATAGTTATTTGCTGATTATGACATCAGTCTTGAAATGTGTTAGAGCTTTCACATAATTCTTTTATGACATTGGATATTGTGTGTCCTATTGTTGCACGACAGTAACATTATTATGGTTGTAAGGCTATGATATAGATATCTATTCAGCGAATAGTATTCATTTTTTAATTTTGTTGATGATATAGTGCTACCCTAACCATAACAAAACATATCTGATTACTTATATTATTGTTCAGCGGAAATAAACATAAGTAATTCCCATAATGCTCTGAATTTTAGCGCTTTATACATTTTTTTATGTAAAATAGCAACCATTATCAGTATTTTCTAAAAAAAAAAAAAACAATTATATTATTAGTATGCAGAGTTATAAAAATTCATTTGTGGGAAGTATCATGGATGTTAGTTTACTTTGACATAATTAAATAATTTAATGTTTTTTATATTATTCTATAATATTTTGATTTATACTTAAAAATAATTTTAAAATTCAGATCAAAGATCGTTTTAAATAGAACTAAACACAATTTTTTAGATTTGGGAAGAAATTTACTGTTAAATTAATTTTTTCAAAAAAATGTTTTTTTAACTTGAACATAAATTGCTGACACTATTCTTAAATAGTTGACTTGGGGGGGGGGTGTTCTACCTTTGTATTACCCATTTGTATAGAGATTCTTGTTTAGCTCAAGTTAATATATTACATTTTCAAAAAAAATATGACTAGATTACTTTTAATTTTCCCTTCTATGGTTGTCTTCAAAGTTTTATTTTATTCTTAAATAAATTTTATAAATATAATCAAATTTTTTCATGCTTACATTATTATAATCGTTATTGAAAATATAATTTTCTTAACTTTTCATTAACTTAATGACCATTTTTCTTAATTTAATAAAATGATTACAACATTACTTTGTTTTAGGATCAACTGACTGTACTCTTCCGTGGTTAGCCAAAAATAATCCCTTGTTTTCATCAGTTGAATCTGCTCTGACCAATAGATGTCCTCCTTTAATTGGAGATCAAAGCAAAGAATATTGCTGTTATAACACAGATGGACAAGTTGAATGTTGTGACTTACCAGGATTTTTATTATTTGGGTTTGTATTATTTGATTTGTATTCATACTAATACATAAAAGAATAATTATTTTGTTTTATAGATTGATTATGCTTCTACCTATTATTATACTTTTCTTGATACTATCTGCAGTTATTAGTTGTATTTGCTGTTTCTGTTGCTCATGTTGTAAATAGTAGGTAAGGTCAATTACATTAAAATTAATTGTTTACTGTAGAATTTTTTTCTAAACTAATATTTTATTTTTATATTTCAGAATCTAGTGTATCTTTTTTTATTTCGGATGCCACTAATAAAAGTTGATCAATATTCTATTTTTGTTTTGCATATTATAATTAATAATAAATATTTATTTACATATAAGAAATAACTATAATTAGTATGTAATAAGTCTACTGTATATCTGAAACATTGTTAACTTAAGGTAATATTTAAGTTCAATTTTTTATTTTATTCTTTTTTCTTAGTATAAAATGTATTTTCTTTTGTAAAATAATTTTTATTGTGAAATTTTTTACACTAATGAACTTTTATATTTAAATCATTTTTATTACGCCAACTAAGCCATAACTATCTTCAGATAATAAAATTCAGAATAATATGAGGTACAAATTTTTATTTCTATATTATAGTGTGACATGTTGTACCATTGTAATTTTAGAGCCAAATATAAAATTTTGATACTCCCTACATTAATCTGTTTGCTCATTTTTCCACAAATTCTAAAAAAAAATTAAATTATTATTATTTATTTAGGACCTATCTCCAATGGCTTCCTTATTTCTTTAAACCTAATTCTAATATTCATTTCCTATCTTTGCATAGTGCTTAATAATTGTTCTAATTTAATCTGATAGGTGGTTAGTTTTAAAACTATTTATAACTTTTAGGGTATAAATAGAATAAAAAAAATTTATCAGATGGTGTTATTAAATGTTAAATTTAAGTAGCAAGAAATAAACTCAAAACCTTATAAAAAAAACAGTGATATTGTTGAACAAAAAAGTTCTAATAACATTAATAAATAACCTGAAAATGGTAAAATTAAACTGCCTTATTACAAATCGTATCAAATTATATTATGATTATAATAATTTTTACAAAATTTTATGTTATGTTATGTCAGTTAAATAACTGAATTAATTCATGATATAGTTAAACATGTTAAATTTGTATACTAAATTATATGCCATATATTTTATCACATGTTATTTTGTTATATTAGTCAGATAACCAGTTCTAAAATATCATCTTTAAATAAATGTGTAATTCTTAATACATTTGAAATAAAAAACATGTTACTAAAGGACAAATCATTAAATTGGCTGTAAAATATTTTCAACTATTTTGTACATAAAAACTTGTAATGAAGCATAATAACTAATGAAAAAATTTGTTGTGAATTGTTCAGCCATGACCTTGAAAACCTACATCACATAGTTGACCATGATCTCATCATAGTTAGGTAAGTCCTAGTAGATACAGAACTGAAAGTACTATTCAGTTCATTCATTATTTATTAGTGTAAAGATATAACTTCAAATTAATATAAAACCATAATACTTGAGAAAAAAATTATTTAAAATAAGATATGTCATTTGAAAATTAAAGTTACAGAGAAAAATGAATGTGATAAATAAAAAACATCACATTTAAGAATCTATCATTAATTTTTCTTGAACTTATCTTGAATCATTATTTTAATGATGATTGTTAGTATTCCAATTGTTGACTATTATTTTATAAATTTATGATATTAAAAAAAATAATCAGTTTAGAAAGATTAATTCATTATTATTGATTAAACAAATATATTTTTGGTAGGGTTCGTCAACTATATATTTTTGAATATCAAGATTATACCTAATTTCAGCAACATTAAAAAAAAATTTATTTTAATATTTAAATGTTTCCACCATTTTTTTTTTCAAGAATATCGATTAGTTACCATTGTGAAAATCAGACTATGGTATACCAACCAAATCAGATCAATCTCAAAACAATCGAATATTTTCAAATTACTTTTTATTATGAAGAAATAAGTTTTTTTTTGTTGCAAAACTATTATTATAAATTGGTTATATTGAATGCCTTAATTTATGTTTTTTTTTAATAATATTATTATAGTTTGTGTTTAAAAAAAGTTATAAGAGTGTTGTTTATATTTTTTTATTGCTTTGAATCATAACTAAAAACAATTTTTTTTCTTTTCAAAAATAAAATTTAAACTTTTACAAAATAAAACATCACCATTTTCATCACTATCATCTAATAGGGGTTTTTTTTTTTGACTTAATAATTTCATATTATTTTTCAAATTAAGTTTTAACTAGTTGTTGCTGTATATCTTCTAATTTTAAAATTTCTTTCTCTAATTCTCCTCAAACATTACTACTTTGTTTGTGTTTTGTTAAAAATAGGAATAACAACAATGTTATGATAAAAAACCTAATCTATGAATATAATTTTGTATCAATAAATATCATTTTTCGTTTTATCTCAATTCTATAGTTTAATACAAAAAATATTAACAAGATTATCATGAACTATTTTTGGACTAATATCAAATCGTATATATTTTATAACAAACTAACAAAAATTTAAACAATTTTTTTTTTGATTATCGTGATATTTAAAAAAATGTTGACGATCCCTAATATTATGTATATAAATACGTCATTTTACACAGACACTCAAATAATTTTTGCTTATAATAGGTAGAAGTA
Source organism: Daktulosphaira vitifoliae (assembly GCF_025091365.1). Taxonomy (NCBI): domain Eukaryota; kingdom Metazoa; phylum Arthropoda; class Insecta; order Hemiptera; family Phylloxeridae; genus Daktulosphaira; species Daktulosphaira vitifoliae. The sequence continues at coordinate 27,256,369 of NW_026099575.1, read as the reverse complement.
TAATCTTCACGCCATTCAATAATACTTTATGAAAAATGTTTCAAGCGATAGGTACTTAAATACTAAAAAATATATCAATTTAGTTCTTTGACACAACAAAAATTTAAATCATTAATTTACGCTTAAGCGTACAAAATTGATGATTAATTATTAACGGTATTTATCTATATTGACCAACAAGTCAATTTTTTTTAATTAATTATTTAGGTTAACATAAAAATTGTTTAGTTGAGTTAGTAGGTGTTTTCATTGTACTTCGTCGAACATTTTTAAATATCATACTTCATAAAAAATTAAAAGATAGATCTTTGAATTTTTGTGAATATTATAAATTGAGTTAATTAACGATAGTTATTTAAAATTAAAACTATATTAAAAAAAACCCAGCACAGTGGGGGGGATGTGGCATAGTTGGGTCAAGTATAATGATATCTGATAGTGATTAAAATCAATATGATAAAAAACGCTTCGATGCAAATCTATAGTGTTTAATTTTAAAAAATTGGTGGATTATTCAAAAAGCTACATGATCTCCTATTTCCTTATTTATATCCTGATTACAAGGTTTATGATTTATAAGTGTAATATATGAATAAATATTTATATTTATATATATAAATGGAAATGGTGTTATTTAAAAAAAAAAGTATATTGTATGAAAGAGAGAGGTATATAAATAATATTTCTCATGAAAAAGTCGTATTGATCTATACATTTTTCAAAAAGTTATAGCATAATAATAAAGTTAAAAATGTAAAATATAAAATCAAAAATTTTCACACAAAAATAACATTTGGTAGCCATTTTTACCGTGAAGACAAAATAAAGTCCGAAATTATATATAAAAGTGTCAGACTTTCTAAAACACTTTCAAAAGTTAATTTTTTGTGAAAAAGTTGTTATAGATATATTAAATTAAAGCTAAGTTAATATACTTTATTATGGTAGAAAAAAAATTCGGTCTTTATTTTGTCTTCACGGTGACTATGAGAATTATATCTTATTATTGTCCTGTGAAACTTAAAACCCTAAAAAGTTTTTTTATTATAATTACAATATATATTTATATTACCAATGATTATCAATTTCTAACTTACAAATAGAGGTCACGGTGATGGGATCATCGATTTTCAAAAAAGTTATAGGAATCTAATCTAAATCGGATATATTGCTGCACTAACTTTGAATTTTTTCAAATGAGAAAAATTACTTTGAAAATTAAACCTACCTTAAATAGCCTTTTTTTATTATTCAAAGTCGTTGAAAACTGTGGGTCTGTTTGTGACGCGTGTGTCTCTAGCATTCGGAATATAAGGTTTGTTCCTGACTTTTTGCATTTTTTAATATATTCATAGAACATCTTGCAAAATATTTTATTTTATAATATTTTAGAGTTATACTTTTAAAATATTGTGAGAATGTAATTCGCTGCCAAAGTATATTCTGAGAATATTTTTATATATTCTAGAAATTTATAAAAAAAATTATTATAAAATATTATTTTATACATATTATTAAATTATAATTTAGTATTAAAAAAATATTAAATATTTAAAAAACACAATCTGATAAAAATAAATTTACTTAAAAATATCTCATTTTTAATTTAATTTTCATTCGACATACAGGTTAATTAAATTTAAAGAATTAGCGGATTATTCAATAAAATAAAAATAATATTAACATTTTTTATTATTTTGATTCTTTAGAACATATTTTTCTCAAATTATTAATCGTGAAGTATATTTATGTTCATCCCTTATATTATACAAAAGTGCCAACTTTAATTTTTCAAATTGCAGCTTACATAATCCACTAGTTTAATTATTAGATAATCTAATTATGTGGATAAAAATTAGTGGAAATTTATTTATTATGATAGAAAAAAAATATTTTTAACCTAAGATAAACCGTTTTATATTATATATTATAAATATAACAAGTAATCTTGAGTCGTTTATAAAAATGTCAACAATGTAATTTTATTATTTCCAGTGTCCAGATTATATTTTAGATTATCTAATAATTATATCATTATTTTTGTTTTTTTTTTACTAAAAATAGAATCAAATTTTATATTTTAATAACTATTTAAAGAGTTACAAAATCATTATGTATATTGTGATTAATTGAATCGCATTAATTTAGAACAAATTTTACTTAATTAGAACTTTTAATGGTTTTCTATTTGTATTGGTATTGGAGGCTCTTCATCTATTTTTTTAAGATCCAATTCTATATTCATAAAAAAGGTATAAAAACATTAAAATTATATTTTAATTAAATTTTTTTTCTTATATACCTATTTCAAATGATTTGTATGATATTGGTATAAACGTTTCTTCAAGGAATGGATCATATTTAAATCCAAGTTGAAAATACTTCTCTACAATTATTGTCTTAATATAATTCTTAATTTGTCCTTTTAAGAATTTGAAAAACCCTAATTTTATGTTTTTATTAATAATGGCATTATATTCTATGTTCCATTCCTTCCATAAAGAACTCGTATTAAAAGTTACAAATTCACAATATAATACAGTGTCATTATATAATTTTCCCCCTATTTTTTGATAAAATTCTTCTATAGTATTCAATGTCCAAAGGTATGAAGATATATTATTACGTGATAAAGTTCGTTCGTTTAAATTGTCAAGAATATTTCCAATTTTTCCTAAATTAGGACTTATTTTGTAGATATTTTTATAATATGCCATAGGTATTTCATGTAGTAAATCCAGAGCATCCATAGCGTCTTTCAACAATGTAGCCAGTGGAGAAATTAATAAGGATATTATATTTACGAGTTGTTCAGTGCAAATACATCCCTTTTTAATATCATTTTCTTCAACAAATTTTTTCCGACACACTTTTAGGACATTGATAATAACTAATAATAGATCATTCATAACTTTAGAGTATGTACATCCAAGATATATAGTCAAAGCTCTTATTTTTTGACCACCTTTAGTACGTTTTGTAGGTATTTTAATCAATTTTTGAAGATAATATACTTTTCTATAATATGTTATGGAGATCAAATCATTTAAATTTTTCCATCCCGAATACCTTAACATCTTATCTAACTGATCTACTGTTTCTCTTAATGTCGTCTTTGAATTTGTATACATCATCACAGAAAATAATACAAAACTAAACGTGTAAAGTTTTAATAAAAACATTTGGAAAATTCTTAATTTTATGTATGACAAAATTTTTTTAATTTAAATATAATACAAAAAGTTTCAGTTGACCCGTATATATTCTATGCAACATTTATAAATAATAAGATAAATATTTGTAATAAAACATATGTCGTGTTTTAATATAATTTTCTACCATGTTTTTAAGTTTAAAAATATATTACTAACATTTGTATGACATTTTTTTTTTTAAATAAAGTCTAAAAAAACAATAAATATATAATTAAAACAGTTTTCAAAAATAATTCAAAATTGATGTTTTAACATTTTTATACTCATCGCTATAATTAATATTTATTTATTTTTATTTTTTTTTATAGTTCATAGATCAATGCAAAGTTAATTTAGTAAATTTTACTGTGAATTATCTTTATGTCTGTCGCCATATTTACTCAGCACTCACGGGACTGATTTTTTTCAGTAATACGTCGAAAAATTACAATTCGACTCTATTTAAAGAAAATGTCCTTCAAAATTAAAAATTTCCCTCGTTTTTTAATGAATTTTAAAATTTGTAAAAAAAAATGTAGAAAATGTATTTTTATCATTTTTAGTGTTATTTTTAACACTTTTTATAATTAACTCTTTTTTTTTTTTTAATAAAATTACATTATTATATTTTAATAATTATTTGGGGATTTACAAAATTGTTATGAGTATTGTAATTAATTAAAAAACATTAATGTAGAATAAAATTAATTTTATTATAATATCATCTGGTGCCTTAATTAATGATTTAGTATATAAGAAATTCAATTTTGTAAGGTGACTTTTAACCTACGATATTCCTAAATTTTTATCTAGACGACAGGAGAAAAATGACTAATGACAAAAATATCATTGTTTGCGCTTCATCTCTAGTCTATATATTCAATTACTTAAAACTTATAAATTCTTAATATATTGTGAGAATGTCATATTTGCTGCCAAAATATATTCTAAAAACATTATGGAAATATTAAAAATTATTCTGGTTATATTTTAGAGATTTTTTAGTATCTAAACAACTTTAATGCTCATATCATTTAAAAAAATGAAGAGAAAAAAAATTAAGGGGTTCTCTCAGAGAGTAATAGGATTTGATATATTAAACTACAGAATTCCTAAATGTAGCCTTCTAAGTATATTTTATGCTTAAAGGTATTAATTTAAACATGTTTACTTTATTATGATATTTGTATTGTCTAACAAGTTTTTTGCTTAATTAAATATCAACGGTTGAATAAATGAAAACCTTAAGAGAGAACGAAAGTTAGACAAACATTATTTTTGTCTTATTATTAACAATTAAATTGTAATTCTAAAGTTTTAATTCATATATTCTAAATAATAATGTACCCGACATTTTAAATAGAAAAAGATAATAATTAACAAAATTGTTTTCTTTATGACTTTTTCTTTCTAAATTCTTATTCGTGTTATAAGTTTTTAGTTTTTTTTTTAGTTTTTAAGTGAACTAATATCTTTATCATTAGTATAACCACCCTTAGATGTACTATTAACTCCAAATAAACCTATTTATTCTAAAAGTAGAATGTTATTTACGAAAAAATTAAAATCCTGTGTTTTACTATTCAAAAGTGAATTACGATTTTTAAAGACAAAAATAATTTTCTTATAACACAAACTGCATTTTTAAAAAAAAATTGTTTATTTTTACAGATATTTACATGGCTACTGTCTGTAATTTTGACGGTTTTTGGACAAGTATATGTTAATTCTTATATTCCATTCAAGCCTATTCCTTATGGCTATCAATATTACCAACCATCCACATCTGAAATCATCATACCACCAGCTAAACGATATCTTACCGGTTATGATGTAATCAATAACTATGAACCTGTTGAAAAACACGAATATAAATATTCATATTAAGTTTGATTTTTTAGTGTGGAATAAAAGCAACAAAGGTTAAAATAGCGACAAACTAATTTTCTAGTTAAATATCTGTCACTGTAAAAATGTAATTTTGTTTGTTAATTTAACTTGAAATTTTAATACTCAAGTTAAAAGATCGTATAAAATTTTTTAGGCCATTGTTGTGATAATAAAATGGTGCATATTGGTATTATATTTTTATCGTGAAAATGTTCATACAGCTGTCTTTAAGATTATCTAATTTATAAAAAAATATGATTGTTAAACTATGTATTATAGGGTACGTGGGACTTAATTATATTAATTATGTTTGTATATTACATATAACATTAATGGAAAAATAAGATTTATTTAATATTTAGTGTAAATTTTAAGCATTATTTACATTTTGTAAAACTGAAAATAAAAATTGAATGATTTTATTTAAATATAAGGTTTTTTTATTACTTTTCAAATAGCAATCAACTATTTAATAATAAAAGTTAAAACTACCTAATTAATAATAAAATGAATATTAGTCATTTTAAATCCCTCCCTGTGGGCAGGTAAAGGGTCAGATTTCTGAAAAAAATATACTAAAAGATAAGTAAAGACACCATGCATCTATAAAAAAAATTATATTGATTTGGTAATTTTTAAAAAAGTTATGGCAGTTTTAAATAAAAAAAATTGAAAAAATGTCGAAAATTAGCAATTGTTTAATTTGTAATTTTTTTGGATATTTTCCCCATTTACGGGGAACGAGAGAACTTTTTTAAATTTTTGAGGGTAATGTCTTCGACTAGTTACGATTTGTGATCTTTTGACGTATCGTTGAAAGATATCAGTTCTGTGAGAGCTGAAAAAAAGTGGTAACAGACAGAAAAAAAACATATCATAGTAAAACTAATACCTTCTCAGCTTCGCATCGAAGCTTATAATAATTTAAAACTAAAAATATTTAACTTAAAAAGTCACAAAAAAATTACTAAAAAATCAACGATAAACGCAATTATATAATATCTATTTTGTTACTATTTGTAATTTTTTTTTTTTTTCTTAAACTGTACTTTTAAAAATGTTTGACAATTAAAAAAGGTTTTGTTTACCTTTAGATTTTATTAAATAGGCATTTATGTCTTCGTTATACACATTTAATTTATAAATTTTACATTTTATTATTGAAATAATATGAGTACAACTTTGGGTATATACTATTTTATAAATTACTTTAACAAATAATGATGTTGAAATACTGTCTTATTAGTCATTGTAAATTGACACACTTTAATTGTAATACAAGATCTAAAACTTATCAATTAAGTTGTATTACATATTTTTAATTGTCTTTAAATATTTAATTTTTACTCTAAATACCATTTATTTAAATTATACAGAGAATTATATAAATTGAAGTCTTTGTTTACAAACTCTTGAAAAGTTGAAAAAATTACTATTGTTAGAGTATGTATTAAGTTGTTTTTTTTAAGATAGTTATTTAAAAATAAAATTATTATTATATTTTTATTTTACTATATTAGTAGAAAATTTCCATGTGTTGAGTTAACATGAAGGATTTCGTGCTACAGTGTAATCTGTTTGGAATGTAATAGAGTGTAACATAGGTCCCTAAGTATAATTATATTATTTCAATATAATTCTGATAAGATGTAATTTTAATGAGATTTATTTAGCATGCAAGAAAGGTAGTTCTGACTTGAAATTTAGGCTTTATGCACTAAACAAAATATCTCTCTCACTATATTTCTTAGAAAAATAGCAGCTATGAACCTCAAAAATTCTGGGAAAAAAATTTGTAGTACGAACTGAAAATATAGTTTTTGAAGTGTTCTTCTCTTTAAAATGCTCTTTAGTTACAACACTTTTTATTTATTAAAAACAATTCAATTTCATGTCCAAATGTATAAATATAGGATTGCAATTAGTTTGCTTTTATTCGTTCAAAATAAGTTAATTCAAAAGTATACGAGATATGTTAATGAATAGATTAAAGCATATTTAATTAATTTATAAGATTTTTTTCTTAAAAGTCCTAATAGTATAACAAATTAATTAAATTACCTCTTTTTATTCAATACTTTCACTTAATTAAAAAAAAATATATGTTTACTTTCTTTGATAGTACATTAATACTTAATATTAATATCAATTCTAATCGACAGTGCAATCAAAAAATATAAATTATAGTAATTTATAGTAGAATGGCAGGTATGAGTTGTTGCCCATCATTTTTTTAAACACAGTAGTGTATTTAGAGGAAATTCAGGGGAGTACAACCCTACTCACCAATGACATAAATGTCTAACGCATATGATTTTATTCTATAGATTAAAAATATTAGGAAGGCTAATGATGTATTTTAATATTTTCTCCCAATCCTATAATATGTATTTATATAGCAATACTTGTAATTTTCAAAATTTTTGTGAGACTAAGACTCCATAAGACTATATATTTTTGTTAATACATACATACATACAAGTGAAACTAATATAAGCATGTTAAAAAGCCTAATAAAATATATTATTTTAAGAAAAATCGAATGGCTAGGAATAAAAAAATCACTCTACATTAATGACTTTCTTTTTTTAAGTGTATTTTAAATATTTAATTTATTTTAGAATAGTTTCATGTTGAACTTATCGATGTAAATTCATAACCTAAATAATAACCAAAATTTTAAATTTAATCTTCTGAATTTTTAGGATTAATAGTTTTTTTCATATTAATTACTCCCAATAACTCTTAAATCCTTATACCCGACAATAATGAAGCTAAGTCTAATATTTTCAAATAACGGGTATACATTTTAGTGAATTTAAGTAAAATTCAGAATTTAAACTATGAAAAAATTTTACTTTTACTCTTTCTATTGAATATCACACCCTAAATACATTTTTTTAAAGAAATTGTCTTATCAAACTATCAAATGATTTAATAAAAACCTCCAAATGCCAAATAGACATTTTGTAATGTTTTTTTGAAACAGAGATAAGATAATAAGCTAATAATTGTTTAAGTTCATTAATTTACAAAATAAGTATTTCACAACATAAAATAATATATGAAACACATGTTTTCATTTTGAAAAAATAATTTATTGTTTTTAATTGTTGTCTAATATTAATTAAGTTTTTCTGTTTCTTTATAGTTTAAGAAATAAATTATTAATTTCTAATATTAATAATATTTTAAGTAAATAATTTGGTACATTTTACAAAATAAAACCAATATACAAAAAGGAATATCAAATCATTAAAAATACTATAAAAATTAAATCTTAGAAAAATGTTTAATACAATATAATTGTTAATGTAATAATACATTTTGAACTAGTCATACATACAACAAAATATCATATGTATATATAAAATAATATGCAATTATGGTCAATGTTATTCAACTGCAACTAAGAAGAATCACTGTCCTGAAACAAAAATATAAAAATAAATTTATAATATGTATACTTAAATATAGATCAAAAGTATTTTTAAATGTTTGAATAAGTTTTTGAAAATTATCAATTTAAATTCTAAAAAATAATTTTTGGGGATATATATAGTGTTGTTAAGTGTTAAATGTAAAGTATTTAAGTAAAAATAATCACTAATAACTATTGTTTTAAATATAAAACCAAAATTTAAAATTTAATGAACAAAATAAAATAAAATAACATTTGAAAAAAAATTTGCTTTGGTTGAAAACCATGTTTTAATTTTAAATTTATACTTAAAACATATAGCTTCTTGGTTATAAGAAAAAAAATTGATGATTATTTTAAATAATTCTCATTTTTACTACAAATTTTGTAATTTTAAATAATTCTGGTAAAAAAAATTGAATACCGTAGGATCACATTCAGCACAATGCCATGAGTACCCTCTCACTTTAGGAGATTTTTTTACTGGGGGGTCTAGACAACAAAAATGAAAGTTTTTACTACACTCATCACATCTATAATAAAAAATTAAAATAAATCATTATTTAATATAATTTATGATTCTATTGATTTTGAAACATACTGGACCATGGTAGCACTCGTACCAATTATTTTACAATTATTACATTTTGGTGTAACTTTTACGTCATTTGATGTAGTAGTTATTCTAAGAGGTTCAACACTCTTTTCTTGTTTAAGTTTTGTAACATGAGATGTATCATCGATTGGTGATGCAATAAGCAGTTGAGATGATGTAGTTTTAACTCCGCTGGCACTTGGTACAGATTTAATCTAGTAATTATTAGATATGAATTATTGAACACAATAAACTTATTTAGAAAAATTACATACAAATAACTTAATTCCTTGTCTAGGCGGTTCAGAAATTGGACCATTGAAAGGTTCTGATTCTTGAATAATATTATTTTCTCTATGATGCTTATGTTTTCGCTTTCTAGATTTTACACGTTTTGTAATCATCTCTGGAGAATATCGTTCTCTGTGTCTCTCATGGTGTTTCTTTTTTTCTAAAAATTATAAAATAATATTTAAATTTAAAATTTAGAATAAAAATTGATATGATAATTAAGTCTTTTAATCTCACTTTGAGTACCACTAGGTTTAATTAATTCACTAAAGTTGCCAATATCCTAAAATTATTAATTTCAATCAATTTTTAAATTTTATTTTGTTAACAAATATTTTTTAAATTTACAGGCTTAAAATTAAGCTGTAACTTATTCTAATAAATAACATACTTCATGTACTAATGAGGAAGACCTATGACTACCCGATATTGATCTTTCTCTACCACCATACCTCAATCTTCTAGGAGCATTAGGATCAACAGAATCTGGCTCAGAATTTGAATTGCTATTATCACATTCACTACATTGCCTATTCAGCACATGATTATATTAAAAGTTTTAAAAATATTAATTGGTTATAAGTTAATAAAATACCATCCAAACAGTTTTGTTTTTTTAGGCATTCTTGTTAATGGTGGATTTAAACATCCCAAATGGTAATACAAGAAGCATGTATCACATTTTGCAAGTAAATGCTGGTCATTACTGCGAGCACAAATACCACATTTGTTATTTAATCCCAGAGGAATTTCATTGTCTACGAAAAAAAAAAAAAATTCTACATTATAGGAAAAAAATAAAAATAATATTTTCTCTTATAAGAGATAAATAATAAAAAGTGTATTTTTAATGTAGTCCATAAAACATTAAAAAAAAAGTAACACAAAATATTTGTTGGATCATAAGTTATTTATGATGTCATGTATGTAAATAATGTTATAAGATAGGGATGGGCAACTTAAAGTTACTAGAGGGCCAATTTTTAAAAAATTAAAATCTAGCGGGCCAGAGCATAGAAGGCAAAAAAAAAAGGTCATTCAAAATGTACATTTTAATTAGCATTTTTTTGTTTATAATGTAATAATACAAAAAGGGTTATTAAAATAATTTAATTAAATATAAATAGATATTTGTTTAGTTTGAGTTTTGAGCATGTGTAGCTTCTAGTGACAACGCGGCAAAATCGACTTCTATCTCGAACGAAGAAACACAAAGTAGGTGACTTAATGTTTCATCTGTAATTTGATTTCTATGTTTTGATTTAATATGTTTCATGTTTGAAATGTACATTCACAAATGTAAGTAGTCCCAAACATGGATAACATTTTTAATGCGAACTCTCGTAAAAGTGGATATTTTAGAATAGGTAATTTTTTCCAAAAGCTTATGTCAATCTCTTTTGTAGATAAACTTTAAAATTGTATGTTGCAATTTGAAAATGTAGCGCGGGCCAGATAAAAATGGCTCGCGGGCCGCCAGTTGCCCAACCCTGTTATAAGATGTAAAAACTTGGTGGACACACACACACACGCATGTGTGTGTGTTTAGTAGTGTATTTATAATATTTAAAAAAGATTGTGCACTTAAAAGTTGATTTTTGCAAAAATATCAAGTATAGTATCGCTTTAAAAAAAAATAGTAACTCCGATATGGTCAATATTTGATTTTTGTTCATATTGATACTCATCTCTAACTAAATTAGTTATAGCTAATTGGGAAAAATTGGTATGTATGACATTTTAAAGTAAATATTATGTTTTAAAATAATACACAGCTATTAAAGCATTGTTGTTAAAAATTTAACTACCACTAGCACAAACTTTCTAATAAAATAATTCTACCTCATTTCAGTTTTTAAGTTAGGAAATTAATTCAATATTGACAATAGTAATAAAGTAAAAATAATAATTTTATCATAGAAGATTTATAATTTTAAGAAAATAAACTAACCTGCAGGATAACAATCTAATTTTTGGTCATTAAAAAGCATGTTTATATCAGGTAATTTAATACCAGGATTACCAAAGTGTAAGATATCATGGTAAGCTGAAATACAATTTTTAAGTTCTGAATGTCTTCTCTTCTGTTTTTCATTAAGTTCTGATACCTTAGATACATAAAAATTATTCATTATGAAATAGTAAAAATATTAATTGTTAAATAATACTTCTTTATATTTTTCTTCTACAACTGATTGCTCATTATGAAGTTTCATGTTTTGTTCAGTGAAATATTTTAGTTGTTTTTTTAATTCTCCTAATCGAAGGTTTCTGTCCAAAAAATAGCTCACAAATTCTAAACTAAAATTAAAATACAAATACTTAGTTATTCTAAAAATTAACAAAGCTCTTTTTAATTTATTTTTGGTAATATCATGTATCAGTATTAAAAAAAAAATAATAATAAAAATATGTCTACTAATATCTTTATAAATTAATTTTTTTACTCAGTGGTTATGCAACTAATCAAAATAAAATTTCTAAAAGAGAACATTAACATTTTAACTTATTTTTAAAAATAATAACCTGAATGTTGGAGGTATATGCCATTTCTTTGGAACATCACGAAGTGCTTTGATGTGACCTTCAATTGCTTCATAAGAACTTAAATTCACACCCATTAAACTAGCTTTTAACCAAAGAGCTCTACATGCTGAAGCTGATGTTGTTATAGATCGTGGTATTTTTGGTTTTACTACTAGAGGAACAAAAATAATTTATTTGAAATAAAATAAGTTTCATCAATTTTAACAATTTAACTCTATTAATGTACTTAATAAATGTAGAAGTTAATAAATTTGTTACTTAAATCTTTTTTAAATTGATAAGTCACTACAGTAAATATATTTTACAATTTTATATTATCATGTTACGATTATCTACAGAAATAAATATTTTTCCAGCCCTCTTTTATTCAGTATTCCTAAAAATGTCATCAGATCTTCTATTACAAGAGTGTTAACATACTATATAAGTAGATAAATTTGTACAGTTTATTAAAAACTTTTGGAATAAGTAAATGAAATCAAAAGATATAAATATAAATAACGAAATATTTACTAATTTCTGGTTTATAAATGTTTTTCTGTTGATAGTATTTAGAACGTAATTTTTCTAGACGTCTTTGATTTCGTAACCACGTTCCTGACTTTTCAATTGCTTGTTCTTCTCTTAGGAGTTTCATTTGTTTAGTACGTAATTGAAGTGCTTCCCAATTTCTTTTTCTTTTTCTAATAGAAAAATATGGTACACATAATAAAGATATTTAGGAAAATAATAATTTTTAGAAAAAAAAAATACTGACTTAGCTATGAGTTTGTCAACATGCAATTTACAATGAGCATAAAATGGGTCCGATTGATCTGTGTCTGGACTGGTAGCTTCTGATAAAAAACCTTCTCGCTGTGCACTGAAAGTAGAGCATAGAAATTCTAATCATTTAATTAAGTACAATATATTTTAAGTAATTCATACCAAGTAACATGAAAATTTGATCGACATAATCCAGCATCACAAGCTATTGTGACACCCGTACACATAAATCTCATATCTTTACACAAAGTACAACTTTTAGCACCCCATCTTGGAGAAGTATTTGGAAACAATATAACTTTACTAAGACTAGTAACTTCACCAAATGTAATACCATGTATATACAGAGCACAAACTAAGTGCACCCATTTTCCACTGTCCGTTTCCTTAAATATACCACCTACGATAAAATATTTAAAATTTTTAATGGTACATTAATAAATTTTTATATCCTCAACATAACTTCCTAGGATTGATGGTTGGTGATCAAAATAAATGGAAATCATGCATAAAAATAGGCACAGTACTAAAATAGAACCCACAAGCCAAGGTGTTGTAGAGAAAACCTTAACATAAGATCACTGCGTACTTATTATTCAGACACAAACTGCATCATTATTTTGAATGCTTAATATAGGTTGATTAATAATAACTTACCAAAATTGGGACACAGTTCACAAGTAGGGTTATCAACACCTGCCTTACATGCTTCACAAAACCAAGGTTCCATGGAACATGAAGATACTGATGAACTAATACTTCCAGAGTCATGCACACCATAGCAACCTGATCACCGATTTTATATCATTAACATAATTTATATCATAAAGAGAATAATATATTTCAGTGATGGGAAATATAGAAAAGTAATTATCAAACTATTCAACATATATTAAAGAAATATTCGATAGTTACCTAATATATTCAAATAGTTTTTTGAATATTTGATAGTTTATGCCTAAAATATACTATTCGGTTGTTTAAAAGCAATACAAATAGTTATTTGATAGTTTAAAATATTCGAAAATTACCATCACTAATATATCTATAATAATTTGAATATTAAATACTATTGGACAATTTACCTTCATGAACTGATATTCCACAGTCATCACAATCAATAAGTTCATTAACATCATCACTAGCATCCCCTAAACAAATACTGCATATATGTATTTTATCCACAATTTCTTTTAAATTAACCTATAAAATATTTATCAAAATTATATTACTTCATCAACTATTTCTAAGTTTGAAACAAAAGAAAATTTGAAATACTTTTTTGGAATTATACTGAATAGTAGTAACTTCATTTGAAGTATTAATTGTTGATTCATTATTTTCACCAGAAATATTATCATTATCATCATCACCATCTTCATCATCATCATTTTCACCTAAAAGTTATATAATTAAATTGTTTATGCAAAAGGATTAAAAAAAAAAATTAAACCAAACCATCAGAAAAATCAGAGGCCACATCAGAATCAGATCCACTATTTATAACATGATCTTCTATTCGAAAATCACTATCAGATGAACTTTCACCAGCTATATCATCTAAATTAACTAATTCTGGATTAGATGGAGGTTTCACTTTTCTTTTGTTGGGATCACGTTCCACTAAAATTAAACATTTATTAAGCAATTAATAAAAAAAAAATTTTTTTTAACACTTATGACGCTATACTTGGTCAGGGGTAGCAATAAGGAAGTTCAACTCAGCCACTGCTTCATGATCTTGTCAAAAAAATTAATTAAAAAACAGTTTTTTAGTTTGTTGATTGTATATGGGTCCTGTTAAAATTTGTTCAGGGTCATTTTTCAAATCATAATGACCTAAACTTGGGTAATCTTTGTCAGGTAAATTAACAAAATATTATTTTAAGTATATTTTAGTGTTTCAACTTTATATTATTGTATTAATAAAATTTTTTTTTTGTAAAAATTAAAAAAAAAATTATTAAATTAATTACTTTCAAATTGATTTTTAAATAATTCTAATCAAAAACTTTAAAGAAAATTTAACGTTTTTTAATTAAAATATAATTTGATACATTAAAAACAAATAATTGGGTTACACAATGAAAATGAAAATTGTCATTTTATTTATAACAGCTAATTTTAAGACAAAATAAAAAAAGCCGGTTAGAGATTTCAGTACGTTATTTTATAGATCTAATACACTATCTAAAGAGTGGGGAAGGGACAGTGTGAACGATAGTTATATAGTAAGGCAAAACTTATCATATTTTTAATACTTACTTTCATGAAGTACAAAAGTTAAAAAAAAAAACAAAGAAAAAACAAATAGTGTGAATCAACTAGTTTGTTTGTTATTTTATAATTTAAATTACATCGTTATTCTTAATGAATAACGTCAAATTATAAATTATTGATACAATATATAAAAAATTTCTATCTCGTTATACATTATGTCCATCACCAATCACCATTCACCATCATTCATTAATCAGCAAACAACTATGAAGAAACGCCGATACAGTATGACCACATAGATGATAGTTTTATAAGAAAATAATTTATATTTACATATAATAATGTACTTTAAACAATTATTGTTTAAAGTATTGAATTGTATATTAGGGTATAATTTAAGGATTTTTATCGGCTACACGAACAATTTCTAAATTTCTAAACTAGCTAATGCGAGTGCACCATCTTTCACTCCCTAACTATTTGATTATTTTACACTACATTAATTATTTTTTAACCTGACCATGATTATATATCATTGATAAATAAATTAAGCTATCATATAAACCTAAGAGTTATTTAAAAAAAATTTTTTTCATATTAATATTAAATTATAATAAAACTTTTACAATCACAATATAAATCATTTGTTAAATTAGTATAGACACATTATATTATAATTTGATAGAACTAATAAAAATTTGATTTCTATCATTCAATTTTTAATATTTTAAAAATATGAAACTGATCATACTCAAAAAATAAAAGATAAATTTTTTTTAATAAACCATACGATGGAATTATCATTTAAATGATAATTTTCTAAGAAAATATATTACCTGGCTACAAATAACTCGGCACAATCGGGGAGTCTAGATCGGGCTTAGTTCTTACAATTCTCTCAAAATTACTACAATTACGTGTAAATTTATATAGTAATATTTTTAAGGAATGAACAATTAAGTTAGATCCCTCAAAATATTTTGTTCAAATTACGCCTCTTAAATAATTGTTTTTTTTTTGTGTTCAAACTTTGAACAGCGTGTTCAAAGTTTCATAATAGCGTATTATGATGATTTCATGGAAAAAAATTCACTCAGCACTAATTGNAAAATTTGATTTCTATCATTCAATTTTTAATATTTTAAAAATATGAAACTGATCATACTCAAAAAATAAAAGATAAATTTTTTTTAATAAACCATACGATGGAATTATCATTTAAATGATAATTTTCTAAGAAAATATATTACCTGGCTACAAATAACTCGGCACAATCGGGGAGTCTAGATCGGGCTTAGTTCTTACAATTCTCTCAAAATTACTACAATTACGTGTAAATTTATATAGTAATATTTTTAAGGAATGAACAATTAGGTTAGATCCCTCAAAATATTTTGTTCAAATTACGCCTCTTAAATAATTGTTTTTTTTTTTGTGTTCAAACTTTGAACACGCTATTATGATGATTTCATGGAAAAAAATTCACTCAGCACTAATTATTTCATTATGTATTTTAATACATTATTTTTATTTGTAGTATAACTAATTTTTTATGCAGGTGACAGAACAATAATTGTTCTATCAACTATGTAAAAAATTTTGCAACTGCAAAATAAATATTCGCCTGTATATTAAATCATAGCTTTATATGTATTTAAAATTAAGTATTACCTAGAAAAATATACACAGAATATTAAATCATAGATAATCTTATGTTTGGATATTAAAATATACATTTAATTTCTTCTATCGTTTATGTGCATCTGATCTTCGCAAACATAATAACATAGCGAAGAGTTGTGATCCAAGGCCCACAATAAGTGGAAACTTCATATATTTTTATACTTATTTATGTATCATTTATTTTTTAAATATGGGATTATTATTAGATCCCAGAGTCTAATAAATTGGACATACTTTGAAAATTTAAGGAGTTATAGCTTCTGTCCTGTTATATTACATCTGGTAACACTTCCTAGACAAAAAGTATAAATTAAAAACTTGAAGTTATCACAATAATATTAAATTCTGTGATAATATAGTTTGATATTTAGTGTTTTTATTTTAGTTCGTTTTACTGTTAACAATACTGGTCGACTTATTTGTAAACGCAACTTAGCAAATTTAATTTTCGATAAAATTTCATTAATATAATTAAATGTTAAATCATTTTAATCTAATGTGATTTCTGACAAAATGGGAGAAATTGAAGTAAATTATGGCTCTACATTACCTACTGAATCCCTGAAAGTTATTGCTGAAAGTGTTGGTATTGGAAATTTATCTGATGATGCAGCCAAAGAAATTTCTGATTCTGCTACATACCGTCTTAAATTAGTGTTACAAGTAAAAATGATATTTTAAAAATATATTTATATTCGTATAAGTGAATTTACGACTAGGGAAAAATTTAGTTTGCTTATAAGCAGTCATTATTCAAAACATAAAGATTTATTTTATGGAAATATTTTTCTGTATGTTATGTATATTTGATGTTAAATATAAATTGTAAATATAAATGGTGTCTTACTGTTTTACTCTTTGCACTTATTATTTAAAAACTTTAATAATGATATTTTTATTTAAGGAGAGTAAAAAATTTATGATGCATTCTAACAGATGCAAGCTTTTACCAACAGACATTGATAATGCTCTGAAAGTACTTGGTATAGAGGTAAGTTACTAAGTTTATCAAGAATAAATAACATTGTCAACCCAAATTGCCAAGATCATCTCTCTACTTTTGTAGATTTATCTATTCGTTTTTTTCAGTTATAAATTTAAAAAAAACATAATATAATAGTCATAATTTATGACTATCCGACTTTTGTGATTTTGGCTAACAATACGATTTAATTCATTATGTATAATTTTTTTGATAATTTAATTTATAATTTTAAATAGCCCATATATGGATTCCATTCTAAAGAACATGTACCCTTCAGATATGCTTCTGGTGGAGGAAGAGAATTACATTTCATAGATGATAAAGATATAGACCTTATTGAATTTGTAAATGCACCTCTTGCTAAATTACCATTAGACATCAGCTTACGATGTAAGTGATATTAAATTATCAAATCTTATACATTTTTATATATATGTATATATATATATACATCTCGAAATTTTTAAGTAGTAATTAAATTTTTTTGCATTTATACGGCTTCCTTCTAAAAGTATTTTTTCATTCATTTATACTCAGGGATGGATGGTTAATCTGTCCCCGGAGAGAGGTATGGGAGTTCTAATTACTAAGCTGATTTCTCATTCAGTGACTCCATCATTGAGGTCATAACCCAGTTATGGAACCACATGACTGAATTTGTGCTTGAAACAACACTGTTCCTCAAATAGTAATAAAAAAAAAAATTAAATACTTTTTTAATTAACTTTTTTAATAGGTTTACAAAAAAACATGTTTATTTCAAACTTTTTTAAAACATAAGTAAACAATTTAAAACGTTTATAGCGTCTTATTAGAGCAATATAAATGTTGATATTTTTGGTGTTTTAAAAACGATGTGTTCTAAAATATAACAACCCTGATTTTTAATATGTAATTTATAATATCAAAAAATAAACTATTTTAAGGCCATTGGCTTGCAATTGATGGAGTACAACCGTCTATTCCTGAAAATCCTCCATCAGTATCTAAGGATGCTCAAAAAATCGAATGTGTTGATCCCCTTAATAAATTAAAAAAACCTATTGATAAAGAAGTCTCAGGTCGTCCAACAACAGGGTATGATTTTACAGCTAATTTTTAATATTATTATTTTATTTTTTATTTCTTATTTTTAGAAAAGCCCAAAAACTCCGTAATGTTGAAACTGTTCATGTAAAACAATTAGCTACTCATGAGTTATCAGTTGAACAGCAGCTTTATTATAAGGAAATTACAGAAGCCTGTGTTGGATCAGATGAAGCTCGCCGTGCTGTATATTATATATTTTAATATTTATATAATAATATTCATATTTTATAATTATTATTTCAGGAAGCTCTTCAAAGTTTAGCAACAGATCCAGGACTTCATGAAATGTTACCTCGTATGTGCACTTTTATTGCTGAAGGTGTTAAAGTGAATGTAGTTCAAAATAATCTGGCGTTACTTATTTATCTTATGAGAATGGTCAAAGCTTTATTAGATAACCCTGCACTTTATTTGGAAAAATATGTATGCTAAAATCTATAATGATTTCTTTATTCATTTTTTATGATTTGTGTATTACTATAAATAAGAAACACTCAATTTTAATTTGGGTAAATTTTATTAAATGGGTAAAATGTTAACTATTTTTAAGTTATTTAATTTATTATTATCATGGTCACTATAAATGTGCATGCATTGTCCCCAAAATCTAACTTGACAACTAAAATAAAGATTTATTTTTACTTTAAAAAAATATCAAGAGATTCCCAATTTCTAGCGTTAGACATTATTAAAAGAATGAATGTATATCAATATACTTTTACAAAAAAAGAATACCTAAATTTTTATACATTAACCAATAAGCTATTTTTAATATGTTTTTCAAAATTTCTTGATTTTAATATTAAAAAAAAAATTTGTTTTTAATAATACATAATCTAATTGTTCAATATTGTGGCTTAAATTTTAAATATAGTAAAAATAAATAAAAATATACTTATTAAAAAAATTTATTTTTTTTTCAGTTGCATGAAATTATACCATCAGTTGTTACATGTGTTGTAAGCAAGCAATTATGCATGAGACCAGAAATTGATAATCATTGGGCACTAAGAGATTTTGCTGCTCGTCTTATGGCTCAAATTTGCAAAACATTTAATACACCAACTAATAACATACAAACTCGTATTACGAGAGTATTTACTAATGCAACTAACTCGGATAAAACTGCACTACCATCAGTTTATGGAGCTTTAGAAGGTAAAATATTTGTATGTAATTTAATTTATAATTTGTAATTAATATTTTTATTTTTCAGGTTTAGCAGAATTAGGGACAGAAACTATTAAAGTATTTGTTATTCCTAGAGTTCGTATGATATCTGATAGAATAGATTCACCTGAAGTATCACAAAACAATGTTGATAGAATATCTGGAAATCAAATTAAACATTTATTATGTGTAATTAACTAATTAAAATGTTAATTAAATAAATTTATAAATGAATTTTTGGAATTTTGGAACTTAATTTTTACAGAAAATATTAACACCGGTATTGAAAACAACACATCAACCACCAGATGTATTGGAAGATTACAAAACAGAGTTTGGGTCAGTTGGTGTACAATTACATACTGCTGTTACTAAAGCTCGGGCTACTTCAGTAACTCAAAATTCAAGTAGTTCTACTCTCACACAAACCAGTAATCTATTATATTACTTCATATCTGAAAGTTTTGAATTTTAACCATAAAATAATTTTTTTTAGATCCATCGCCTAAATCAGCTATTGGCCGACCAGTAGCTACAACAACAAGTAATACAGGTGGTGGACCTCAAAAATATGTGTTAATGTCACAAAGACCTAATAATACTCCAGTATGTTAAAAAATTATATTAAATTTTACTGGTATATATAAAGAATATAATATACTTGAATTTTTTTCCTTAAAAATATTGTTACATCTTTTACTTTTTGTTTGTATGATGATATTATCAAAAAAAATTTTTTAGACTACAGACTGCTTATTAAAAAAAGAAAATATGAGTAAAATTGTAGTGAGTGCACGTCTGGTTATTTTTCCTTTATAATTAATATGTTAGTCTTACTAGAAATTGTAAGCAGGTTTTATGTAAGTTATGAAATGTTTAGCATTATAAAAATTAGAGGGCTTGAGACATATTTTAAAAAATACAGTAATTTATTTAAATTTTATGAATATTCTACCGCCTAGAAAAATTAATTTTACTTATTATAACATCATTTAATGAAAATTAGTAAATTTTACTAGTAGTGAAAAGTCAGTGATAAAAAAAATTATTCTAGAAGATTTATTATGAGTTCACTACTGTCTTAGTGCTCTGAGGTTTCTATTTTGTTCATATAATAATACACCTTTTAACAAAAACTAAAACTTTAGTTAGATGAAATATTTCTACTATATTCCTTTGAATATAAATTTATTTATTCTTCCCATTTTTTCTTAACTAATGAATAATACTTTTGTTTTTGATTCCAGAACTCATCTAACAAAAATACTCACGTATCTCATCAGAATGTTAAATCTGAATTTCAAGATCCAAATAATCAAGCTTAGTCAATGTAGTAATATTAAAAGAAGTTTAATTTTGATGCAGTTAACTTTATTTGAATAAAGAAATAAATAATTATTTATCTTTGCTAATAGTTGTAAATAATCATCAATATTTAAATATGATAATAAAATTAAATCTCATGTATTCGATTATTTTTTTCATTTTAAATCAAATGTGTATTGTGACCCTTATGTCAGTTGTATTGCACAAACTTTGTATTCAATAGTTATAGGGCTTACTTTAAATATTATCTCTCATAAACCTTTATCTATAAATACTTTAAACACAAATTTTATGTAAAATTGATTTTTGGTTTTCTTTGAATATCTTATATAATTATATATTTATAGACATTTTTATTAGAAGATATACCTTTGTATATTTTTTATGTTGCTTGTATTATTATTATTATTAAGTGACAAATATTATAAAAAAACATTTATTATCCAAATTGTGGTAATTATCAGAGATATGACAGAGAGTATTTTTAAAATTTTTTACAATATTGTTATTTTACATCTTATTTAAATAACTATCACCGAAATAACACAAAGTATCCTAGCCATAGATGATAAATATTAATAATAATGTTTATTCAATATATCACAGATAGTTATTAGTATTATACCATAAAACACTTAATACATTATGAATATAAAATGTTTATTATGAAAATGATATAACTATTATGAAACAATTATTTAAGTAGATAAACATAAAATATATAATAATAAAATAAAAAACGTTAAGAAAACAAATATATTAAAGTTCTACTCTATTTTTTTTTATTGGGCATAAATTAACTGTATCTGTACAAATGGCATCCACTACATTTTTATTATTTTCTGATTTCATAATTTTATATATATCATCTGCAATATCATCAACAATATCATCACAATAATATTCCAAACTTTTGTTTAAATCAGAGTCTTGTATTACATCAACTTCACTCATTAGAGGATTCATCTTACCATCTAGTACTAGCGGCATAACAGTTAATGTACCATTTTCCTTAAAAGTAGCACGGACATAATCGGACATTTGCTTACATACTGAATCCATAACTTCTGATAAATAAATTTGTGAACGAGATAAAGGAACAATATTACTAGGGTTATTACCATTTTCATCTAATCGAAAATTTAAAACTTGAACAACACGAGAAGGGTCTACAGAGCTTACATTTTTTTGGATTAACTCAACCAGTCGACAACAAACTTCACATTTTAACTCTGAAGTACTAACTGCAAAACTAGGCACAACATAAATGAATAACAAAATGTTTAACTTAAACATTTTTAAAATTATTTCAACAGTAATACAGTACTTAGAAAAATATGATGAGACGATAAGTACTAGTTCAATGTTTTAAAATTTAACTTGTGAGTTTCCAAATATTGACAGAACACAATGTTATGAAATTAACATTTAATGTATAGTATTTACTGGTTTTCTGTGATAACTGAAGTTGATGTTATCATTTTATACGTGTGTAAAAATAAGTGGTAGGTACGGTAATTACTATAGGTATTGTAAAATATTAATACTTTTATCTATTCATCTAGGGTATAATTATTAGCATATTTTTAACTATTTTATCACTAAAAAATAACGTTTTGGTTATTGAAATGGTATAATTTTTTTTGAAAATTAGGCAGAATATTTTTTTTATATTTTTCTAAAATTTTAATGTTTACTCAACTGTGAAAAGTAGTGTAATCAATTCAAATAGGGTACCAAAAAATAGAAAATCAATGAATGCCTGATTTGAATGACATTATTTCCAGTGGTCTAATTAGGGTTTCATCTTGGGAAGATATACATAAGAATATTTTTCACGTCCCACTCCAAACTAAAAATATTTTATCTTTGCCATATAATTATTTTTGTCATGAGAGAAGATACTCATTCCCCTCTCCATGATTACACCAGTGATTAGTTCTTGTAGAAAAATAAAGGTGCCAAAAAAATTATTGAACTTACACAAATTCTGAAGTCATAATTCAAATTTTAATAAAATTTTTGACATATAAAATGTTATGCAACTAAATAAATATACTGATTAAAACACAGGTATTTTACAATAACTGTTCTCTTTATCATTTTCTGTGGTGAATATGAATAAATGAAAACTTAAAATTGATAACGTAATATTTGACAAAAAAAAACAGTGATAGGTAGTAACTTGACTTTAATTTAAAAAAAATTATTTGTTACTTTATTCTAAAAGTGCACTGTCGTTTAGTGACTTATTTATAATTTTAAATTGGCGGTTTAAAAATTAAAAAAAATGTTCTTACCCTCTCCCTGTTATATCAAAATTTAGGTATTTTTTAAGTTCTTTCTTATTGGTAGACGTTTTTTTCTACCAATTCCTCTGTAAATAAGCCTAAAGATAATAAGACTCAAATAATTCTATTCAATTAAATTATGTTTATTTATTATAATATATTTTATATTAATTTCACTCTTATATTTTTATTTTGAAATTTAATTAAATGAATCTATGTACGATTGCCGCGTCGGTAACACTACAGTCTTTTACACTCGAGGTACAAGGTTCAAACCCCACCAGCAAAAATGATTTATTTTAAGTGGGGTTGGTTAGGCCTAGTGGGTAGAAACGTATATTTCGTCGCACGGGGTTCTAGATTCGATCTCCAGGATGCCAATGTAATTTCTAACATCTGAAAGAAGGCCATCACCCTCTATAGCATTTTAAATTTGGAAAATAGAGAGATGTAAAACTGATAATTACAGTAATTAAATGAATCTAGGGAAATCAGTGGCTTATTTAGAGATTGTACAATGACATGTGACCCCCTTCATTGGCAGTATTATGTTAATATAAAAATTTTTGGTCTTATAATATATTATATTTTATAAATAGTTCTTCTATTATTGTTTGTTAAAGTTAAAAGATTTTTAACCATATTTCTATTGATAATTTAATGTTTAGAATACAGTAGTTATAATTTCTTCATGATGTCACACAAACAAGTTTTTATTGATAATTTTTGTTATCATACTTGTTACTTACGATAGCAAGAATAAATACGGGAAATAATATATAGTCCATTGAAACAAATATTGTATTATGAAAACCAAATTAATGATGAATTTATATTTTAAATTCAAATCTATAAACAATTTTAAAACGCAAACTGTCGATTAAAAAAAATTATAAGAACAAAAATTTTTTTCTATTATATCATCAAACTAAAAAGGTTGCCATTAAAGAAAATTAATGTTTAGGTTTTTTATCCCTAAAAGGATGAAAAATAATTATTTAAGTACATTTCAGTTAAATATTACACTGTACTACATTTTCAGTATGAAATTTGATAATACTATTTTGATTTTAGAACTAAATTACAAGGAATGTTCGACTTTTTTAAATTTTAAGTTCAATTTTCGAATTGTATCCAACACCCTAAGTTCAGTTTGAACATCACTACTAAGTATTTTCAAAATAATTAAGTTAATGAGCGCCTTAATACCCTTCCTCATTGACAAAAAAATTACAGAAGTTAGGTAAAGTAGATTGTGTATAGAAAATTTTTAATTATATTACTGAAATTGGACATTGATTTGTTAACCTCATAGGGGTCCTAAAACTCTAAGACTGGCTTTGGTAACAATATTTAAGTAAAAACAATTTTGTATAGTATATGCTAGACAAAACCATATTTCGGAGGAGTCCAAGGTGTCCGAATCCTAAGTAAGTTTTTCAAAATACTCGGTGATTCATTTAACACTAGCCACTCGATTTTTCTAATAATGATAATATTGTTAAGGATATTATTTATGGTATTTTTTAATTTCATATTTATATATTTATTGGTTGTAAATTACTTTTTATTTCAACCCTTATACCTTATAGGGGTGTCAACTTAATTTTTTGAATAGTATACATATTTAACTAGCCCATATAATGAAAAATCTAATTAAGAAAATGACAGGTCTAAAACGATTTTTGACCCATTGATCCGGAATTTATTTTTGCTACTATTCTCCTGTCAAGGTATCAAAATGTTAACAACTTTCAAAGTACTAAAAAGTTATTATTGATCATTTATTGTCTTATTTAAATAATTTCCTATTTTATTAGCTAGTTGAAAATACAGGCTTCCTTGTTGTGAGTGAATTAAATTTTCATCTTCCCTATTTAATTATTCAGATTCATTGCTATTTTAGAATGTCAACAATTACTTAAAATATATTTTCAAATAAAAAATGTTGATTAAAAAGAAATTTCTTATATAAGCTTAAAACTTCATAACGTTAAATTTATAAAAATAAAATTAAGCAATATTAAAGTAAATTATTTAAATATATATATTTATTATTAATACTGAACAGTTACGTAAGCCCTAGTTATATAACTACACCTCCATCTATATTCCCTAAGAGTAGATCCAGATTTTTTAAAGTAGATACGCAAACATTTTGTAGTTTAAAAATGATATTTTGCAGATATATCATTAAAAGATTTTTTTTTTAATTTGCACTTATAGTTCATGAGGGCGCGAATTCTAGGTTCCCAACCTTGGATATGTACCTTATACACCTATGACTTTCTTTTTAAACTAAATTGTTATAAGGGCTTGTTTAAACATATTGGCTTACATATTGTATCATATTATTTATTAATATTTAATTCTTGTCAAATATTTTCGAAATTCTGCTTACCCGAACAGAATTCCATAAGGAAAAAATATTTATAGTATTTTTTAAAAATATTCAGTTCGTTTATCAATTTTCAATTGATAAGATTTACATACGGTCATTTTATAGTACGAACTTTGATCATAACTTAACTTCATTGATATTTTTTTTATAAAAGTAAGATTTACTCTATTCTATAAAATGTTTATATTAATAACAAATTTAATTTAAAGTAATTAAATTTTAAGTATTAAAGATTCAAGTATTTAAACAATTAAGTTGATAAAAATATATAATTATACATATCGAAAATTTATATTTATCATCTAAAAAATTGAATATCAATTGTAATTGACAATTTTGTGTAATTTTTAATTATTTTAATAGCATGTGTTCAACAATGATTCTGTAAACATAATGAAATATTACCCGGATAGCTATTTTTCTTCCGAAATAACCAAAAAATTGGACAATTGGAATTTCATAAAAATATTAAGAATCTCTATCACTTTTTCTATAAGAAAAGAGAAACCGCACCTTAAAATAATTAGAGTTGGTTATTGGTATTGACAAAAAAGTAAGGTTTTGAGGGTGTAAAGTCTACTTAAATTAAAGTATGAAATAAGTTATAATTGAAGTCGTGAATGTTAAAAAAATGAATTTTCAACAATTAATTTCATAACACTTAAAAATTAAAAAAGAAAACATTTATCAACAAAATTTTTAACTATAAAACAATTTATGCGTCATTACTTGAAAAAAGTTTGAATTCACCCTTGGTATGATTAAGTTATTAGTCACCACTTTTCTTTATTTTTTATAACAGTTTTAATGTTATCAATATCAACAAATAAAATGATATAATAGAAATTATTTTTAGGTATGTCAGTAGTTTAAATCTGGATCAAAATTATAAAGATCGAATCGAAGTTGAGAAGGTATTAATTTTATTATGACTTGTTTTAATTTGTTGTTATAGTTAGGCCAACTACAAAGCCATTTCCCGCTACAAAAAAATCTTTGTATATGTTTGCTTATTACTTTATTTTATCTAAAGCATGATAAAATAATAATTTAAATTGTGTAATATGTGATAACAACGATTCATTTATCACTTCTAGAACGGTAAATGCATTCAGACTTAACAACGTGGTTAACCTTGAGAATTAATTGGTGACCAGTTATGACGTCGACAAACATGCGGCTGTGTCGGCTGATAATGTAAAATTTCCGTGTACGCAGATAATAGTTATCCTTAAGTATTTGAATCTGTTACTAATCATTATAATTAATAATATATTGGCGTATTTGAACAATTCTCGGTTATCACATCATCGCCCCATCTATTCATTCTTGAGATTACATGTTCATTTAGATGTTTCATGTATAATGTGTCTCTTCGATATATTTTTGGTATTAATCAAGATATTATAATTTTTTGCGCAGTATAAATTACTAAAACGTAAGTTGTAGTTAAACCTATTTATTTTTATTTATATTGAAGACTACCTCTTACAGAATTCTTGTAGTAACAATAGTGAAACTGAAATTTTTTTTTTAATTTTGAGACATCAGTAAAATCTTAATTTTTTTCGATAATTTTACCTAGTAAATTATTTTAAAAACAAAAAAGAAAACAGAGGGCTAAGTTTTTATTTATTTTAGTGACTAGTAGAGTTGGATTAGAGTGAATGTTCTTAAAATAATATACTTAATTATTAAAGTTATTTTAATACTTTTTAAGATCACTTATATAAATTTTTTAGTGGTTTCCTAGGCTTGTTTGTATAAATTAGTAATTTATGATACTTAGAACGATTTATAATTTGAGAGACTAAGAAGTTATAAATTGCATTTTTTATTCATTTGATGGCTCTTTATAATCATTGTAAAATACTATGTTTTTATCTCAAATTTTGCATTAAATTAATTTTGCCAAAAATTAATTATACTGTATATTGTGTTTTAGATAAATATTTTAACAAATCAACATGTCAAAAAAAAGATCAAGAGATGCTTCAAAGAGTTCAAATGATGTTGAATTGCAGGTTAATAACACAGGTTCAATAAAGCAATTAGAGAATGTGAACATCCAAAATAAAAATAATCTTATACCAGTAATAATTGATTTAGTTTTATTATCTGTACTAAATTATAACTAATTGTATAGCTTTGTAATTAAATAGTATAAAAAAATATAATTATTGGGATACTAATTGATTTTTTTTGTTTAAAAGTACAAGTTATTCTTAATGTGATGATGTGTTGGAGACATTTAAATATATAACCTAAAATAATGAATTTAGAAACGGTATATTAAGGGTTTACTTGACCATATCAGATCCATTATTTTCAATTTTTTTAATTAACAACAGTAATTAATTTTAAAGTTAGAACAATACTTCCAACACCTAAATATGCTAAATTATGTAAGCAACAAAATTAAATCATAATTTTTTTTTAATTTAAAATAGAAAAATATATTATTTTCAAAATCCTTTTTTAGCTTACTCTTTAGTTACCTATCAATAAAAAACTGATTCTGAGTCATTTTAATTAAAAATAAAAAGTCTAGTCTTAAAAGGTTAATACAGTAAAAGTTATTGTAACTAATTTTAGTAATTGAATTTTCAAATTTTATCTTAAGACTTAGTTTGACAAGACTATTATTATTGTGTACAAGAGTTTTATTTTTTAATTTAAGTTTTATGTTAAATTACATAACTAAATTATCAGCAAAATACAATAATATCATTGAAAAAAAAATGTTTTTATTGATAAAAATAAATTTATTTACTATTTTTTAATTCATAATAGTTCTTATTATAGACTTTTTGTTTATCAAGGTTATCATTTAAGTATTTAATATTCAGTTGAAAACTAGTCTTTCTTTTCAATTATTTTCATTTTATAAATAAAACTTCATGTGTGTATAATATAAGTTGATTTCTATAAGTGATATAAATAAGTAATATGTATAGACATAAAATACTTGATTTATTTTCCTTGAATATACTTCTATTATATAGATTGAGCAACATTTATAGAAATATTTTATTTATTACTATTTAATCTTTAGTTCAAGTTTGAAAACTAACTAAAAATGAATTGTTTTTAATTTTTTAATCTATAAATTAATATTTAAATAAAATATTTTTTATTTTATTTAGTCTATTTGTAAACCAGCTCCATTTAGTACAGATGCTGATGCCATTATTGAACGAACTACATGCGATTATGATACAAAAATAACAATGGACATGGCTAATTCGAGCACTGGTAATTATTTAATTCTAGTTTATCAGTTTATGGTGCTGGAATTACTGGTTTATAATGATAGATAAAGTTGTTTCCGGGAACTTTTAAATTTATATAAAAATAAAAATGTAAAGTTATCAGTAACTTTCTTTTAAAAATTGTTGATGTTAATTAGAAGAATTATAAGATCTCTTAGAGAAGAAGAATTAAATTTTTTTTTACTGTTTATTTACATAATTTGTGAATGATATATCTTTTCTAAAATTATTGTTATTTAATTTTTATAAAAAAAAAGTTTGTATATAAACTTTTTTTAGAAAATTTAATTCCTTATAAAAAAAATGATCTCTTGTTTATGAAGTAATGTTATTTGTATTTGTAACTTAATATGTATTTTAATAAATTTTTAAAAAATTATTCTTTAATTATTTTTGCATTGTAGTTTTATGACTTCAAATGATATACAGTAAAATTTGATCACATAATGAATAATCTAAAAAAAGTGATATTAAAGATTTAAAAAATTATTTTTTTTCATTGTTAACCTTGAATTATTCTAAATATAAATAGCCCAATGTCCTTAATTGTGGTTCAATGATTTATTTGAATAGTAATAACTAATTTTTAAAAAAAATGTTATTAATTAATTTAAGTAATATTTTGAATTATATTTCTTTCAGCACCCAGAAAAATAAGAGTTTATGCTGATGGTATATATGATATGTTTCATCAAGGTCATGCAAGGCAATTAATGCAAGCTAAAACTATTTTTCAAAATGTTTATTTGATTGTTGGAGGTTAGTTTAAGATTTGAACTATAATTATTTCTAAATTGATTATGTGCAATTACAATCTAGTCTTATTATGATCCAAAGATTTTCAAAATGTATGGTGTATTAGAAATGATGATAAAAGGGGTTAACGAATGATGAAAATGTGAAAAGAAATGGAAACGGCGATGGATTAACCACCCGTTCTGGAGTATAAATTGTTAAAAAAACCTTCTCCTTTGGAAGAGGCTGTTATGGACCTTAATTGAGCCGATAAAAGCACTAAAAATAAAAAAATTGAATGAAAAGTAACAAAGAGATGCTGTAGAAGATACTTTGTGGAATGAAGAAGTAGTAGATTTAATTAGCGAGGAGAGGTATAAGAGGCTGTGAAATCAATGAAAATTAAGTAAGCAGTAGAATCTGATAAAGGAAATGAAAGTGTAGAAAATATTAGGGGATCAAAGCATAGGGTGATTGAAAGATTTTTTAATAAAGTTTTAACAGAAGAAGATGCCAAAAAGAAAGGAAGAATTATTTTATCGTACTTGTATTTAAAGGCAAAGAAGATATATAGCAATATGGAAATTATAGAGGCATAAAGCTTAAGAATCATAGTATAAAGATTTGGGAAAAAATAATTGATAGAAAAATAAGTGAGTTTCCTTGAACAAAATGAGGACTGTCGGTGTGTGTATAAATAATATGGGTATTGTGTCTAGTGAAGGTGTTGGATACAAGTGGTTGACTCCAAATAGTTGAGATGAAGATGATGGAGAATAAGATTGACTATGTTTAAATTGATAATTAGTGTAAAAATGTTCTTAAATTTAAATTCAGTGTCCACTAAGTTTGAAGGTAATCAATGTTTTAGTACTTATTAAAATTTTTGAATTACATTGCACTGTAATGCATTACTAAGTGAGTTATATATAAAGTTAGTTTCTTTATGGAATAAGCAATTACACTATTAAAAACATTTCATGTACAAAAGAAACAAACAAAAAATTATTCAATAACTGTTAATGATTTAAAATTTAAACAATTTTATGTTTATTTAAATAGTTTATCTAATTAATTTTTATTAAGTGTGTAGTGATAGAATTACACATGCAAGAAAAGGCAAAACAGTAATGACGGATGAAGAAAGGTATGAAGCAGTAAGACATTGTAGATATGTTGATGAAGTTTTAAAAGATGCTCCTTGGGAAATTAATGATCAGTTTTTAATAAATAACAAAGTCAGTATAAAATTCAATGAATTCATCATTTAGTCTTAAAATTTAATTAGAATGATTTTTTATTTTAGATTGATTTTGTTGCTCATGATGATATTCCATATATAAATGAAGAAGGAGAAGATGTTTACCAATCTTTAAAAGATAAAGGTATGTTTGTAGGTACTCAGAGAACCGAAGGTGTATCAACATCAGATGTTATATCTCGAATTGTTCGTGACTATGACATGTATGTTAGACGTAATTTAAAACGAGGATATAGTGCCAAAGATTTAAATGTATCATATTTAAGGGTAAAATACTTAATATTAAAAAATATGAATTAATTAATTAAGTTTATTATACTGTCTATAAAATTATTGTATTAATTGTAGGAAAAAAGATTAAAATTACAAAACAAAATGGAGGAGCTGAAAGATCGTAGTAAGCGTGTTATGGGGACCATTGGCGAAAAAAGAGTAGATATAATACAACGATGGGAAGAAAAATCTAGAGATTTTATTGTTTCATTTTTATTGCTATTTGGTCGAGATGGACCAATTGTAAGTTAATTATATAATTATGTATGTTTCAATTAATTGAACCATACAGTCATTTCAAATGATAATAATTTTTATGCAGTCACATTTTTGGAACGATAGTAAAGGTAAATTATTACAAGCATTTTCTCCTCCAGCAAGTCCAACAGAAAGCGGACGTAGTACCCCAGAATTTGAATCTAGCAGTTCATCTGAAGAAAACTCGAGGTATTTTAAATATTTTATTAAATCTAATAAAAAATTTAGTAAATCAAATAAAACTAATTTTCTAATTTTTGTGGTTACATTTTTTTTTGCACTTAATTAAAATATAATTTAGGTTTGATGATTTGTGTATAGAGTGTTCAATAAGTAAATAAATAAGTTTCTATTATTCTCATTATTTGTAACAATTTACCGGTTTCCTTACTTACTGAATACTCTGTATATTACATTTAACTTATTTTTTTATACTTAAATTATTCTAGTATTTTCTTAATATGAAACTATTTCATTATTATATTCATTACTTTAAAGATTTTTCAAAGTCTTAAAAGTATTTCTAAGTATTTAATTATTTCAAATAAATAATTAAAATATAAGTGATATATATATAAATATTAAATTATTTATAGTAGGTCGCCACCTAGAAAATCAATAAAAAATGATCACTATTTAGAAGATGATTGTAATGATGATGATGATGATGATGTTGATAATGAAGAAGACTTGTTAGAAAGATATGATTATATTAATGGATCCAATACTCAATCTTAGTACCAAATTATTGTTATGTTGAGAAAACATTCTTAGCATTAATAGATAAACTAATCCTAATGAATATGAAATTAAATTATTTATACACACATAAATGTGTTTTAAAAATTATATATACACATTTTATTTTATACAAAAACCTACATTTTTTTTATTTTCATACATAATTTTATCAATGTTATGAAGATTTAAAAGAAGTGTAGACATTCAACTGTCATTTACAAATGTGAAGTGTTGTATAATTATAAAGTTTAATTTGTATGCCTCTGCTTTTTATAGAATATATTTTGTAAATGGGTTTATAAAACACAAGATTACAGATTTATTTATTATATTATATATATTTTGATCTGAATTTTGTACAATTTATGTAATTAAAAAAATTAGAAGTTTTAATAAACCTATTTGTTAAAGTTTATATAAAATTGAATTTTTATTTATTCAATTAAAATAATATACAGGTCTTCAAAAAGTATGAATTCTGTTTTTATTAAGCGACAAATTCCAACAACAGTTTTCAGCAAATGAAAAAAATTAAAACGGAAATAAATTTATTGATTATTTTGAATTTGTTGAATAGTTATTTGAGAAAATGAATACTAAGTCAATTTAACCAGGTAGTAATAGCGAAAAGACTAATAGAAGATAAGTTCATAAACAAAATGATATCGTGTCTTAGATAAGTGTTAAGAACGTTCTTAACAATATGGCCATTTTAATTATACACATTTATCAATGCAACGTGATATTCATTGTACTATACATTTATGATACTATGTTCACTTAGTTATTATAATTTGTCGCTCTTGCTAGATAGCTAGATAGTTCGATTGATTTCAGTATTCTTATTCTTAAATGTCTGTTCATTGAATTTATTATTATTAATATATTACCGTATTTTATATTAATTTTTTTTTTCAGAAAATGGTTGTTCAAATTTATCGCTTAAACGATGTATAGCAAACTAAAATAATTTATAACTATTAATAGACCTTTCGGGCTGTTTTATTTTTATAGATGTTATTTATTGTCTTTAGTATTATAAATAGATTGAATTTAATCAAATGTATGTTTTTTTTTATGTTTAGTCAATTTTGATATACTCTCAAGCCTCAGTTTCATTACATTTTTACAGAAAATATTTTTATGTTAGTTTAAAATGTTACTTTAGATTTTATTTAAAATATTTATACTCATATTAAACAAGGATGTGATAAGTGAGGCGGAAAGCTTTAAATATGTGCAAAAGAATAATGGTATTAACGAGAATGCGAGACATAGGATTAAATGTTAGTGGAGAGAAGAATTTAGTATATTGGATAATAAGAGAACTCCAATAAAGCTAAAAGTTAAGTTCTATAAGCCTTTTGTTTTTAGATGCTCATTGGAGATGAAAAATTTTAATTACTTATATTAAACTTACTAACGCAAGTAAAACGTTTGGATAACACTGATAAACTCCGCTAGACTGCGCTGCATAATAAGTTTCTTTTAAAATGCAAACATTGTTTAATTTATTTTTATTTTTAAATTACAAGTTAAATGATAGATTAAAATTTAAAAAAATCTCAATCTAATAATGTTTAATAATTAAATAAAAGTAATCAAAACTATATTTAATTTTTTTACAAATTCGTAAACATTTACCATAAATAATTTAACAATGTCACCGTAATAAAGTATAAAGAAAATGATTCACACTGACATAATAATTACATTGCTGTTGAGATATACCGAATCATAAGTATACGTAAGAATTATGATAAACCACATAATATATTCGCATTCAATGATAATATTGAAAGACAAAAATTTGTGGGCATAACCTTCCACTGATTTAAATTTCATTTGTAAAATTAACTGAGTCAATTTCACATAATTTTGTTATTGATGATAATTTTATTAATGGAATTGTTATAAAAAAATTAGAAATCGTGATACATGCTGTAGTTCAATATAAAAATGGTGAATAAGAAAAATAAATGATGATCAATATTATGTTAATAACTAGGCTTCAATTAGATAAAAAATGCATTATTTTATTTTTAAACACTTTATAGTTCAGTGGCATATTTACAATAGAATTTTGAAATGAGTTTTGAAAATATCAAATGGAAAGGTTTGTAAAAGTCTTCTTGTTTCACATCGTCTCTTAAAATTAATAGTAATTTTTTATTTTTCAGTAGTTTAAAAGCAAAGAAAATTCAAGAATATAATTTGAAACTATATTCCCCTTAAAAAAAATTTTGGTTGCATTACTGGTTATAGTAATTAGAACATTCTTTTAGTTTAGCTATTGGTTTCGGAGGTGGATGAGTTTTGTTGTTCCAGGACACCCTTAAAAATATGCTATTAAGAAAGTTTATAATTAAATATTTTTTTTTTATGATTGAAATTTTTAAAATAAATTTTATTGAAGTAAAGTACTAACATTTTTAGAAATACGCTATCTCAAAGTCTGTCTATGTCCTGTGCATTTTCACTAACTCAGTACGTCATAAGAATTCTGATGTCTGACCATGTAATTGGAAATAGAAGTAACTTTCATGGTTAATAATTTAACAAAAAAAAAACTATTCGTAGGATTTTTTTTCATGTCATTTGGAAACTTCCGATTATTAATTAAATATCCGATTTTGTGTTACAATAGGATATTAGACATGTCGTGATTTCAAAAATTGTTTACTAAATGTGTTAATTTATAATTCGATATTAAATGTAAATTCAAATGAATATCCTAGTAAATTTCGGTTGGGATGTGTTTTACTTGAATGAGTAAAAATTAAGGTTTTAGTCCATTTGGATATGTTTTTTTATATTTTTTAGAATTTGAATTAAGTTATTTATTTAGAAATATGTTTGTGATAAATTGTAGAAAAATAAAAATAAACTAAATGTAACTAATACAAAGTAAACAAATTATTGTTTTTTTTTAGAACACCTGAACTGATAATAAGTTAAAATCATTTTAATTTTAGCTTCGATGGGACACTGAGAAAGTATTAGAATCAGTTTTAGAAATTTAAAAAAATGTATTAGAATTAAAATACAGTAAAAAATACTAATTTTTTAACAATATTTCGGAAGGTCTGGCAATTGTTAACTTAAATAAATTAAAAGCTTTTAAAATAAACAAAATTATTGAAAAATAATTTTATCCATGATTGTTCGATTATTTTAAACGTTTTATTTATGAGAAATTGGT
Organism: Daktulosphaira vitifoliae; assembly: GCF_025091365.1. NCBI lineage: Eukaryota > Metazoa > Arthropoda > Insecta > Hemiptera > Phylloxeridae > Daktulosphaira > Daktulosphaira vitifoliae. The sequence continues at coordinate 27,220,759 of NW_026099575.1, read as the reverse complement.
CTTCAAATTATTTAATCGGCAAAAATAATTATTTGCCCCCATTCATACTTTTGTATTTGCATATATTTTTGCATATAACATAAAAATAGGCTATCTAGAAACAGATTAATTTCACACTACAATGAATTTAAAATACAAATTTTACATTGCATGTTTAGGTTTTATGGCTTATTAGATATATTTTTATTTTTTATGAAATTTTTTTTTCATTTTTTTTCAAATAACATTATTAAGATTTAATATTTTTTACCACTTGATTACGGTAAAAAATAAATCTACACCCAGAGAAAAACCTCGATCTATATAATAAATTCATTGTTCAATTTGATAAATATATCATTACTATTGAATCTATGATATATTTATCAATATGATAATTTTTTTTCTTGTCTTGAACAATAATTATTTATAAGAATAGTTATTTTGTTCGTATTAATAAAACATTATCATAAACCCTTGATAAAATTTCTCTATCAAAATTGATTGAGGTTTTTCTTTGGGTGTATAATCTTTAAAAAATTGTATTATTTATATCAATCATACTCATTATCTATGAGAAAAAAAATGTCGATTGTATTTAGTTCACAATATTCATTATCGGCGCTAGGTCTAGGAGTGGGACTGTTTGGAGTCTCAACTGTGGTTCACGTTTCAAGCCGGGTCGTTGTAGACCTGTTATTAGGGAGGCGTGGGTACTCGTACAGGCGTTTTCCAAAGCGGTAAACCTAAGCAAAGAATCGGACGATAGACGCCTTTGGGTGTTTTATGTGTTATTCTATGTTTTCGTGAGTCTTTGAGCCCCGACATCGTAAAGTCCTGCCCCCCCCCCCTATGCGGTGCAGTCTGGGCAACAGAGTGGAATTCGGGTACGGTTAACAGGGGAGACCATGCTGTTTTGTGACCAATCTCTTGATTAATTTCGAGCATAACTTGGTGGTGTGAGTTATAGAGACGGTGCGGACTATCCTAAAGTAATGCCTAACAGCAGTTTCAGGGCGGCCCGCAATATGCCAGCCGAGAAAAAAAAAAGTAGACCCGTTTTAAAATTATGGTTTGAGCCGGCTAGTTCGAATCATTAAGTTAATATTACAGACTGAATTATATTAAATCAAGTTACGACCTGGTCCAGTCCAAAATAGAAATTAATATATTTGATATCTGGACTGGAATTCAATTTGGATCAGTCCAACCCGTCCTAAACTGATCTGTGTTAGCTATGTCATTAGTACAGGTAATATTGGTTCATAGTAGTCTTGTATTACACTATTTGTAACACTCTAAATATAAGTAAAATTAGTTATAATTTTATACTAAACTACATTTTAGTATAAAATTATTATTATTACGTATGCTTTTTTTATTCGATTGTATAAGAATATAATTTAACGGTAAACTTTGTTAATGCTTTTAGAAATTTTCGTCTTAAGTATTTGTTCTCAAAAAACACGTTTATTTAGTCTGGATGGTTAATAGACCAATTAGACTAAATTAAAACCTTACAAATATTCACACTAGTATAAACACAGTTTTTATTTTTTTACTTATTAAACTCTTACATTCGACCTCATATTTAATTAAATTTTTAAGTAACTCTGAAACAAAAAGAAATTATTTTCAAAATAAATCCCGGTATAAATAATATTGGACATACATATATAATACATACAGCACAATTAAATGAATTACGTCATCCAAAATTTTAACTTTTTATTAAATTTGGATAATTTTTAGATGAATTTCTATAGACGGGTCAAATATAAGAATAATAAATAATAATTAATAACCTCCCTAAAATGTTGCATCTCGATTTCTAAGTTTGTATTTTTGATTATCTCAAGACTTGGAATACTGTGAATTTAGTTGTATTATTTTTATTTTTTCATTATAAACAAATAATAGAAATAGACTTTAAACACCATACCTTTAAGCAAAAAACAAACAAATTTTCACTCAAACGTGTTATAATGCACGATATTTTTGGCGAAATAAATGCCATTATAATATTAGTTTGCCTTTCCTATAATTTCAAAAAGAGTTAAAGTGACAATTAATTATATATTTTTGGGTACTAATTTAAATTTTTACGAATACACGTGTTTGTTATAATTTTATTAATATTCTTAAAATAAATCCAATGTAAATAATTTAAGTTATATGACTTGAAAAATTATATTTGTGTAAAGTTCATAAACGCCTGTTCGTACAAATTGTTTTCTATAAAATCAGCAATTCTAAAATATATTTTATTTCAACTGATCGTAATTTTGTAGCATTAATTGTAATTGAGCGTCATTTTAGGCCTACCATGGACATAAAGTGTACATCGGTTTTTTTATTTTTATTAACTGTACATTTCAAGAGTTGTGAGGTAATATTTTGTTATATTTTTTAATCAATTTAAATAATTTTTTTACTTAAAAGTGAATTTTGTAGGTTTCATATTTTTTTCCAACCATATCTTAGATATCAATGCTCAGCATACATTCATATTAACTAAATTTAATTAGTTTTTACTTGGTAAATCATTGTTACATATCTGTAATATTCTCAAGTGAAAATTTTTAAATATTTGAAAGTATTACATACTATTTTTCAAATTTTTTATTGCATTTTAATTAAAGATATTTCAGTTAATTTATTGTTGGTTAAATTTTAATATTTTTAGATCAAATTTATGAACAACAAATAATAATTTGATTTATTACAGTCAATTGTTAAACCGGCTCCGTATAGCACAGATCCAGAAGCGATAGCTGAAAGAGAAGCATGTGACTACAATATAAAAATTACACTTGAAATGGCTAAAGCAGGCAAAGGTAACATTTTTTTTTAATCATTCAGAAAATTACCTGTTAATTTTTTTATCGCTTAAATCAAAATATTTATTGAAATTAAATGTAACAATAAAGATAATTTAAAATTATATTGTAGCGAGAATGTGATTAAAAAGTATGTATTTTGATGTAATTATATGATTTATAGTTAATTGAATGGAATTTTTAATAAACAAATAAAACATTGATTTGAATGAATTTCATTTATAACTTTTTCTAAAACTAATTTTAAATAGTAATTTGTATTAAAAAATATCTATGTAATTAATAAAAGACATTCGTTTATTTTTGACTTGTTAACTAGTTAAGTATAGGTAAAAAGAAGTAGTTTATGAACTGAACTATATAAATTTTTTAAATAAAGGATCTATTTTTTCATTATTTTAAAAATGCATTATTTGTTGAATAAAAATATGGTTTATACAATTTTAATGACTAAAGTAACACCACACGATTTAAGACATCTATTATATACTTTTAAAAAGTCACCTTTTTTTTCATATGTCATATTTTTTTTTGTGTTATTAAAAAAGCATTTCTATTTAAATCATACAATCATTTTTCAGCTCCAAGAAAAATTAGAGTGTATGCTGATGGTATATACGATCTATTTCATCCAGGACATGCTAATCAACTTCTTCAAGCAAAAAATGCATTTCCAGATGTCCATTTGATTGTCGGAGGTAAGTCGAATTATTTGACAGCTTTGTAGGAAAAATATATTTTTCCTATAAAGTACTTAGAAACATTTACTTGAATATTTATAATAAAAAAACCTAAATTTAATTAATTAAATTTATTATTTATTATATATTAAGAATTTTATCCTCCATTTGTTCACAAAAAAATGTACACATTGAAATTTGATTAATTCTTATGAACCATAGTAAATATCAAGTTTATTGTAAAAAAAAATTATTTCTAAAGGTAAATTTTAGGCTTAACTTTCGAAAATTAAATGAAGATTTTTTATTATTATTCTGTAATGGTAATGGATAATATTTTATATAATATAATATTTTAAATGGTCAATATACAGTTTCGTACAATAATTTTTAGTTACAGGCAAAAAGGTTGCGCAATGTAAAAAAATTCTTATCTGTGTGTTATAGTAAAAATAGAATATTGTTAATTATTACCCAACTCTTACTTTACTATTTACGCTCCTTGCATTCTTTTAATCCTTAAATCTCAAAAAATAATGTTTCAAAACTAATTATTGACCAGTCAAACTTTTAGCCAACTGTTTTATACTTGATAGTAAAGGTAAAACATAATAAACGACAACCAAGTTATTTAAAAAATACTCTTGTAATAAAAAATTGACTTGGTTTTAGGAATATTGATAAAAAATATGACAATATTTGGAAGTAGAGCATTAGCCTGACATATAAATATAAAATTCTTGAAACTTAACTCGTATATTTATTTAGACTATCATTTAAAATGTGTTTATATTTTTAGTTTGTAATGATGTACTTACACATGCTCGCAAAGGAAAGACTGTAATGAAAGATGTAGATAGATATCAAGCAGTTAGTCACAGTAGATATGTAGATGAAGTATTAACAGATGCTCCCTGGGAAATAACTGATGAATTTTTGGAAAAGAATAAAGTGAGCGAATTATGATTTTCTTAAATTTTTATTTGTATCAATTACCTTATTTTGGAGAAAAATGCTTAATTTAATTATTAAAAATAAAGTTGGATAACTATGGCTTCTCCGTTCTCAAAATTATGCCACTGTATGTATCTAGGTCTGAAGAATAAAAATTATATAAAAATAATATATAAGTCATGAATAATAATTACTGAATAATAATTCATGAATGATTTATTTAATAAATAAAAATCAATGTAAATGATAAGATAGTTCAAAAAACAATTATTAAAAAACTTAAAATACGCACCATACATTTTTTTAAGGGTTATGAAATAAATCTTTTTCAAGTGATATTTTATATTGAAGTACATAAACTATTCTGTTTTTCTATTTTCTAAATTTTCATATCCTTATACATAGATTTAGAAAACTGGTTCACTACCATATCGATGAATTCATAAAATTTCACAACTTATTGCTAAAAAATTTAATAATAATACAGTAGAACTCCAATTATCCGAATTAATGGGGACCGGGACCCATTCACTGACTAATCAAAATAAACAATGACAGGTGACTGCAATGCGCCGGAACTGGAGTGGGAACTCTTACCACGTGTTGTGCCTACACTGACGCCGCGGACTTTGGACAAATTTTTTTCTGATTTTTTCTGAAAGTGATTCGGATAATCGGCGATTCGGATGATCGGAGTTCGGATAATTGGAGTTCTACTGTAATTTTATGGTAGAATAACTGTCATAACTGTTTTTACAAAATATTTTTACAGTGACTTAAGTGAAATTTTAATGAAAATTTTATTATTAGATTGATTTTGTTGCTCACGATGATGTTCCTTACCTTAATGAAAATGGTGTAGATATTTATCAGTTGTTGAAAGATAGAGATATGTTTTATGGTACTCAGAGAACGGAAGGTGTATCAACATCAGACCTTATTTCCAGTATTGTTCGTGATTATGATGATTATGTTAAACGAAATTTAAAACGAGGATATAATCGTAAGGATATGAATGTTTCATTTGTAAAGGTATAGATAATATTCAATAAAAAAGTTGATTTATTATAAAATCTATAAATTAAATCTAGGCTAATTCAATAAAATTAAAAGGAAAAATTGATGAAATAAAAATTGCCGTCAATGAAAAAAAAGAAGACATGCTTCATATGTGGGAAGACGTATCTAAAGAGTTTATGGAACAATTTATTCATTTATTTGGTAGAGACGGTCAAGTTGTAAGTTTTTTTTCTTCAAGATGAAATATAAATTAATATAATATATATTGACGTTCTCAATATTTTGCTTTAGACGAATTATTTTAATGATAGAAAAGGAAAAATTCTCCGATCAATACCTTCACCTGAAAAATTTAAAAAGTTACTGCATTTAAAAGAACTAATAATCACAAGTTCAGATTCCGAGTCACATACAGAATCGGAAACAGAATCGGAAACAGAATCGCAAACAGAATCGGAAACAGAATCGCAAACAGAATCGGAAACAGAATTGCAAACTGAATCGGAAACAGAATGGCAAACAATATCGCAAACTGAATCGGACACAGAATCACAAACTGAATCTGAAATAGAATGGCAAACCAAATCACAAATTGAATCAAAACTAAAAAGTTCAGAAGAATACTATGATGCTTTCAGTTCATTTGAAAAAATTTAAAGGTAAAATATTGTGTATTTTGGCTGAATGAGAAAATGTTAACAAATGAAATGACTTTTTAATTATTTTTAAATTTTAAATTCATTAAAAGTAACTTTCACAGAATTAAGGTTAGTTTTAAAAGTGATATAAGGAAGTGTACAATTTTTTCTATTCTTTGATTTATGATATTACCTAATAAAGACATATTCAATTTTGAAAGCTACTGAGAATAATTTCTTAAATAATTATCAATTATCTTAGTATCAAATGGTAATATTTGTATCATTAGCATCTAACATTCTTCAGAATTTAAGTATTTTTAGGTCTGCACTAATAAATGACAATTTATTTCGTATTCTAAATTTGAAATTATTGCGTCCAGTCATTTTTTTTTACGACAGCCATATACTTAAATTAAATCTTTACTATAATTTTAGAAAGCCGTTTACAACAAAGATATTTTTAAATTTTTTTTTTTTAAATAAAAAAATTCCAATAATAAAACGAGAAATTGTACAAATTAATATAAAATTGTATAATTAAATGATTGCGAAAATAGACTCATTTATCTTATACATATGAGAATCAAAATCATTACATTAATTGTTTTGAAAAGACATTTTTTGTTATGTTACAGTACTGCTGAAAATTAAAAAAAAACAAATTTGTTAAACTCAAAATACAAAAACAGAATCAGAATTTTTTTTTTGTTATGGAAGGATAATCATAGAATTTTTACATCTTTTTATTTATTAAAATAAATAGACTATAAGATATTTTTTTTTTTTTTTTAATACTTGTGGCTTGACAAATATAATATAAAATAATTGAATAAAACAATTTTTTAACTTGATAAAATCATTGTAATTTATTTTCAAAGTAGTCTATATTATCCTAAATTTTACATATCTGACAGCAGTAAAGTCACAGGTTCAAAAGATAAATAACAAGAATACTTATATATTACTTACTAACTATATAAAGGGTTATTTTTAATTTTAAACTCTAATCAGTTTTATTTAAGGCAATAAAGTAGTGTCAATTATAAAAAATCTTGTAGTTGTTTTATTAATTTTTTTTCTTTAATATACAGTAGAAGTGAATTATCACTATATGGGTTTGGCTAAAGGTTAAAGAGGTACCAGGAAATTCTTAGAACGATTTACTTTTTTCAAATTAAAAGTATTAACTTTTTTTTTATGTTTCTTTCACAACAGAATAGAAAAGTTACGCACGCTAAATATACGTTAGTTATTACATCACCTAATTTTAATAAAAATGGTGTTATTAACGGTTTAGGTTTTACATACTAGTGCCATGCCTACCTCAGTCATATTTAATTATAACCATATTAGATTTGTTAATAATACATGTTTAAGTAGTTGATCAAACACTGTAGAAACATCTGTAATTACAAACTTCTTCGTTTTTACTAAAATTTTCAATTATTTATCTAGTAATCTGAATGAAAAATGTATTTTAAATTATTTTGTTTTTTCTTATAAAAACGAGGAGAAAATTATTACAGCAGTGGTCAAAATTATAAGACGCTCCCAAATATTACTTGGGATTATATTATATGTATAATATTATAATTACGCGTTTAGATTTTGGTTTGTATGAGGTCGTAAAGGTTTAAATCATCATGTAAATGCATGCAACTTTTTTCTTTACATAATGTGTTCATAAACTTAAATTAATTTGCATTAGTTTCATTTGCAACTTAATTTTTACTTACATGTTCGTTAAAAATGTTATACATGCAAATACAGCAAATTTCAGACATTAAATCATTTTAAAGGCTTTTTAAAATTTTTTTACTAACATCCGATTGCGTAATTTTTTTTCTACGTGTTATTTGGATAATTAAGTTTGAAAAAAAAAAATTTCAAGTCGATCCAGTTAAAAATATTCAAACCACAGGCAAATTATGAGAATTTTTAAGGAACGTAAAATTAGCTATTTTTGGTGTTTTTTTAATAATAATGATAAGCAAGATTTAATAATTGTATTTCTATTACATTTGTCAGGTACTTTAATTTATTTACTTTTTCTGTAAATATATATATTGGTCATTGTTATATTTATAATGACATTTATTTTCGTCTGTTCCGTTATCTTCGAACGACATACGGGTGACAATTGTTGAATCGGAGGAGGAATGGGTTCAACAACAGACAAGGATGAAAAATCGCTCTTAGTTGAAATGGGAAGGTGCCATGACGTTTATCAAATCATAATTAGAGATGACCAATACAGTAAGGACCAGAGGGTGATAAGCAGCTAATGATTTACGCCCATTGATCGGGTTGGCGATGAGGCGATTTTCGAGTTAATACGGAAATTTGTCCAGTCTAATGAATTTTCTTATAATGTGGCTATTGAAGTTTGGTCAATGTATTATGAAGTTCGAGCGCAAGCTGAGCAGATTTACTGTTAATGAGACTGGTAGCGATAAAGCAAATCAATCAGGTTGAATCAAAAGATTCAAGTATTTGTAGAAATCAGACACATGATGCTGGTCAATTCACCCTATAGATCACTTAAGTCTTAAGTCATGGCAACTTGGTCATAGATGTTCACCTGGGACGTGTCGTTTCAGTTAAGACAGCCGACGAATTCCCGCGGTACAGTTGTAAAGTTTATAAAACTTCCAGTGTAACCTTTTTACCTCCTTATCTCCGTTGTTTTTATTAGCAGCATGGTACAATTATTTATTTTATGTTGTTTCTTCTGTTGTTTATTTTTTAATTATTCCGTATTTTGATTTAAAAAAAAAGTAAAAGGAGATTGTGGGGTGTCATAAAATAAAGTTGTTAGAGCCACTTTAACTTTAGGTCAACTTAACATTATAAATATATATTAAGTGTATATAGGGTTTTAATGTTTCAATTAATACTCTGATTCAGAAGACCATTGAACAATATATTCGAAAGATCTTCAAAAATTATAAATGTCCTATATAAATCAAACTTGTATTGAAAAAAAAAAAAATTAAAATAGATTATTTTTAAAAAAAGCCTAGAACATTCCATACAATTTGATTATTTATACATTATTGTATGTTAGGATGCATGTTATTTTACGAATTTCTGAATTCTTCCAATGTGCAGTTAATTATTTTATATCAACTAGTAAAAAATTAACTGATTTATTTTAATATCTTCTGAAACCATCGATTCTTGTTATTGTATTCTAATTGTGTTTTCATTGCATAACTAATAATTTAAGGATATTAACTAATAAAATATAATTCTTCTACTATAATAGAAGCGTATTAAGGGAGCTTATGACAATGACCACAGGCAGGACATTTTAAGGAGCATACATTTTTAGTCAAAGATATTTGTATAAATTAAAATTCGAGTAAGTGAAAATTTTATAGGTCTAAAAAATATAAATATATTATACACCCTAGACAGCAAAAACTTACGCTTCTGTATACTGTAGGTAAAAGACACTACATCCATTATTTATAAAATAATTTTAGCTCTTTGTCCTTGTTGTACATTTTTTGCTCTATGTATATTTTCTACGAAAATACGACGGAATGAAATAGAATCATGTCCATCTTTTTTAACAGAAAATAAAAATAATTTGTACAATTGAAAAATTATAATTTTATTATATGGTGTCCTCAACCTCCAGAACGCAGACTTATTAAATATAACTTTCATAGTTATCCACAATGTTTTGACAACTATTGTAACATTTGAACAAACTAAAATATTTGAATAAATTTTTGCAAACCATAAATAAATTGAAAACTATAGGCAACTAATAAAAAAACATAATTTGAAAATGAATACATACGTTTTTACATATTTATATAATATTTGATGTTAGATCTAATATTTTGTATTATAAAAATGAGGTAATAGAAATTTAAAACGCTAAAAAGCTATAACAATGCAAAATTTAGGAAGCCATAAAAATGCAGAGATAAAGAAACCATAGAAATGGATAAAAAAAATAAGATGCCATAAAAATGCTGAAATGAAGAAGCCATAGAAATGCTGAAATGAAGAAACCATAAAAGTGCTGAAATAAAGAAGCCATAGAAATGTAAAAAAAATAAGATGCTATAAAAATGTAAACAATTAAGAAGTAATAAAAATGCAGAAATGAAGAAGCCATAGAAATATAAAAAGTAAAGAGGTAAAAGAATGAGGTAAAATGAGGTAATAGAAATTTAAAACACTAAAAAGCTATAACAATGCAAAATTTAGGAAGCCATAAAAATGCAGAAATAAAGAAGCAATAGAAATGTAACAAATAAAGAAGCTATAAAAATGCATAATAGCAAGAAGTTGTATAAATTAATACAAAATGTTTTTTAATTTCTAAGACTTCATAATTTTGCTTGTGCTTTTATAGCTTTTTAATGTTTTTGTTTCTATATTTATATAGCTTCGTAAATTTTTGAATTTCTGTGGTTTCGTAATGTTTTAGTTAAATTGTAGATATATAAATGAATAGATCCGAATAAATGAACTTCATATATTCCTGGATTTAATAAATTTGACATTACATATTTTACTAAACAATTTTATTTATATTGCTTAAAGTTTATGTGAAATCTAACATAAGTAAAGCTAACTGGTGATAACTTATGTAATTATAAGTGATATTACTATTAATCTTGTTACAAACATTGGTCTGTCGATTTATGTTTAAAAAGAACTATAAAATCCGTCAAATCTTTTTAATGTTGATGAACAATATACTAATAAATTTCAAAAATATAAAAATCCAACTTATACAATTTTAAATATTCTTCTAAAAAAATTTCTCAAAAACTAGTGGAATCAATGACTTTTTTCATAATTAGATAATAATGAATTATTGTCGAAAAATCAATTTGGTTTTCAACCTGTCGTGAGTACCACAAATGCTCTTCATATATATAATAAAGATTTCATACAATTTTGATTATTAGATGAATGTGTATAATAATAAAAAATATTATATTAATAAATATAATTTAATTAGTAATTACATGTAAATTTTAGTTTTTATTTTATTATTTGTATACATCATTGTAATTAATTTGCTTTATTTAAAGTTATGCTTATAGTGCATAAATAATTCGGTTTGATCAATTTGTATTAGTACATAATTTATTATACTATAAATATTATTCATCATTGTATTGTACTAATTTAATTCGAATAAAAAACAAAAATCGTTGTATGGACATATTATTTGATATTATATATTTGACATATATATTGGATTAGTCTCAATTTTTCATAAATTATTTTTTTACTAGTTTTTTTTTAAAAGTGCGGATCCTCGAACAAATTCAAAAAATTATAAAATATATAAAAATTACGTCTATTGTTAATTTCTGATTGAGATTTTAAAACTATGAAGTTGGTATTTGATGGAATTTTTAAAACTGTTTTTAGCCTTCATCATTTGCCAATATATAATTGTAACCTCATATATATTTTACTCCTCTTTCAGTAACATAATTAACAACTATTAAAAAAAATGATCAGTTTTACACCCTTCTGTTTTTACTTTTGTATACAAATATTTCCTAAAACATTATTTTCACGTAACTTAAGTTTAAATGGCTTTTGACATCCACTTCGCATGATTAAAAGTAGTAAGGTAACGAAAAGTTATACCATTTGGGGTTGATGCGCCTAAATATATTATCATGAGCTCGAAAAGTCCTTTAATATCATATCCACATAGTTGGACTTTTAATATTTCCGTTCACAATTAATATTATAAATCTCTTCCATTTATAGTTATTACTTTTATGATAATTTTATTGTTATTTAAAGTCCACTAAATTGATGATAACAAATAGTTAACGTCTAATTATGTAAATCTGTAAATAATATTACCGCATATTTATTAAATAATCACAAATAATGAGGTTATTACTATATTTTAATTTTAACTGGTAAAAATCCTTATAATTTATCACCAAGTACAACATATTAGTAAAAGGCTTGGGGAGATACATAAAACATAATTTTATAAATAACTTTTGCGTGAAATATTTAGTTGTATAATGAACGGTTCACATTCAATATAATCATTTTTATAAAAATCGATAATTTTTCAGTGGAAATGAAATTTTTTATAATATTTTTATTTTTAGAGTTAAATATTTAATTTATAATAAATGTGTTAAAACAATTTTTATAGAAAATTACTACATCTTTAATGTATGTTATGTTCATTATTATAAAAGCAGTTGTATTTTTTGAGTAATCTAAAATAAACTAAAAAAACACCCCTATTATTCAACTTCCAAATCAACCATCTTATTAGGATTGATCAACCTTGACCGAATTTTATAGAACTTTTTATTTTTTTATAGTAGTATAATTTTGAGGGATGAGAAGAACGAATTTCAAAGGTTACAAATTAAGGGCCACTTTAATCCATCCCAACCACATACAACAACAAAAAAAAATATTTATAACATTTTTTTTTTAACTGGATTTATTGATTATATGATTTATGACTACAGTCAAAAATGATACATTCAAAAAACACTTTTTAATCAAAACTTTTATAAGTCTAATTTAATTCCTTTTTGCAAATTTTTTTATTATTCAACAAATCGTGTTTTTTAATCTAATGGAGTTATATCAGAAGTTGGTGGGCTTTAAGAAAATTATAAGCTGTTGAGGGAATTTGTAATACTAAAAAATTAATAAATTAGAAATCTTTGAATTATTTATCGACGATGTAGGTTTATTGGTACTTTATTATCTATGTCAATGGCAAATATATTTATACATTAAAACTACCTGTGAGTTATTCATTCTTCATGCAGAGCAGTTAACAAAAATAATTTTTGAACAAATCCTTTTATCGGATGTGTATTTGATTAGCTCTTGTAAAATTAAGAACTGAATCGCTATGAAGAACTGCAGCTTTTAAAATAGAGTCAGTTGTCATTCAGCGATTGGCTTTAACAGTATAAATAATGATGTAGAATTAATGTGATAATCAAAAGCATTTTAAATTGATTGTTTGTCACAAGGTTAGCCTTGAGTATCAAATTGCAAGATTCATTCGGGTATGACTGTCGATGTAAATATCAAAACCGTATCTTTTGTTCGTACGCTTATACTCACAATTGCATACATAATTAGAACTTATACAATAAATAAAAAAAAATACAAAACTGATTTCGAAATCGCACTTTGTTGAATTTTACAACCATAGACTTGACGATTGAAAGTGAAAATTCGTGCCTGTAATAAGTGAAAACAAACGTCCCCGAACGTAATGAAGAAACCTTAGCAATTTCAAACTATTTGTTTTTTAAAAATGAAATTAAAAAACAATTGTCATAAATTTAAAAATATTTTTTTTAAACACTAGATTACTCGATGATTTCAATAACTAAGTAAGCAAACATTAATATATGTACTAACCTTGGTACATTTAACATGGACGGGGGCGAAATTTTATGATCATTTATGGGAAATGTGGGAGATACTTGTTGAAAAGGTTATATTAAACAAGGATCTTTATTTTTTTTTATTTTTACTAGTGATCTAAGGTTAAAAACAAACACGAAACAACTATAAACTCACAACTTAATTATACCAAGTTTGAAGTATTTAAAGTTTACAATAAATACTATATGTCATATGTAATTGTACATTATTATCCGGAATTATAGTATTGTAAAAAAATAAAATTTAATTATTCAGACTGGTACCTACACTGCTCTTCCGGGTTTACGGGAAAAATAATGAATAGTTGTAAAAAATTAGGTGAATAAGAGTTGGCGTTACGTCCTACAATTGGTGTAATCCATACAGGGCCGTATTTAAGAATTGTGTTGACGGTATACTCAATTCTGCCGCCTATAATGACTTTTTTATTTTGCTCATGACAAAAGTAGTTCTCTATTTTTTACGCAAAAAAAAAAGGTCTTAAACTCCAAAATTTATATTCTTTCATATTTCACTGCCGCCTAGGGTACGGAAACCGACCCATATGTGTATAATCATAATTTACCTATATTTATTTTAACAATGTGAACTAGACAAGTTAAACTATATTTTATCATAGTTTAAAAGAAAATTTTTAATTAAAAGTAGAATAAAATAATCTTAATTTCAATATCTGTAAAATAGTAAAAAAAAAAAATTCAGTACAGTGAGGACATGTCATAGTTGGGTCAAGTATAGATTTAATCCGACAGTGATTAAAATCACTATCATAAAAAACGCTTTGATGCAAATCTGTAGATAGTGTTTAATTTAAAAAAAATGGTCGATTATTCCAAAAGCAACATGATCTCCTATTTCCTTGTTTATATCCTGATTACAATTTTTTTTACAATTACAATTTCTAAGTGTAATATATGAATAAATATTTATTATGGCAATTAAGTATAGTATGAAATTGATATTTAATAATTTAGTACTGTAATTTTTACGGAGAAATTATAAAAAATTATAAAGTAGTTATTACTTTTATGGCAAAAGTATATAAAAGTTGAAGGTCTTGATGCAATATTTAAAAAAAATGTTTGTTAATTATAAATAAATTTACTGGTTTACAAGGAATTTTTATTCGAGACCAAAATATACTTTTCTAAACCTATTTTTGCGACGATTTCAAATCTGCAATTAGAGTTTCCCATATAGCCTAAATAATAACAACATTTTTCTAATTAATATAACAATTATTTATGTTCGATTATAAGGTTATGTATAAATAATCAATAAATATATTTTAATTAAAAGTAAGTTGAAAAAGTTCTACTTTCTATACGCATTTTGCAGTTTTGAACCACCCCCGTAGAAAGGAAAATGGCCAAATTTAAAAAAAAAGTATGTCGCATAAAAGACAAATATAAATAATACTTATCTTATTTAAAATATTATAATGATCTAAACATTTTTCAAAAAGTTATAGAAATATAAAGTTAAAATATAAATATAAATATTAAAATACTCTTTTTTTTTATTAACTTTGATGTCCGTTTTCACTATGAAAATAAAAAAGTATGTCGAATGAAAGAGGTATATAAATATTATATCTCATAAAAAAATTGTATTGATCTATACATTTTTCGAAAAGTTATAAAAATATAAAGTTAAAAATTAAAAATATAAAATCGAGAATTTTAACACAAAAATAGCATACGGTAGTCATTTTCACCATGAAGACAAAATAAAGTCCAATATTTTTTTCATTAATAAAGTATATTATATTAGCTTTAATACAAGGTATATATAGAAGTGTCAGTATTTCCGAAATACTTACAAAAGTTAAGTTGAAAAAGTTAATTTTTTGTGAAAAAGTTGTCATTTTGACGTAAATTAGTAAAAAAATTTTATTTTAAATTTTCATTCTATGGTCATTATAAAAGTATGATTAGTAGTGTAACGTTACTGACAATTAAATAGTAACGAGTCATGCTATATCACCAAAAAAAAAATTAAATTTTTATGTGTACACAAATTAAAATAACACGTTTCTATGAAATTATAAAATACGATCAATTCGTTTCGATAGAAATTTAATTTTAATACGTTTGATGAAAATTAAATTTGAATTTAAACGTTGAATTTAGTTTTTAAATTGATGGTTACGTCTAAAATACAATGATATATTGTAAAATAAAAATTAAACTTCTCATCATTTATAATTAAAAAAATTATTGATTAATAATTTATAACATTGGAAGATATTGAACCAATAAAAAAATGATCAAGTTTAGCATTTGTATAAAATGCATATCAGACCAATGTTGCATTTACAATTTTTTGTTTCTTTTATTATATACTCTTACATTGACAAAAAATTGTTATCATACACTCAGTAAAATACAAAGTAACTTAGTCTCACTTTATATCGTTACATAAAATTTTTTTTAATTTCACTTTTTTACGAGTAATTTTTTCAAAAATGTTAATATAATATTGCAGGTTTTTTAGACAATAATATAATGTAATAAATGAGAACATTGAACTGCAAACAAAACAAAACCAGTTATAAAGGTACCGTTTTTGTCTACTCTCAGATCTCACGACTTTAGGGTACTAACACTAACAAATATGTACAGTCGTTGTAATTAAACCGAAGCGGAATCAATCAATAGAAAATTACTATTCCATTGGCTTAACTACAACAATCAAAACCTGATCAGAATCTCTAAATCATAAAATATATAAGCCCATTATAATATGCATTACAATACATTGTATATTATTTTAATAAATGGGCCAGTGAACAAAGAAGGTAATTAAAGTTATCCAAAACTACGATTAATCAATTCCGTTCTCATTTCTAATTTTTATAACAAACTCTTTAAACATTCAAACCTACTTCCTATTGATTGTAATAGTACAGTTGGAAATCTACTCAGCAGTTGTTTATTATTTATAAACGCGTAGGTGTAAGCAATTAAGAGTAAGAGTTGACTTAAAGAAAATGTATATTAATTTTAATGTTATTTTTAATCTTTCTATTTTATCTTTTTATAAAAAAATGAATTTCACTTTTTTTCACAAATGTTTAAATATTATACTACGATAACGATTTTTCATCTTTGTAGTTATCGCTTTTTTAAAATTTAATGATATCTGATAACGCTCTCGATTACATTTTCCATCCCTGAAAAATAGTCTTGACATTTTTAGAATAGAAAAACTCCCACCGTTTCAACGTATTATAATTTGAGTCTGACAATTTTTAAATGTATACACAGTTGCATGAGTTGTAAAAAATGTATAAAACTTTTATTATTAGAATTATTATTATATAAACTATTAAATAAATTGAAGTACTCATAGCTCTATGATTTTTTTTTTTTTTTACAAAATCTTAATGATTATTTAAGCTGACAAATGAATTGTGTGAAATTACATCTCACAGATTTTCCTTTTTTGGGTTTTTCCAACTTCTGCCATTTGCCCGAACTTACTATTAAGTATGAATGTGAAAATGGTAAGAAATAGAAGCATTTTAAAGAATCGTTTTTGAGTAACCTACAATTAACCCTTCAAATGAGTTCGGTATTTAAAAAAAATTTAATCAATTTCATTTATTATAGTATTTTCCAATCTTGATAAATGAACAAGTTTCTATAAAAAAACATATTGTTAATTATACAAATTTGTATTTTAATTTAGGGTAAAAATAGCAGGCGAAATACTTATAACAAGGAAATGAATTTAATTGTAATTAAAACTTGTCGTTGAATAATAATTAATAGTTGATAAGGTATAAATACGTTTCTTAATTTTTTTGAGTTAAGTGGTACCAATTTTATATACATATTTTGATAATGTGGTATTGTTTGCATTATTATTTGGATTTTTACCTTTATCTATCATAAATTGATAAAGTTTTTGCTCTTTGTAGAATAAGACGTTATCTCAATGACGTTCATGACTAAATCGTCTCTGTGGTGCGTATAATATCTTGCATTTTAAACTTGTCTGCCAAATAAAATGTTTCATTTACACAGTTTTTGTATTTTATTACTAAACACATTTGAAATGTCAAAGATATCTAGTCCTTTTGCTCATAAAGCATCTATATGCTTATAAGAATTTTCAAATAAACGTTTCAAAGCTATGGAAAAATTCTATATTATACATGTTGTCAAAAAAGGTAACAATAGGTCAACGTTTTCAAGTGAGTCAACATATTTCTACGGCTAAACATCAGCAAAATAAAGTAGGCCAAAATAAATTTAAAAAAGTTTAGTTTCTTTTGCATTTTCTTCATTATCCTATGATAATGAAGATTGATAACTTATCAAAATTTGAAACTGATTTATGCCGAGCACTTATTCGTGTATAGTATCGTAATAAGTTATTACAATACTCGCTAAGTGTTCTGCAGTAACCCATATGCTTAATTCATCAGTAAAATCAGTTGAGAAGCGTAGGCGAATCGCATTGTATTACTTGGTTCCATAATGTTTTTTTTGTTAAAGTAGAAACTTATAGAAAATAGTTTTAAAATCGAATTTTTTTCTTAAAAAATTTAAGTGAGCTATTCAATGATTTGTCCCAAATTTTTCTAAAAAAATAATCGTATACATGTATATTATATAATTCTAATTTTGATTGTTTTTACGAATGAAAAAAGAAGTCTATGACCCTTGGGTACATCTTTAGCGTTAAAAATGTAATGTGCATGCTTACATTAATTTTCTAGATGGATATCAACATTTTTTACATGCTGCTATTACAGAAAGTATATGAGGATAACTTCAAAAAAAAAAAAAATATGATGAAGAATTTTTCATCTATTTGAACTTATATTTAAATTTCTTTTTCACTCATAATATTTATGAAGTGTTTTTATTAGGTAATTTTATCAGTATAAATGTAAATATAATAAAAACGTTTTAATTTTATACTCATATTTCTTCAGCTTAGAACCAATAACTTCATTATTCAATTAATTTTATGATTAAATTAAATTCCTTATTTTATCTAACTTTTAATTTTAGCTTTAACAGGAAAATGTTACAAATCGAATGTTGAAAATGATTTTATTAATAATGAAGGCCATCAAACGGCTATTAAATTTATTTCTAGATGATTAACTAACGATAGGCTATTGTAATTTTGTTCTACGCTTTTGTTTCATATTGTTTTATTACACGTTTTTTCATCACGATGTGATTTTAAGTATGTTGATAATTTATAATACAACTCAGACTCTTTTAATAGATAAAATAAATCATTCTATTTATTTAAGTATATTTATTTAAGTATATCTATTTAAAATTTTCAAACTTTACATTTTATTCTTTGATCAACAGTAATTAATCATGGCGATTATCAATTTACAAACATTTATCTATCTAATAATGATTTTAACAAACTATAACTGTATAAGACTGAATATCATAAAAATAATTTGATTAATTTTGACGTTGATTTTATTTAGATTATTTAATTTCGTCAATTTAAACTGTGAAAATGGCAAAATCATTTTATTTGTAGAGGCTAGCATGCAGTGTTTTTTGTAAAATATTTAATGTTTTACTAATATTATTTTTTGAGGTGATTGTTATTCGATTTTTAAAATGTACGTAATTAATATCTAAAACTGAATATTTATCCATGAAAATTTAGATAGAAATACTTTTATGGAAATGTGAAAATGAGATAGATTTCCCAAACATTTTGTTCAAATTACGCCTAAGATAATGTTTTATATTTATATTTTAAAACACTTGTAATTTTACACGAAGATTTTTAGTTTCATTTTTGTTTATGTATCAACAATATTTTTTAAAAACTGATCTATTTCATGCATTATTTATATTTTGAACTAAATTTATACTTATAAGGACTACAACTTTATTTAGTATTTTTACTAAGATTATACAACTTTATTTAAATCAGCAAATTTTTTCTTAACTCGCTCAAAGACAGAAAATTTAAACTCTCAATAAATATTTGTAGGTAAAAATTTTCTTTTTAATTTAAATTGAATTTTTTTAGAAGGTGCTCAAGTCAAATGTTGCGTTTTTATATTCTTTATCAATAACATTTTTACTACATTTAGCGATATCAATGATGTATTTAAGTTATTATTTTGTTATGATTAGAATTTTAAAAATCTCATTTACCACTAGGTAAAATTTTACATTTCTGATTTGAACAACTTTACACAATAACCGTCCAATTATACTTAAAATTGTTTTTATTGATATTAGTAAGCTACGTAAGAGACTATTATTATTAGAGATTTGTACCTAAAAGAATTTTGGTGTTTAATTAAAATGCTATAAAAATGTCAATATATACTAATGATAAATGAACCAGGATAACGACTCTAAATAGAATAAATTCACTCATATATTAAACACGTTGATTGAATATTATACCTATTAAATATAAATTGGTTTCGTCCTTAATAATCACTATGAAAATTAATATAATAACTATTTTTAATAAATACTTTCGTGTATAATTTAGTCTCAAGATTCAAAGGAATTCTTAATTTTTATTGTTTTCATAAATTATTTTTAGTTGGATTGTTTTATTAATTATTATCATAAATTTGTTATTTGACAGGTTAAGATATCTTAGTGCTAAATAATGTACAAATATTGTTCTAATTTTTACGCAGTACTATTGTTATGACGTCTATTAAATAATTTTAACTGTGTTTGTTCAGATATCGAAATAAACTGTTTAATGTGGTTTTTCAATATAAATTATAATGATGTTAAAGACAGAAATAATTTTTCTTATTTATTTCAATTAGAAAATTTACATAGAAATCTTAAGTAGATCCAGAGACAATTAACAATAAACATTATGCCATCATATTACATTGAGGTCAGAACCAAGTAAAAGATATGTAATGACAAAGAGGTGGTAGTATTTATAGCATTGATCTCTATCACATTATTTTCAGTTTTCATCCAACGTATCATGACAGAATTTTGATTTAATCCAAAATAATGTTGAACGTTCAAACTAAGTTTTTTTTTGTAATTTGACTATTATAATATTTAGACCCAACCGAATAGAAAAAAAGAATTGTTTACTTATAATTAATGAAAGGAAAAATTAATATGGTAACTTATTTAAGTATATAAATTAGATATTATCTTTCATAATAAATCGTTTCTCCTGGCCTTGAACATATGGATGTAAATCAGTTTTGAAAAGAATAACGTTTGCGTTATTAAGTTTGAATACTATATTTGTTTAAGAATAAATATTGCAAACAGATAAGGAACTATTTGCAAAAATTGTAACTACTCAAAACAATACTCAACAAAAATAGTGCGTAAATCAGGTTTGGAATAAACTTGTCAATTATTTTTATCGGTACAAATGGTAATAAATTAAAACTGGCAGTAAAAGATGTAACAAAAATTATTAAAACTTTAGTGACTTATAATTTTAATAAACATTTTGAGTAACATTTGATGGAGTCATAATATGTATTAGGTATTGTTTAAAGAATATTTACATTTTCTGATTTAAGTTTTTTAATCTATGATTGCTAATTTGTAAAAGTGTATTAAACCTGCGTATGTTTCCTTAAGCCAACTTGTAAAAAAAAATAGAAACAACAAAATACGATTGCGTATATAATTGAAAACATGTAATAATTAATTACCTATACAAGATTTGTGCGGCTGTTTTAGAATATGAAAGTTAACCACTAATATCTAGATTAACACTGCTATACATTTTTGAAAAATAGATTAATCAAATTTTTTTTTATAAATACTTTTAGTACGTTTCTTTCAGTAGGTATATATATTTCATATTAAATCTCAACTAAAAATATAATACGATCTATAAATTCGCATCGTAGGGTTTTTTAAGATAGCGATTTTAATCACTGTCAGATTTCAATACTACACTGGTTTCCACTATGCTCGATTCCGACTGTTTTTTTAAATATTTATTTGAAAGATTTTAAAAGGTGAATGATCAAAGTTATATATCACGACGTGGGCGTTCTGACTGTCAAACATGAAAGATCAATTATCATTTAAAAAGTAAAAGAATAACAGTAAACAATGTATTTTTATTTATTTATAATCTTTATATATATTGCATATAACGGTAAAAAAGGACCAGGATATTTTGACGCTCAATGATAATACAATAATATTATCTGGAGTGTGTCATAGAGTAGTATTATGCGTCTTACATTCATATAAAATTAAGTTGGCCAATGTCCAATAGAGCGTATCATACAACTTATAACAAGCCGCCCTTATAATAAACTAGCAATAAATAAGACGAGTTGTTTAGAAAACAATTTTTTCAAAAATTATACAAAAAATAAAATAGTGAGTTTTAAAAATATGAAGTTTAAAAACAAAAAAAAATGTTTAAACTTATATTATAATAAGTTAAAAAATAGCGCAAAGAAATAAAAACACCAAAGGTTTAAGCGACATTATTAAAATAAAATGAAGGTGGTAATCTTATAATACAAATATATAAATACACTTTATTATTATTTGTGATGGATAAAATCTGTAGTCAGATTTGTTAATTTCTTATACAATTCACCTGAATATTGTATAAAATAAAAAATGTTTACATTTTTGTAATTCTGACATATATAAAAAAAAATACTTTTTATCTTATTTCTTTTTTTTTTTTTTTGAATATTTAAAAAATTTACATTGTCAAATAATGCATTTATTAAAAAATGTGTAAATGTATAAGTAAAAAATTATTGTAATTACAATAATATCACAACAGTTTAAATGGAAATTTATAGTTATTATTAATATTATGTCTCATATGCATAAAATACAAATGTGTGTTATCCAATGCATTTATAATTAAATGCAGTTGCGAATTTTAGGGAGGCCATAGTTAATAGAACATATAGTACTGATTGTAATATATCTCTAAGAATATATATATGTGTGTATCTCCTATATGATATTCAAAAAAATTTTAACGTAAATTTTTATATTTTGCTCACAATCCTTCAAAAAATTGACCATCCAGACAAAAATTGAAGCCGCCCCTGGCTAAGTGTAAGTTTTTATCAACAACTTTGATTAACTGTCATTCATTTAACTTCTATAATAGTGTCTTCAATCTTTAACAGAAAAACAATAATGTTTGTAAGAATTCTTAGGACAATTTGGACACTTATTATAAAGACGTTTTAGCTATTATAATAACCACCTATTGTTACTATTTTTCATTATTGATATTCGCATTTAAAATTCTAACTACAGAAACTACACCAACACAAAGAGTTTCTCGTATATTCAGGCCGATAATTATTTAACCTTAAGAGTTCATAATTAGCATAAAATGATTTTAGACCTAGTGTAAAGATTTAGAACACTGAATTTTCATAAAATTAAATAAATTTTACTTTGTTGGTAACAATATTTTTAAATAAATAATAACAATAAAAATTGAGTTTAAAATATTGCAGTTAATTTATCAAATTTTATTTATAAAACCTGTGTTCGATGATCATAAATTATATAATAAAATGTAATTACATCGTCGAATATTACAAAATGAACATACGATTTAGTCTAAGAATTTAATAAATTATATCTTATCTTTCATTTTACCATGTGCGATGATTTGGTCAAAGTTACTTAATTTTTAGCCGATACACGTTGGAATAATAAAAATCTTTTTTTTTTTTGTTTTAAGCATACTTAAAAATAGGTATATAGTCACGTTTGAAGTTTTAAGAAACCTACTTAATTTTCCAACTTCAATAGTTAATACAATTTGTTTTAAAATATATGTGTATACTAAATAAAATTGAGATTTTCTTTTCTTTTTCGAGTAAATTTTTGAATTGGCATTTGCAGTTTGTCATAGAGGCAAAGATATACTAACATTGTTTACTGATACATTAGAAAGTACTTTTAATATTTAATAATTAAGATATTATAGGTCGTTAGCTAAATTATTTTTTAGTGAACTTAAAAAACAATCATTGTGTTATGTATAGTTGAATAATTCCATTTTGTCATTTATTCTGTAATTTTTAATGAAACAATATACCTATATAGAGGGCCCCTCTAAGAGGGGTATCAAACTATAGTGCTTATTTTTTGGTGTAAAATGCTTTGAAATGCATATATTCAAATTAAATTATCATTAGCTGAAGGGCATAAAAAATTATATATTTTATGTACATGAATACGTAATATTTACATATCATAATATTTACTTTTAACCAAAATAAAGTTTTTTCTGTTTATTAAACTACTATGGCGTGGGAAATTTTATCTGACAACGGAATTATGTTGCAAGTTTCCCTGTTGAATTCTAAATTATTTAATTATTTGATTTATATAAAAATCAATTAGGGAAATATATATATTTCCCTTTTTTAAAACTATGTATTAAAATTAAAAACCGCCTGTAATTTCTTTTAATTATTATTTTGAAAATGAATTAATACTTTTTTAATGTTTATTATCTTTAAATGTAATAGTTAGTGATTTAAATAATTAATTTTAATAATTTAATTAAAAGTGGCTGATGAAATGAGTACAGACAAGAATCTATCTCTAAATTCGAACTGTTGGTAAAGTACGTTTAGTCAGTGTCGTATTCACGGTACTGAACTAAAAGGTCTAATCACCCTACTAGCCACGATAAACCTATTCTTTTGGTAAATATTTTAAATATACAATTATTTTGGTGTTAATTCCGCCTATTATAATCGAATTCATTTTGGATGTAGAACTGCAAGTATGCGTAAAAAATTGTCAAAAAATATTTATTTTATAAGCACAGCTAAAGGAATATTATATACCCTAGTATTGTAGATATGATTAAACTACACCATCTAATAGGCTCATTACTAAATCACAGGACATATTCTTGCGTAACAGAAAAAATTTATGTAAAAATAAGTCAACATAGAATCATTAAAATAATTAGAATCATTGACTATTTGTAGAATAATTTTTTTACTTAAAAATGCTAAATTTCATCTCATTTAAGTTTCCAACTATTAAATAGAATAATTATATATTTTTTGTTTTTTCAATTATAATTGTTACGATTTATCTCAAATTTAAGCGACCGTGATACATCTATTATATAAATAAATATAAGTATACAAAGTTGCTAATTACAGCCAATAATTATAATTACTACTAATTCAATATTTTAAGATTTTATCAATTTGTATAAATATTATACAATTAACTAGCGGAATTTTTTAATTTACTCTATTTAAGAGTTTAGTGATCAAGGAAGTTACACTTGTCCTATTTTCGAATTTCAGACAGATTCCACACTAAATTATTTTGAAAAAAATTAATTTATATAAAATTTAAACTTAACAATAATTTAGTACACCGGTACCCACTACGCTGCCAACACTTCAACTAAATATACCAGGGAAGTATATGGTGGTATTACTCCCCTCATAGTATGTAGCCTACAAAATCTTTTCAAAATTCGTAGTACATCCTTTCCAAATTCTAACAAGTACCGTTATTGGAAATAAATAATATATTTTTTGAAAATATTAATTTTGATAAATGGTAAGATTTGATGTCAATTAACTACGCTTCACTCCAAAATATATTATGGTTATTTTATTTTTTGATATAGCATTTATTTTATACCGTAGGTTTAAGTTTAACACAGGTAAAGGATAATGTTAGTTCTGCATTTATATCTCTATTTTTTTTGCATTCGTAATACAAATATAAGATACATAAAATACAAGCTAGTCCTTTAAATAGTGAAATATACAGCAAAATTATTAATTTTAATTAGCAAAGTAGTAATCTAATGGTATAATTTATTTAGTTATCAGGTTGTCTTAGTTAAATTATAATGTTTAAAAAATTAGAGAAATTCACTCGAAACTTATTTTCTGATTATAATTTTAACTAATCACGTGCTCATAACCAAGTGTAATTGTGTTTTATTTAGGTTAAAAATTAAAATTGCTAGTGAAATTACATATGTATATTTTATATTTGTGTACTTAAAAAAAAATTATCGTCAAAAATGTCATTAGACACTTTAGTGCCCATTTAAACTTAGTTATATGTAATATAAAATAATTCTTTTTTTTTTACGCTCTTATTAACCCATTAAGGGCCATAACGGTCTTCCCCAAAGGAGGAGGTTTCTTAACCATTTATACACCGGGACGGGTGTTTAGTCCGTATATATAAAATAATATTTTCTAAAAATGATTAATATCTCAGTATTTTGTTAAACACAGATAGTCAATAAACATATTTTAATATCATTATTATTTTATTAAAATAACATATTTTGAGAATCAGCGAATTCATAATTTACGCTTGATAAATACATAAATTATTTATTTTAAATTATTAATAATTAGTTAACATTTTTTTCATAAATTAAATAATTTAACACCTTCATTTCAAAAATGAAAATACCATTTATTTATTTAAAGTACACCCAGAGAAAAACCTCGATCTATATAATAAATTCATTGTTCAATTTGATAAATATATCATTACTATTGAATCAATGATATATTTATCAATATGATATTTTTTTTCTTGTCTTGAACAATAATTATTTATAAGAATAGTTATTTTGTTCGTATTAATAAAACATTATCATAAACCCTTGATAAAATTTCTCTTTCAATTTTGATTGAGGTTTTTCTTTGGGTGTAGTAAATTTTTATGAGTGTAGCAAAACGAAAAAATGTAAATAATTAATCAGAAAAAAATAAAATATTATATTTTCTTCGTAAAAAAGTTTAAGGTAGTAAAATTATAAACGTTGAATATTAAATTATTCAACATTATTAGTTTAAAAATAAATTTTTTAGCAGAATTTTTTCTTCTACTAATTAATTTTTTTTTAAGATTAAAAAAGCGATAAATAGCTGAGACTATTTTTACTTCTACTGCTTTTTAAAGGAAGACTAATTGTTTAGTTCACTTTATCATTTATTCTAATAATTGATAAATATATAGAATAAATTAATTTAAAAAGCAAATAGGTGCAATAAAATAAAAATCTATCAAGTGCAAAAAAAAATTACTGCTGGATGTCATTTATTGATTTATTACAATAATATTTATTGATATCTAAATTTTGATTATCTGTTTGTTAATTAATCGATTGATTGTTTTAATTATAATTGCAGAAATGTTTTATTTTATTGTCATTGTAGAATCTATAACTAAAACATTTAAGTAAAGAATGACAATACGTCTTAACATATTTTCATAGATTTGACCTCGAAATTAGTGTTTCAATCACACAATTATATTTTTAAATTATTACTACGAGCAATGAATTTTTTTAAATAAATTTTTCGTTCGTTGTCTTTACATTTTATAAATTTTATTACTTTTCTAGTGAATAAAGTTTATTAATTAATGTTTAGGAAATTATTAGTATTGATTGAATTGACCAAGTCATTACCTACTATATAAATTTCAAGATAAAATATATAAGTGTGACCACAAGTATGAGAAAAGTTTTTGTAGAAATAAATGTTTTATTAGTATTAACAAGAGCGGGAATAATTGAGTGACCAAGAGGTAATAATATGTATCGATCTCAAATTTAATGTTCGATGGTTTTTTATGAAGAAATATATAGTGTTTAGTAAGTAAAGAAACGAGTTTTTATTGTTTTCATTGTTTGTAACAATTTACCTGTTTCCTTATTTACTAAACACTCTGTATATTACATTAAACTTATTTTTTTATGATAATCATAAAACACTGAAATAAGTAAAAATTTATATTTGCCAATTAAATTTATAAATTTCTTCTCTTCCATTACAGCTGAGTTTAAATTTATTGACATTTAGACAATTCATTTTGTCTATTGAAACTTAATATTAATTAATTAATACACCATCAGTTTTTTTTTTGCTAAAATTTTATTTAAAATATTTATTTATTGCCAAACTTGATTATAAATGATTTATGTTATTTATATAAATGTACTAAATGTCTAAAAAAACTTTTGAATTCTACAGTATTATTACACTCAAATTGGCCAATTTAGGACAGTTAAATATTTTATAGATTTCATGACTTAATTTTTGTGAGCAAATATTATGTTTCTTAACAATATTTGTAAATATTTTACTGAGGCTGTAAATTAATACATTAAATTTAATTAATAAATTAAATAATGATGATATATGTTTTACTGACCCAAGTTAAAACACTTCCCAAGTTAGCCAAATTGACGGTACTTTTATTACTATCTTCTCTGCACTTTATAAGTATATCGATTTAAAACAATTTAATCTTTTATCGTATTGCTCCCAACATTTTAATTCATGTTCACATTAGTCAAACTTGGAATAATTCGAAATCTAATCGAGTACACGATGAAAATATTTACGATCTATAAAATCAAGATGGATAAAATATTTACAATGTTACGGTCTACTATATTGTTTTGTTCTCAGATCATAATCCTCAAAATGGAGGACGTAAAATTGCATTAATTGATAATAATTTTGTTCTTGTATCTTGAAATTTTTATTTATTAAATTGGAAATTAATTATAAATTAAAAACACGTGTTTTGAGTGGATTCAGGTGCTAAGAAATTTATTAAAAATTGTAGAGTATAGCAAAAATTTAATATAATATTTGGTATACATGTAGTATATTTAGTATGAACTAATTTCTATAACAAAGAACTTTGTTCACTAGCAGTATGCATGTATATTTATAATTAATATTCAACTATTATCAATATTTCAACAAAAATTTTTGTGTTTTTTTACAAGAATTTTCTCTTTCGTTTTTTTATAGATATAAATATATGGGGTTCATATAAATATAATATGTATATTAAATGTAAATAAAACAAAATTAGGCTTACGAGTAATATTGTAAATAAATTATGGAAAAATAAGTAATTTATGTAGAAAAAAACTTCGAGTAATTTTATAC
Organism: Daktulosphaira vitifoliae; assembly: GCF_025091365.1. Taxonomy (NCBI): domain Eukaryota; kingdom Metazoa; phylum Arthropoda; class Insecta; order Hemiptera; family Phylloxeridae; genus Daktulosphaira; species Daktulosphaira vitifoliae. The sequence continues at coordinate 27,192,267 of NW_026099575.1, read as the reverse complement.
ATTTTTGGTTTGCTTTACAACAATAAAATTAGCAAAAAAAAAAAAGCCAATTTTGGTTATACTTCAGTAAAATTAATTATCCATGATTGTTTTTAATGACTATAGATAGATGTGATCGATAATTAGAGGTCGGAATTTTATATTTTTGATTCTCATAGAAAAACGGAGTTAAAAATGTCAACAAATTTTGAAGCGTTTAATTAAATAGCAAACATTTTTTTTGCATGTTTGAGAATATTTTATGATAAATTAATATTTTGCATAAAAAATAATTTAAAATTAAATTGATTAATTTGTTAGAATTTCAGTATTTTTTGTTGTTGTGTAATAATTGATTACACACGAAATTTATTAAGAAAAAAAAGGTCATTTATATAAAATAACTTAAAAAATTTAACAATTATTTCAAGTTAATTTTATTAAAATCTGCAGAGTGATCCAAATTTGTTAAGACTTTTATTTTCTCAGAAACTTACACTTTTGTTATAAGAAAAAGTATATGATTTAAAAAACTACAATAATATATTGTTAAATAATTTTTTTTTAACCCTTCAGGGTTAGTTCGACTGGTGATGTTCACTCCATTCTCACTATAAATTTCTTTATATGTCGTAACGGATAAATGACCTATTGGATAAAAAAATTTGAAGAACAAAATTTTTTTATCAATATTATCTAGTTGTTTTTCTTTACAAAAATTTCAAATTTTCAATAGTTTCTAAGAAAGTGAGTATCCTATCAAATTTAAATGATCCCTGTATACCTAATAGAATGTGTTTTTAGTTTGGAAAATAAAATCAAAAAACAATTTAGTATCTTATTAATTTTTTTTTATTCTTAAAAAGATATATTTTGAATATAAGAAAACGTGTCTTAAAGAAGATTTTGAGGTTATTTTATTATACAAGAAAATTATTTTTAACTTTTTGAGAGAATATAGCTTCCTATAATGGCTATTTTAAAAGAATATTAATCTGACTTTTTTGTTAATAATCAAATATTTGTAACGGTTGAATTTTCGCTCGTCTCTTGTTATAAAACAAGTTGTTATGTTGATCAACATGATATTATATGTAAATGTTATAAATAAGAAAATTAAAGGCTTTTTATTTAAAATTAATTATGTCCATAATTTCTCATCACAAATACGTATTTAAGAGTTTAGATCTTTGAGGACGATTTATTCGTATAATTTATATTCTCAAAAAAAAGTTTATTGGATTATAATAGAAAATCTTTTCTGTAAAAAAAATAATTTATTCTGAAAATAACATAAGAGTAAATAGAAATTTTAAATGACATATGTCACTTAAAATGTGTTGTTTAGGGCAATAGCCCCTTTACCTGTAATTACAATTATTATTTTTAAAGAAGTGTATTAATATTACTAAATTTGGTACTACTTATTCAATTTAAATTAGTTTGTATTTGTTGTATACATATCATAGAGCAATACTCTAAGATACATATCTTATATCTGCAAGTATTATCAATTATTTTTAGTAAAATTCATCTTTGTTTGGTTGATTTTTACTTTACATATTAAATTATTAATTCTTCATTGATGAATTTTATTATTATTTAATCGTTTAATATTATATTGTGTAGTTTTGCCACCTTTCGCAAATTATTTTGAAAAAAATCTTTCTTACCTAAGCGATCACTACAACTCAACTGATAAGATGAAAAAAGATAAAAATATTTTTAACTTTTTTTTTGGGCAGTACATAATTGTTAATGATAAACGATAATAATATAATGTATGTTATACTGTCTATCAGTGATAAGTCGTTATTAAATTAATAGGATAAATATCCGGTACTTTACGAAATACTAATCTAAGGTAAGTTTGTTTTTAGGTAGTTATAATAGGTAGTTACTACAGCGCAATGTGGCGCACTCATTATTTCATATTAAATTAACGATTAAGAACTCTTTGGTTGTTGGCACGCAGCGATCGGTTCTGATTTATCAATTTATAAATCTTAATATTTTGCCAGTCATTACGAACACAATGTGCCTTTCTCGATTTCCAACCCGGTCGACAAAGCTGGTTTACATTGCTAACCATGCACTGTCCGTGGACGTTTGTGTCTCTGCAGCTATTGCTGCTAGTGGCGATTTGTAATGTGTATAGTGCTCAAGTGTACCAGCAATATGATAGGAATTTTAACTATAAATATTCTAATAAATTATTTAGGGGAAATTTTTTAGCAATGTCTGATAAAGTAGAAAAACGAATTGAAAATATTGAAAAATCCATTGGTGATTCCCGGTTGTATCGAGGACTAGTCTTAAAAAATGGTTTAACTGCATTATTGATTAGTGATCCTGACACAGATAAATCAGCAGCATCGTTATCTGTAGCCGTTGGTAAGAAATAAATTTTTAATGTAAAATACATTTACTGTTAATTATTGTTTTGTTTTTATAATTTTAACCCAACATTTTTTTTTCAAATTAAATTTTTTTTAGGAAGTTTAAGTGAACCAAAGGACTTGCCCGGCTTAGCTCACTTTTGTGAGCATATGCTATTTTTAGGTACAAAAAAATATCCTATTGAAAATGAATTTACACAATTTTTAGTACAAAACGGAGGATCTTATAATGCTTATACAGCCAATGATCACACCAATTACTACTTTTCTACTAAGACTGATGCTTTAGAACCATCTTTAGACAGGTACAATTAACTAATTTTAGACTAGATTATTTATAAAGCAAAAATTTTTTTCACCACAAAATTTTTGTTTTGTACAAATTTTAGGTTTGCCCAATTTTTTTTGGACCCTTTATTTACTACAAGTGCAACTGAAAGAGAAATTAATGCTGTAAATTCTGAACATGAAAAAAATGTAGCAGATGACTTTTGGCGTTTAGCACAACTTGAAAAAAATGCAGCAGAACCATCACATGCCTATAATCAATTTGGAACAGGTAATTACATTTTAATTATTTTTATATCCTTTTTCTACAATAAGTTTAATTATTTAAAACTAGTTATTTTTAAATAATAATTTTTAATTTTTAGGGAGTTTTGATAATTTAAGAAAAAAATTTATTTTTTAGTGTTATACATTTAAAACCGTTATTGAATATTTTTAGATTAATTAAATAATGAACTATCCTAATATTAATTATTATTATATTCTATTTTACAGGAACTAAAGAAACTTTATGGGATAATCCAAATTCAAGAAATATAAGTGTTCGTGATGAGCTACTGAAGTTCCATTCTAAATGGTACTCTTCACATTTAATGTTCCTTTCAGTATTAGGAAAAGGTAAGTTTATTATATTTAATTTAGTAAACTAATATAAATTATTTAAAATTATTTTTTTATAGAGAACCTTGATACTTTGGAAGCCCTTGTGGGAAATTTGTTTGGAGATATTCAAAAGAAAGATATAAACATGCCTGTATGGACAGATCCTATTTATAAAGATGAACAATTAGGAACTAAGACTCTAGTAGTACCCGTGAAAGATATAAGAGCTTTATCTGTTAATTTTCTAATTCCTGACCAAACCAAATATTATAAGAGCATGGTAAAAAAAAGGTATAGTGTTTTGAAAAATTCATTAATAACCTGATAATATTGTAGCCAAATAGATATCTAAGTGCGTTATTTGGACATGAAGGACCATACAGTATACTAACAGTTTTAAAAAAGAAAGGATGGTCCAGCAAATTATCAGCAGGGAACAAATTTGAAGCTAGAGGAATTGAACTTTTTGATATTGATGTTGATTTAACTGAAAAAGGAGTTGATCATGTAGATGACATTATAAAATTAATATTCCAGGTAAAATTAAAAAAAGCTACATGTATATAAATTTGCAAAACATAAATACAAAAATTTGAATTTATTTATATACTAGTATGTAAATATGTTAAAACGAGAAGGACCTCAAGAATGGTTTCACCAAGAAAATAAAGAAATAAGTGCTATGCAATTTCAATTTAAAGACAAAGGTTCGCCATTAGACTATGTGTATCGTTTATCTTCTCACATGATTGTAAGAATGTTTTATTAGTTTTTAATTTTTTTTTTTTTTTTTGGCAAACCAAAATTATATTATTAATTTCCTTTTTATGCAAAATATGTCTATATTTATTTTGATTTAGAATTTTAACTTGGAAGATGTTTTAACTGCAGAGTATTTGATTCGTGAATGGAGACCTGATTTAATTATAGAACTTTTAACATACTTTAAACCAGAAAATATGAGGTATTTATTTATTAATACAAAAACTTATATTAAATAAATATTTATTTAATCTTTTTAGGGTAACCGTTGTTTCCAAAGTATTTAAAGATCAAACCAGCTCTGTTGATAAATATTATGGAACCCCTTATAGTATATGCAAAATTCCTGTTGATTCAATTAATGTAATATTTTATACTTATTTAATTGTATAATTTTATTATTAAACATATCAATATTTTAGAATTGGAAAAAAAATGATTTTTTGGAAGATTTCAAAATGCCGTCAAAAAATGAATTTATAGCTACAGATTTTAGTTTGGTGTCACTTGACAATAAAGTAAAATTCTTACTTTGAATCAATTTAAATTGCCCTTTAATTTTTTATTATTTCTTTTAGGAACCTGAATATCCACGTATTATTCACGATTCAATGATAATTAGATCTTGGTTTAAAAAAGATACAGAATTTCGTTTTCCTAAAGCTTTTGTTTCAATTGATTTCTTCAGGTACTATACAAGCTAAAAATAATAATTTATCGTTTATATTATTATATTGTATTTTTGTTATTTATTGTAGTCCAACAGTAATGAGTGATCCATTCTATTGTAATGTCATGAGTTTATTTGTCAGACTCTTCAATGAAGACTTTTCTGAATACACATGGGATGCTACTAGAGCTAGTCTCCACTTAGTTATTAAGCCTAGTAGTTATGGTTTTAAGGTATAACTTTAATAAAATCATTAATGATTAATAAAATATTCATGAAACTCTTAATTTTAGATGCAATTAAGTGGATTCAATCATAAACTTGATATACTGTTAAAAAAAACTATTGACAAGCTCCTAACATTCAAAATAAACCTACTTCGATTTGACATAATTAAAGAAGAGGTAGTTTTTAAATCAATTTTCTGTATTTTTATTTTATTTTAACACATTTTATTTGAGTGTTATTTTAGAAAATTAGAGATTTAAAGAACATAGCAATGGAACAACCTTATCATAGTGCTATGCGTTATAATTCTGTTATATTATCAGAAGCCGCCTGGACTCCAAATGAATTATTAGCATCCCTAGAAGGTATTTAGGTTGAACAATTGAAATGCTGACATAGAAAAGGTACTAAATCATAAAAACTAAATTCTACAGTAGAAGAAAATAACAGTTTATCTCAACTGTTGACTGGACTTATAACGAGCATCTTTCTATTTTCATCATAGTTTTTATTCCTATTTATACATAAATTTTATTTATTTTTTTACCAAATTATTAGAATATTTTTTCTACACAAAATTTATTTTTTTAGATTTAGTACCTATCCTATGACATTGTCTCAATTAATTTAAATTTAAGTTCTTAAAAAAATTAACTTCAGCCATATATTTCATGTTTGTGTGCACAATAAAGTATAATTTATAATTATTTTAAAAATTAATATATTTTTTTATCAAATAATTTTTGATATCATTAAAACTTGATGTTGTTTGGATTATTCAAAAAGAATATTTAACACATATTTTTATTATATTAAATTGTGGTATAAGGTATATAATGTTTGTGTATTTTTTTCTTGTTTTAGATGTTAAAATTGAAAATATTGAAGAGTTTGTTGAAAAATTCTTGTCAAATATGTTTATGGAATCTCTGATTTATGGAAATATTGATCAAAATGTAAATTTGGTGTATTATTGTTTTATTTATATTTATTTATTAATTGTTATGAATAATTTTTATAGAGAGCTTTAGAAATTGTACAAATTTTAGAAAAACCATTTGCAAACCGTAATGGTTTTCGTAAATTATTACCTCGTCAAATGGTGCGATCAAGAGAAGTTCAACTTGAAAATGGTAAATTGTTTAGAATTATCTCTTAAATTAATTTTAATTCTTTGACTTACAGGAGAAAGTGCTTTGTTCGAAACAACAAGTGACCACCATAGCAGCTCATGTGTGTACATTCATTTACAATGTGGTATCCAATCTACATTGAATAATATGATTGTTAGTTTATTTAATGAAATAATTAAAGAATCTTGTTTTAATACACTTCGTACACAGGTAATTTTAAATATAATTTATGTTAAAAACTCATTAAATTAAAAAAATGTGATCGTAGGAACAACTTGGGTATATTGTATTTAGTTCATCAAGTAGGAGTCATGGAGTTTTAAATTTACGTATAATTGTGCAATCTGATCGTACTCCATTATATGTTGATTCCAGAATTGAAAATTATTTAAATACTGTTCAGGTTAAAATTTATTTTCTATTAGCGCTTTTATTATTTCAATTTAAAATTAATTATTATAAAATTTAAGTTTTCTTGTATGAATACTAATTGTATAATTTTATTAAAGGATTTATTGGAAAAAATGCCAAATGAAGAATTTGAAAAGTATAAAGATGCTTTGACAGTTAAGTTACTAGAGAAGCCAAAAGGTTTGATGAAACAAGCAGGCGTTTATCAAATAGAAATTGACACACAAGATTATAATTTCAATAGATCAGAAATTGAAGCTGAGGCTTTAAAAACTATTAAAAAAGATGATATTATACAATTTTACCAGGTAATTTTTGTAATTTATTGTTTGAAAATTTTTTGTTTCATGTCACAAAATAATATATTTATTAATTGAAAATTTTATTTAAACAAATATATTTGTTAATAGGATCAAATAAATCGGATGGGTTCAAAAAGACGAAAATTTGCTGTCCATGTTAAGTCTACACTGAAAAATAATACTATTCAACAAAATAATCATACTGGTGAAGATACTTCCTTGTTTGATAACAATGTATGTCATTTACATATTTATAATAATAATAATATTTTTTCAACTATAGTAAGCATATGTTTTTGATATAGTATATAAATGTATACATGTATTTTTTTCAGACCTTAATTATCACAGACATTACAGAATTTAAGAAGAAACATAGATTATACCCACTGTCAAGTCCATTTATACCTGTTGGATTATCTTCAGCAAAATCTAAATTGTGATTATTTTTCTTATTTCAATGAAATATTTATATTTTTTTAGTAAATATTACTGAATCAAAAATACTCTAAGAGTAATTAATAAATTAAATTAAATAAATTCACATAATTGTATGACCTACCTAATCCTTTATTTGACATCATTAAAAAAAAAACATAATTAGGATTATGATGTTGTTGCAATAAAACATCTTAAAAATTGATTATTTATTACTACAAAACATGAGTTTTTACTCAATTAATTTTTTTAATATAATTTTTTGCACTAAACAAAAAAAATATTTAATTATAGATTATAGTCCAGTTACATATAAATATTAAAGTTTGATTTCGAACTTCTATTTATACAGAGTTTTCCTGTTTTAGTTGTTCAAGAATAAGTTATTTAGTCGAGAGGACATTAAAATAAAAGTATAGTCTGAATTCAGTGTAGTGGGTTGAGGCATTTATTAAAAATAAATACTGATTTATATTTGAAAGTAATTGAAATTACTGTTGTAAAACGTTTTGTTAGGAAATAAATTATAAAGATATTTATCTAAAAGGTCGATTACTAGTGCCAATCTCTATATATGTATTGTGGTCACAATGCATATATTTGGTGGATGGTGTATAAAAGGACATGCTTTTCCTAATAAATGTTTATAATTAAAAAGAAACTTAAACAATAAGTAAGGAACAAAAAAGGTAAAAAAAATTAGAGGTAGTGTTGCAGTATTCTTTTTTTATTATGCAATGCTTATAAAATTTAACATCAGTGCCTCTCATAGAGCACCACTCACCTGAACATTTTTTTTTTCATTATATATTACATTAAACAAGTATTTAATTGAAATAATTTAGAATGATGTGTGACCATTTTTCTGAAAATTGTATGATTTTTGAATTTAATGTCCAATAACTCCTAGAATTAAGATTTCGGAGGTAGTTTTTCATTTTAATATAATTGTATTAACATTAACTTGAATAAGTTTAAACAAGTTACTTTTATAAATGTTTGCCAATTTTGGCAACACGAGGAAATAGTTCGCACTTGTTAGGTGACAAAAACAACAATAATTGTATTTTGCTTTGAATTATATTTTAAATTTAATATTCTTGATTTTTTGTTTTCTATATTGCAGTGTAAAATCAAAAGACTACTTAATATTACTTAATTTTTTACAATTATTCAAATTATATTGTACTTTTTAAATTTAAAATATTTAGAAAGATATACCAAAATTAGTCAAATAACAAAAATTGGATATTCTATAACAAAATTTTTATCAGTTATACTAGAGATAATAATCTTTCTTTTAAGGTGCTTTGACATAATATAGGAATAATATAACTGCTTATACTCTTTTAGAAATTTAATATTTAAAGAAAATAAATGGTTATTTTCTTATAATAAAAAAATTTTTTTTACAAAAAAATTAGTATTTTAATTAAAAACTAAAAATAATTCCTTCATTCAATCTTATTAGATGCTTATAACAGTAATATTAGATTATTTCTCTTTTCTATAAGTAACTATTTTGTAATTAAAAATTATTAACTTAATAGTTTTTTATACTTATTTAAACAATTAATTTTTGAGCTTAATGTAAAAACAACTAATATGATTAGTTATTATCCATAAATTATTTTTGTAAGGAGTTATTCCTAACAACTCTGAGTTATAAAGATGAATAAAAACATCTATGTAAATAAAATTAATACTAAAAAATCTTGTCATTTAAAAATTATAAATGTCAATTAACTTTAGTAAGTAATATATTGGACATTGCAAAAAGTAAAATTGTTATTTAACTTAATAGTTAAAATACTTCTTCAATTTCTTCATCTTCATCTATGTTATATTCATTATTATCAGCAAGTAAACTATCAATTTTTGATGTATCGCTACTATTGTGAGATATCAATTTGTGACCATCTAAATGTTTTGCTGTCTTAAAATGACCATTACACGCATCACAAAAGTTTGCTACTCTATCTTCCAAGTCCCGATCTTTAAAAGACCAGTAAACACTGTCCACATGTTCATCAGAATGTTGTTTCATTTCTAACATATCAAGAGCTAAGTAACTACAGTCAGATGCTGTACACCTATAAAAAATATTTTGAAATTTAAAACAAATTATGTTACGAAAATTGAGTACAATGTTTACCTGATAAATTTATTTCTTAGTAATTCATCTCTCCATTTGGTTAGATGATTGTATGGAATATCATATGATTTTCTTTTCAAAGAATGTTTATCTTCATATTCTTCATCAGTCTCTTCAGCTTTACGCTTTAAAGGTTCTGTATTTTCTGATTGTAGTTCTAATCCATCTTCTGTTTCTACAAGTTTAAAACCACATTCTTCTTCTGTTAAATGTTTATATCCTTCATCATGATGGTGTAAAAGATGAGTTTTCAATTTATTAGATGACGTTGTTCTACCACCGCAAATTGAACACTCAAATTCATCATCCAAATATGGTTCATAACATGTAGCAAAATGATCATTCATATCATCTAAGTCGAATGTCATATATTTACACCCATTATGATTGCAATGAACATAACCTTGTTTTAAACCTCGAATCCAAGATTTTACCTGCGAGTCAGTAGGATTGTTTACATTTACTTCTGAACAAATAGAATCATTGTCACCTAAATCTTCTTGAATTTTCCACTGGGAATAAGTTACTATTTTACTGTCAGCATTAATAGCGCTTGATGTTGAGTGGCCATACTGACCCATAGGATATGATTGAATTTTATTATCATCATCCAAATCATCTTCTTTATCCTATAAGCACATTAATAATAAAAATAAAATTATTAATTTTTTATAGAATCAAAAATAATAATTTTACCTGTTTTATGGGAAAAAGTAAATCTTTGTGATGATTATTTTGGTGATATTGAAGAGCCTGTTGAGAAGATGTATAACCTTTACAGTGGCGACAAAAAAATTTTGAAGATGTATCAGGATCCTCACCAAGACATTTTTCATAATGTTGTTCTAGCTCTGATAATTTATAACTAATAAAATGACATTCAGGCATAAAACATTGGGTATATCCTCGTGTTTTTATATCAGCAGTCCATGAAGCTATTTGATGATCAGTTAAAGTTGGTTTGATTATAATAGACATAACATCAGAATCTTTATGGTTATTTCGTTTATGATAATCAAGAGCTTCTTGGGATGTTGTTTGACCACCACAAGTAGAACAAACAAAATTACCAGCTACTTCACCACGACATGTTTTAAAGTGTTCTCTCATATCATCAATACAATATGCTATATATCGGCAATGCTGTAGATGACATCGAACAAATCCATTTTTTTCTAACATGATGGTCCATGATTTTATATGAACAGGTCGACTACTACGCTTTCTAAACAACCCTTGAACTGGTGTTGTAGTAGGTGGACTTGATAGTGTGATAGTTACTTCTTTAGGCATAGTACTATAAGAAACTTAATGAAAAGTGAATATGACAAAAATATGACTTTAATCATAAACGATTTAAGTTAAATTTCTAAAATTTAATATGAAATCAAAAAATTGATTTTAACATTGATAATAATAATTAAATTTTATAGTAATTAGTAATTAATTGAACTTTTAATTTAGACAGTTTAATTATTATTGGGAATTATAATTAACTTATTCGCAAAAAAAATTAGCTTAAAACTAGTATTTTTGTTGATATAAATTATAATTGAGAATATACTTGTTAATGAGAGCTTCAATTACAGTAACAAAAGTAGAGTTTATTCCATGAATAACACTTTATTCCATGACATTACATATTTATTTCTTAGGTTATGTTACATAATCACAATTTCTGATAATAGCCTCAACATTTAAAAACTCAAAAACTCTTTAAGTGACTTCATTAATCTTGACTTAGTTTACATTAATTGTAGTAGTCGTCTTAAAAATTTAATTTTATGAATAAATGATGGATTTTTTTGAGGAATTGATTATAAACAAGTTTAATAAAGGGTTAGCTGTTGGTATCATTACCGGTGTACTTTTAAGTAAAATATCATGTTATTTTTATGACTTTACTGGAGATAAGACGACAAATATTGAAGACAATTTTGAGCGTAAAAAAGAGTTTAAATCTTTAAATAGAATGGCGGCAGAAGAATATAAAATGGCATTGTTGGTTCGGCACGATTTAAAAATGGGAAAAGGAAAAGTAGCTGCACAAGTAAGTTTTAAAAGATTACTGTTCTCTTTCATAACAGATATTTAATTTTTTATCATTTACTTATAACTATTATAGAACTTTTAAATGAACATACATTTGTTGTTTAATGTAAATTTAGCTGGGTCTAGAATGTAATATTTTTTGCCTATCTAATTGAAATCAATTAAAAATATTCTTGTTATCCCCAGTGTTCTCATGCAATGGTTCATTGCTACGAATTTGGTCTTAAGAAGAATTCTGTAGAAATAGAAAATTGGGAATTAAATGATAGATATGTGGATATTTTCAAAGTTGTAGATGAAGAAATGTTGTTAAAATATCAAACTTTAGCAGTTGAAAAAGGATTTAACACTTTTATTGTAATTGATGCTGGACGCACTCAAGTGGCTCCTCGTTCAAAAACAGTAATGGCAATTGGCCCAGCTAAATGTAGTGAACTAAACAATATAACTAATGACCTAGAATTATATTAATACCATCAGTTACTAAAAAAAATTGATATATTGTTGTAAATAATAAATATTGATAAAATAAAAAATCACTAATATAATTTTTTATAAAATATAATAGAATAGTTCATAGTTTGAGTATTTTAAGGTTAATGTAATAATAGTTTACAAAGTATCATTGATTTTTCAGTGTGCAGTTATATCTGTAACTGCATACAAAAAAGGAGAATGTATAGGACTTCCTAGTAGATGTGCAAGAGTTGTTCTACGAGCACCAGATGAAACAACAATTGAAAGTATCAAAAAACAATGCATACTAGAAGATATTCAAACAGCAGAGTATATAGAAAATGGACAATTGACAGTTCTTTCTATAGGACCTGCAATCAATACTTCTATTGATAATCAAGTGAAAAACCTGAAGTTATACTAAAGTTGTGTGCCAATATTGTTATGTATTGTTACCTTAACATTGTGATATTTCTATTTTTATAATATTGTTGTACATTGTAAAAATGTCAATAGCGAATATAGTATTTTTGTGATAAGATTTAAAAAGATTAGTTGACCATTTTACTAATATAATACAAAAAAATTGTAATGTAACTTTATATTTTACAATAAATACAAAGTTAATGTAAAAAGTACATTCATATAAATAAAATGAAAAAATACAAGAAACATTAAAAACAAAACATTCATAATTATTTTCTATGAACACAATACTAAACTCAATTTATCATTCTACCACTAAACAACAATAGTATTTAAATTATACTTTTAATTATTATTAGGCTGATAAATAAGTTTGATAAAATATACCTAATGATAGTGACAAGAACCAAGAAAAACAAACCCACCAGGTAGCAAATCCAAAAATTCCTCTGTAGACGTCTACAGTAAATATCTATTGCATAACAAATTTCAATTAATAATCAGTATACATTAGTAAAAAGATATATTACTTGTTTTAGTGACTGAATTGTAAAGTATTGCTCTTCCATTTTAAGTGTAGTATTATTTGTCAGAACTTTATTTGTAGAAGGCAAATTGTTAAATGATTGTACCCAGTTTAAATCACCTAAATTCCATATGATAATTCCAGTTAAAATAAAAGTGATTATCAAAAATTTTTCTATTAAGTTTGTTAATTCTTAACTGATTAATCAGAAAAGAGCAAGAAAAAAAATGTTTTAAAACATATATTTGTAATATAACAATGAACAATATTACTCTAAATATCTAATCCTAAAATTTTAATGAATAAGTATTATTACCTAAAGTTTTGTAAAAAAATGTGAAGAATAGTACCATCACAAGTGGTATAATATATTGAAGTACAACGACACAAGTATAGTAATATATCACAGATACCTAAAATGAATATTTTACATTTATGAATATTACATTTATTTAGTTTGAATATTATTATACTTGTTTTTGTAGTTCTTTATTAGTTATACGTCCAGCTTCTTTTTTTTGATATTCAAATCGTTCATATGCCATGTTAAGATAAGCTTGCATATATTTTGGCATTAAAAACAAACGTTGAATTACTACAAATACAACTCCCCAGCACCTCAGACTCTCAAACTGTTCTACTGACATTCTAAAATAATTCTTAATTACTTTTGTCAATGTATACATTAATACATTGTTTACTTACAATGGTTTATTGAATCCTGACAAATTTTTTACTGTTAGTAAATCAACTGTTATTGGCTTGATCCAAAGTAATATAAGTAAAAAATGACTAATCAAGCTTAAGTTCATTAAAGTCTTTATAATATGAGTTATGTATTTGCCATAAAAACAGTTTAATTCATAATACCTGAAAAATATTTTATAAGTTCCACACATAGATAAACCGAAGTGAGTATTGTATAGAACTATACAAAATATTAGACCTAACCAGTAAACCATTTTCTATAAATAAAAAATACAAGAAATTAATCACAGTTCAACAATCTGTGCCTTTTTCTTTCTACATTTTTTGAAGAATACTAGTTAAAATGTATAATTTTAAATATTTTTTAACTTTACACTTACTTAAGACAATCCCAATGCATTTTAGCTGTACGAATTCCTGGAAAAACAAACATTGCTCCAGTAACTGCGCACCAAATTGCTAAACAAAATTTAACAATTAACTTTGATGCTGGACCCCTGAAAATATCAAAACAATTACTTAATTATTAATCAAAAAAATATTAAGAATATTCTACTACTTACTGTGAAGGTAAGCCATGATTATTTAAAAATTCTATTGAGCTTTCATTGAAACTCTTATAGGCAGTATCTAATCGAACATCTAGCTTGGATTCATCAATTATTAAAATAATCATGGAAATGACTAGATAAACAAAACCTGCAACAACAACTGTTGACCTTTCACCAACTGATTCAAATCCTCCATAAAAATATTCCATAGTTAATGATATTAATATTTTACTAGATTTTGTACTTCAGGAAAATTTTTATTAATTTATATTGTTACAATTAATTAAATATTACTACTCAAAAAATAAAAGGATACAATGCAAATACTATAACTATTGCACACCACAACATACTTAAATTTATTTCATTAGTAATTGATGAATAATATGAATAAATTTCTGTAGAAAAATAAACTAATGCAGCATAAATAGAAAAATTGACTAGCCATTGATATTCCATAAAATATTTAAGTTGATATATTTCATGTTCATAAATTGGTTGATTTTGCAGCTACAACAATAGATTATTTGGTATATAAATTAACAAATTCAATTGATTCTCATTAAACTTACATTAATCTCTAAATTTTTTGGTATTTGAAATACATCAACATTGTTACTTTGTCCATTAGAAAGACCTTTTTTTTGTTTATTTTCCTTTTTTTTTAAACCTAAAATTTGTCTCAATTCTTTATCAGTGGGATGAATATAACGTACAAGTCTATAAAAAGAGAACAATCACTATACTTGGTTTTATTTGTAATATCTCTAATTTTTCAATATATTTAATGGGAAAATATTTTTTGAGTAATTAATAAAACTGAATCTTTTTAATTCTAAATTTTTACAATAAAAAATAAAACTATCTTATGAGATTAAATAAGATAGAAAAACTTAATTATAAAATCAAATGTTTTTATCTTTAGATATCAACAAATATTTATATTTTATATAAGAAATAGTCAATTTTTAATAACAGCATACCCTGTAGAGCATAAGGACCATCTTGCAAATGAGTAGATTGGACTTAATCGATGTATTAAATTAATGGCAACCATTGTGATAATTAACTGAACACCAAGCAAGGCCTAAAAAAATATAGATATATGTACATGAAAATGATTAATGAAAATTAAGAAGCTTAGCTGTCTGACATTATTAAAAAAAATGTTTAAATTGTTATATATAAATAGATTAATTAAGATCTCCTCAAATTTTTTTCTAATTTATGTCTATAGGAATATCTTAAAATTAATTCAAAACAAATACTATAAAAATATAATCAATTCAGTTTTAAAAAAGTAGCAGCAGTTAATATCTTGTTAATTGTGCTAAAAAGTTCACAATTATTATTTTATTCAATAAGGCCATTATAGATTTATTATAATGTGCATAGAGATTCTATAATAAAATCTTTACTCAACATTCATGCAATATTATAGGTAACCATGGATGTTATGTTCAATTAAAATAAAAAGCTCTAAACAACATTATTGGAAAAAATAAAATAAAATTTTCTTTTTTTACAAAAATGTAACCAATTTTAAAGACCTAATTAAAAAATATACCTAAATTAAGAATTTTAATTAAAATTGTAAGATTATTTTTATTATAATATAAAAAAATTTACCGCCATAGTGTTCAATTTAGAGAACAATTATCTAGTAGAATTCAGTTATCACGCTCCAAATTCAATTTTTACTCCTTGCAAAATTACTAAAAATAGACCAACGGGATGTAAGCCGGGTTATGTTTTGCTTCAGCATTGGATAATCTGTTTTTCCATGGTTAGTTTTTAAATTTAATTATGACTGAAGGATACTTTATAATGGTTCATTACATAAATAGATACTACTCACTGGCTTTAACAATTATTAAGTGATCATAAAAAATAAATTTTGAAGTAACACATTTTTAACTGATGGCTTATATGTAATCATAATGTGTTTATTGGTAACACAATGAATTTTATACATTCAAACACAGATATAGATAATATTCTTTACATATGTACATCCAAAATCATAGAACGCCAGGCGTTATAATAATAAATGATAACTATGTAAATAAAACTACTCATCACAGATATAGATATCTGTTGTCGATAACGTTTTAGATATTGTCCGCAAAAGCGCTATTATAAGGGAGTTTGGGAATACAAACCCAACTTAATACAGAAAAACACGGTTATGTTAACTGTGTATAAACGAGTCATAGACTATGAACGTGCATGTGTTTTGATAAAAAGTATTGAGGTTATATATTTATATCCTTTTTTTTTTGAAAATAAAAACATTAGTTTATTTAAATTCTGATACTTTAAGTTATTAAAGCTAACATTACTTTTAAACATCATTCAAGTTTTAAATAGTTAATTATTTGGATATAAGTATTTAAGAAATCAAAAATTATAACACTTATTGTAAAGAATTTGATATAATTTTGTAAAAATGTTCAAAACTGGATTCATTAAAGTAAGTTTGCTTATATTTTAATAAATTACATTGAAAATAAATAATTATAATAAAATATGTTGATAAAACTTACTAGAAATGAAATAAAATATCAATATTTAATTTTTTACTTATAAATAGCATCAATTTTATTTGTTTTTTTTCTATTTTAATTATTAACTCTTGCTAATATATATAAGGTAATTTATCAAACATCAATTTATTCTTGTCAATTATAATAAAGACTTGAGAATTATAAAATTTGTTTCAAGTTCATTTATGAATAGATATTCATGTTTTAGCTTCCATGCGAAGTGGAGAAGGTATTAATTTTACTATGATGTGTTTTTTTTTTTTTTTATGTCTGTTGCCACTTTTTCTCAGCTCTCACTGGACCGATTTCTTTCGAAAATACGTCAAAAGATCACAAATCGTATCTAGTTGAAGACATTACCCTTAAAAATTGAAAAAAATTCCCTCGTTCCCCGCAAATGGGGGAAATATCCAAAAAAATTACAAATTTAAAAATCGGTAATTTTCGAGATTTTTTCACTTTTTTTTCTTAAAACTTCCATTACTTTTTGAAAAATCAACAAATCAACATAATTTTTTTTTTNACTTTTTTTTCTTAAAACTTCCATAACTTTTTGAAAAATCAACAAATCAACATATATTTTTTTTATACTAAAACCTTAGATATCTACCTTTCATTTGATATCATTTTTTTGTAAATCTATCACTTAACCTGCTCATTAGGGGGGATTTAAAATAGTAACTTTTTTACAAAAATTAACTTTTTCAACTTAATTTTTGAAAATGTTCCGGAAATACTGCGTCCTTCAAACATATATCAAATTAAAGCTTTTTTTATGTACTATAAAATGAAAAAAAAAAATTTGTCCCGACACTTTTTCTTCTACATTTAAATGGCTGCCGTATTCAAAAATATGCTATTTTTGTATTAAAATTATGGGTTTTGTATTTTATTTTAATAGAACTTGATGTTGATTTTGCAATTATCCATCAATTTTTTAAAATTAAACACTATCTACAGATTTGCATCGAAGCGTTTCTTATGATAGTGATTTTAATCACTTTCAGATTAAATCTATACTGGACCTAACTATGTAATGTCTCCAATATGCCGCGACCCCACTGTGCTACCATTTTTTTATTTGTTAAGATTCAATGTAAATTAATTTGGAATTAGGGAATGTGGGAGATCATTCCTCCCATGAAACAAAAAATGTTCTTGTCGTACTATATGTACTCCTGATAAATTTTCATGGAATTGGGTGTGTCATAAGTTGCTTAATTAAATATTAAAAATTAATGATGGGAAATATTGTATACAGTAACTATGAAACTATTTGATAGTCATTCAATTATTATTTGATAATTATACTCAATAATTTTAATCAAGTGTTTTCATATTTTATATCATATGTATATACAAATATATATATATACGTTGTTACAATCATTATCAATTGGATCTGAGACATCTCTATTATATACATTAAAATATTCATTATAGACCAAAGGTGTACTTTGTGAAAAATAATTTTTATATTATAATATATATAATTTTACTAAATTATTGGAGAGCAAATTTGTAAAATGAGGAAGTGCTTAGCCTCTCCAGACCCATTACTCAATGTCTATGACTAAGATCTAAAATAAGCATATTTTTAAATAACAAGAAATATTCATTCATATCTTTAAAATGTATAATTTATATTTTATTATAAACTATAAAATTTAAGTAAAAAACTATTAACAAATAAAAAGTTATAAATTAATACATTTTTTGTATAAGAAAAAATAAAAACAAAACATCTTAAAAATTTTAGTAATCTTTGAAAATTAATTCTTTTTCTAATTTTTAATAATAAAAATAAAATTATTAATATGTAAATGATTATATTTTGAAACATTTGAGTAAATTTAGTACCTACTCTATTATGTATTTTTTTTTAAACTTAACTTACCTTCCATAAAAATTACATTATACTATCAGTTTAAGTATTCTAACTTAAAAAGTTGTAGATTGTTGACCAATACGTTATATGACAGAAAAAATGATCTTTCTACTTTTATTGAAGTATAGTGTGTATTTAAAATATAATAAACCGCTCCCATTCATTTCTTCAGGTAGAATTACAAACATTTGATAACTTACTCAGATCATAAAAAAATAGAACTACAAAATTACTAAGACTTTGTAAATGTTTTCGGTGAAAAAAGATACATTTGTTGAAAAAAGATTTCTTTGAATTTATGGGAAATAAATGCTGAATAACTCCAAATTATCAACTATATGCCAAATATTCTATAACACTGAATATATAAGCTATTAAACTAATGTTAACCTATGTTTTTATTTATATTGTTATAAAATGGATTTTTATCCCACTTAGCATGTTTTTCTAAGAAGCTAAAAAATCATACAAATGTATAAATTTACAAGCCCTGCTTATTATAAACCACTTAATAAATCAAAAATTAAAAATATTTTTAATAATTTTTTTATTTTTGTTTTTCATCCAAATTTTGGATCAATATATCAAAAGTTATTAACATAGATTGGAGCAGGAGTGAGACTAAAAATATCTCATAATAAAACCAAATCATTACTTTAAATTGTTAATAACTTCTAAACTATGGATTCAAAAGTCGTTATTGATTAGTCCTTTTCTTAATTAATTAATTTTCTATTTTATAAGCTAGTTAAATATGTATGTTTCCATTAAAAAAAAAATTACGTTTATACTAAACTTAACGGTATAGATACAACCATGAGCCTGTAACTATCTCTCTACAACGAGTCCAAAACGTCAGCTCATAACTGAAAACGTAGATACATCCGTAAACATTTCAAACAATAACTCGATACTGTTATAAGTTATAATGTATGATTCTATGAAGTAATTAATAAGCTAATAAATTAAGAATAAATGCTATTAAAAAAATAAACCAAAGATTTATTTACAATATTGCATTTATTTTATGATTAATTAAGTGATTTGTGATAAATCAATCATTCTGCATATGTATATATTAGTATTCCTTAGAAATTTAATAATCTGTACCTTTTAATATGCATTTAATTACTAATAATTTGAAGAAGGAGATGTTATTTATTACAAAAATTTTATTTAATCATCTTAAATATATCAATCATTTGCATATCTAATAAACAAAATTCTTAATACTATATTATAATTTACCTCTTTTCTATTAAATACAATTGATAAAAAGTTATTTTATTTATTGAAAAATTATTTTCCTTTTAATTTGTTAAATATTATATTATTTCTTTATAGTTATAATATTATTATTCAATATTATTAATATTGAACTATATATTTTTAATACTTTTAATATTTAGAAATTGGTTCAAGTAATATAATGTTACACTTATTTTTTATATTTTAGCTTGATAAAAGTCAAGAAACTAGTGTCCATGAACAGAAAACTCATCAACCAGAAAGAGGAGTTGTTTATTTATCTCACATTCCTCATGGATTCTATGAAAATGAAATGAAACAATATTTTTCACAATTTGGTGAAGTAACAAATATTAATATTCCTAAAAGCAAAGTATGTTATTATTTGTCAAATAAAATTAAAATATTATATCTTCATTTTCTTATTTTTGTAAGATAGATTTTGTGATTTGTTTCTTCATTTATAATTTATGATAGCCTGTTATAAAATATTATCTATCAAATATATTATTATTCTTGTTGAAATTTTATTTTATAACATGGTTGTAAATAATTATATAACTTCAGAATAAACAAGAATTTTTAATAATTCTGAATTTTTGGACAAACATTATAACAAAGAGTAATTTTATTAAAATTTTGATGTATCAAAATACTGAGTTTTCACAGAATAATTAAAAAAATATTTTTTGTGAAAACATAATATAATAAAAATTAGTTCATCTTTTAATATTTATTTTTGTTACTATTTCATTTTTCTTTGTTATTTATAATTTTTAAGAAAATCTGTTTATATTTTCAAATTAAAATAATTAATTTTCTTTAAATTATCACAATTTTATTTTCATTTTAAATTTATACTTATTTAGAAAACCGGAAGAGCTCGTGGATTTGGTTTTGTTGAGTTTGAGTACCCAGAAGTTGCAAAAGTTGTAGCAGAAACTATGGATAATTATTTAATGCACAAAAAAATTATTAAAGGTAACATATTATAATTTCTAGTGTAAAAATTTTAATAACTCTGTGTATTTCGATTTTTATTCTTAAAGAGAAAACTAAGATGCTCTGCTATGCGCTCTTTTTTACTTTTTGAAATGATTGACTTTAAATTGTAAAGCTACTACATTATAAATAAAATTTATTTTTTCTTTAGCTAAATATTTACCACCAACAGAAGTAAAGAAATCATTATTTAAATATTGTAATAAAAAACAAATACCATCAGTCATCAAACATAGATCTATTCAAAGAAAAATAATGGAAAGGCCTTTGGATCCTGAACGTATAGAAAAAAGTAAAAATAAATTAGAAAAACGACTAAATGCTATAAAAAAGAAGTTAGGTAGCAAGGGAATTCAGTATGACATTCAAGTAATCATGAAAATTTATTAAAAATTTTTAACCTGATTGTAATATTTAATCATGTTTTAGGTTTATAATTTTGATGATACATTAAAAAACTCAAAATCTAGAAATTCTGAAAAAACACCTAAGGTAAAAGTTGTAAAAAAAAGTAATGAAACTGAAAAAAGAAAACTAAAAGCTGTCAATTTAAATGTTAAAAAATCTTAAAAATTATATTAAAAAAATTGTAATTCTTGTTTAATTTGTATAACTTATAAAAAATATATTTGACAACTTTTTTGTTACATTTTATTATTATTTTTTTTAAAAGATCCTTATCAATTCATCCTCGTATTTTTATTAGTACTATTTAATAATAAAGAGTTATTTCGATAAGTATTTATTTATTATATTCATTTACAATAATACTTTACTAAAAATTATATCAAAATTTTTAGTTAAAATACAAGAGATAAACCATAATATTAGCTTTAAATTTTATATTAAAAAAAGTTGACATTAAAAGTTAAATTTCTAAAAGAAAAGACACTGTAAAGGTAATACCAATGGCATGCCAAATATAAAAATTGTCTGAGATTTGTAACTGCCAATGATTAATGCCGTTATTCTATCTATAAAATTGACTTATTTAAGTAAAAACTATGATTTAAAGAATGTTTTGTATTAAATTATAATATATAAAAATTTAATTGTATACTTATAGGAGTAAAATTAATTAATTTTTGTTTTATAGTATTATGATTAAAGTTCAATATGAGGATGCAATTATAATGGAGATGACAAAAAAAATGAAATTAAGATAAAACTTTTTGTAATATTAGCTGTGTACCAATTTTTCAGGTATCAGAATCTTAACTGATAATTTTTTACTATAGGTAAATTTTTAATTTGGTGAAACATACAACACAAATATTAGGGTGAACACATAATTTAGATGAGTTAGAAAGTTAATTAGTTAAAATAGTCATATTATTTTTATTTGGTTGTTCATTAAATAAAAATATTCAAGATTAACAATCTTTTATGTAAAAAAATTTCTTTTTAGAATTTCAAAATATGAGCTGTATGCTTTCTTTAACTAATAAACGTTTTTACGTTAAAATAAATTAAATAATGATTGTTATTGATACTGTGCAAGGCAGACAAGTCCCATACTTAGAAATATTGAGAAGGGTTCACTATTTTTTAAATTATGATGAGAGCAATGATGAAAGTATTATACATAATTCATAATTAAAAACTAACTACTGGTTTTTAATATAATAAATTCTAAAAATATATCTTGATATTTATTTTATATTTTTAGAATTATTAAACTATTTTTTTTTTTTTATGAAATTACAAATAATATAAAAATAAATTAAAGACAATGGAATTAGACATTATAAAAGTCTTCATTTTTATTCAATTTTTATGATCATCAATAAATGACTTAAAATATGTATTGAACATAATATGTACAAAATATTAATTATTTAACAAACAAGTAGTATATAAAAGTTTTCAAGAAATATTTTACAATTAAAAATTAAAATTAAAAAATTATACTAATTATCTGTAAAAATTACTTATGTGTTACATAAACCAATTTTATATATAATAACAAAATTTTCAAGTCTCGAATTTAAGCATTATTTAACTAAAGATGTTTAAATGAAAAATTCTTTATTTACCATGAGAAAATATAAATAATGATTCACTGACTATACACACATTAAATTATTTAAAATATGTCCAATAGCCTATGGCAAAATTAACTTAAAGTCAAAGTTATTAAATATATCATTCCAAATTTTTGTAAAAGCTACTCCTACAAGATCGTTAATGAGTGGTTTTACTACTGGTAAACCAACTCTCCATGAAGCATTAATAATTCTATCCAAAACATTTTCTGTAAATATATTAGATGATTGATTAAAAAAAAGATGCTATAAATTATGTGCAGAAAATTTGTGTTCAGTAACTATTTATATATATATATATATAATTAAGTATAAAAAATATATCTGATACATTAACTTACCTATGATGACTCTTCCACGCATGAGATTACTTATATGAAGAGACATATTACCTATTTCTAGAAGTTGTACAGCTACTTTAATCTTATTGGCATTTTTTGGTTTACTTATGGTCATTGTTTGTATATAATCAACTAAAAATAAAACACTTTATTAAATATTAAAGGTGAGTAAATGGGATATTTTTAGAACTTTGCTCTCTAAAAAAAACATATTTATTTTCTATTAAAGAGAAGCTTAAATTTAACTGTGCAAAAGAAACTAAATTTTTATTACATTAATTTAAATATTATAAATTGATTTGTAGTAGGGATTTTACAAATAACATATTTTATTTTAACTTTCATATTAATGTTTAGGTTAAATATTAAGAAATCCAAGAAGGGCAATAAATTTAAAATGCGAAGTCTACATTTTTAGATTGATGGATCTAGTAAACTAATAAAATGGAATTTTGACACAAAACATCTAAATTACACTTCCAAAATTCTGCTTTTAGAAGCAGATGACAAATAATATAATGTTAAAAAATTAACAACATGCAACATCTTTTTAAAATTCTGCTATAGTCAGGGGTATGAAGGTGAAATATCCAGAAAATTTTATTTCGATACCGATTACTGCTATAATAAAATAAATATAGCTCCTTTAGCTATTTAAGCATTCTAAGCTGAACGTGTTACAACTTACATAAAGTGAGATTGAACTGGCCAACAGTGGTAACGCCAGGACGTAGTAATGTATTTTCCACCTCATAATAGCCTTCAAGATATTTTTCTGGGAAGTAGTGAGTTAATTTAATCGTATTAGCATTTAAATTAGTTCTAAAAATCAATAATTTAGTCATAATTTAAGATAATAATTGAATTACACATGCATAACTTCTTTACTTGACTTTACGAATTTCCGAAACTTTCCAACCACTCTCAGTAACGTTGAATATAGATAACTTGTATCCAAATAGACCAGAAGATCTGCTTTGTCTAACCTCAGCAGCAAAAAACGGATCAAAAGGAGGAATTCCAAGTTCAGGCACGCCTAAATGGATAACATTATTTATTATCGCTTAAGTCACATGACTCTGAATAATGAAAAATTATGTTTACGTTTTAAATGAACGCTATAGTTGTACAACATTGTAGTATATAGTAAATCTTACCGGTGGTGAAGTAACTTCGAACGTTATTAATTGCATTTTTTAAACAGTCGTCAAACTCGTTTGTTTGCACTTTGCATTGTGAAAAATGTTTACCTGTATCAGAATAAACCATGTTAGTATTATTTAAACTTAACTAACTAAAATTGGTAATAAGAAAACATTCACTTTATACCGTCATCAGAGCGTATAGTTTTATTTGTTTTTCACACTGTTCTTTTCGAACAATTTAATGTAAATCTGTCATAAAAATTAACAGCCACGTTCAAAGTCTACTTTAAAAATAGAGTCTAATAACCCATAAAATTTTTTATTAAACTTTTTTAATTTTCCAACCTAACACATCATACCTCAACATCGATTCTGATTATTTTCAATTAAAATGTTGAATGCATAAAATTTATAAATACTTTGTCTAAATACTATATCTCTGGGAACACATGAAATACTTGAAATTTATAGTAAACGCCGAAACTGTGATTTATATTAAAGCACACAATTGATTTCATCACTTATTATAGGCCAAAAAGAATAAACTAATTCACTATAATAAGAAATTAATTTTTTTTTAAACAAATACTTGAAAATATAATAGATAAAATGGAAACGTAACTTATGTTTCTTATAGGTAATTTTAGAGATTTTTTTCGTGAAAAATGAAATTTTATAATCATAATGATAATTTACTGTAATAATTAATTTTTTTTTTAATTTTAAAATTAGAATATTTTACTCGAACACTCATCTAATAACAGAAGAGATAAAACGGCCTCCTTTTAGACAACCCCAAGTAGTTGGCATTAAGGCGAGGAAAAAGAAGATAAGGCCTCATTTCTCCATTTAACAAATAATTTTTGTTTAAAAATTATTTATACTTTTGGAAAAATTCAAACTATGTTGCTGAATTAGTTGTGATCATTGTGGGAAAGATATTCATTTAAAGACAAAATATTTCCATTCAAATTTTAATTGAACCATAGAAAAATTAAATATTGTTTATAGAAAACTAAAATTTCATATGTCACGCATTCACTTTAAACTGTTTTTATGACAAATGGTAATTACTCATTGATTTGATTTGATATATTTCATATATATATTTTATACATATTATACATTTTATTATACATATATACATTTTATATTTTTTTTACATATATTCATATACATATTTGATATATTTTATTTTGATTTGATATATTTATATTTTACAGATTTATCTTCTGTTTAACACGTAATAAACATTATGTAATAATATATTGTAATTTTATCTTCAAAAAGTTTGCTACAATAGCAATTCAAATAAACTATACATATATTGTGTACATGTATAGTTAGTAGTTATAGTATTTCACCTATGTTAACAATATGAGTATTGTTTAACTTACTATGTAATAAGAAAAGTAAATTGAATTATGCAAACATTAAGTGAATTATAAAGCTAATTATTGAAGATGAAATAAAACGCATGGCCTAATCTGTGTGCCGTTTCGATGTTTAATTTTTAAAAATAATTTAACGGTTATTTATTTCATAAAAATAAATATATATCTAAAAAGAAAGCTTTTGGATACAAACATTGTAAATGGTTAGTCGATGCACTCTAATTAGGAGTTTAATGTTTATATTATTTATTGTTACACATTATATTTTCGGTAATGATATAATTCAAAATCTTAGCTCATAAAAAAAGTACATAATAATACTATACGATTAGGTCAACAAAAATAGGTGTAAACTGCTAACAAACCAACACAGTGAAAGTCAACCGGTTTTTGCTTAACGAGCAAGTGGGTAAGTTAAACATGGTACATTCGTAATTTTTCCATATAAAAAATAGTTTATTAAGTCTAAGAATTAATTTTTAAATATATCTTTTCTGATTAGTCCATTATGACGCATTTTTTTTTTTCGAGATTTGAACAATATTTGTATAATTATAAAATAGATAGTGTACCAAAAATTGTACAAGATTTTACGATTTGTTGTTTTCGACATCAGTAAAATTTGGCCAAAAATTGAATACAATAAAATATTAAGCAAATAAATTATTTATAATATGATCATATATAACATTAACAACGACAATAATATATAATTACTACTATTTAAATCCTAAACAGATAATACATTAAATTAAATTTCGATTAATTTGGGCATGTCCTAATAATTTCCTGTAAGTCCTAAAACGAATGTCATCGACCTTACCAGGAAGATTATGTTACTATGAAGATTGTTTAAATGATAAATTATATTATTTTCGTTAATGATTTGAACCTGAATTATTGGAAAACAATTTTTTTGATCCATTAAAATTTACAAATACAACTAAGTAGTTTTTTTCTCATAAAAAAAAAGTATCTGAAATAAAGATTATGTCTCTAGGTATCTAAAAATACGCTGATTGTAATTATAATAATACTTAATTAGGTCTCAAAACACCCAAAGAAACAATTTAATTTATACATATAACAAAAAAAATGTTTGAATATTTTTTTTCCCATATTCAGTAACGAATTTTTTCGGTATTCTCTATTACGTTAAACGTTTAACACATTAATTAATATGTATTAATATATATATATATATATAATAATTTCCATTAAAATAAACACGAGTTTTATTATATGCGTTAATCATAACTGAAGTATAGTTTCAGAATTGTTGTAAAGGAAAGCAACATTTTTTAGACCACAAAACTAATTTTAGTAAAATTTCAGTACTCTCCTAATTTAAATACAAAGTTCCACATGATAAAATTGATTGTCATAAATGAATGACATACTTTTTTTTTATTGATTTGATAGCTAATTCATGAAGTAAAAGTAAGATAAATAGTGAAAGACGAATAAAATAATTGTTGTGTAATTAAAGACAAGAAATTATAAAACAATTATCATTAAAAATATTCATATAAAATAATAAATAATACTATAATTGTGTAATATATTATACATTAACATTAAAAATTCATTTTAATTATTATAATTACACTTGATAAAATTAATTAGAACTATATTTTGTAGTTACGATACCTAATTATGATAGTTAAGCTAAAAATTATAAACGCAATTTAATGTAAATTTTGTACAAATAAACATTATTTACACTCTTTTATTACGTTATACTTATGTAGAGATTAAAATAATAACTTTTAAAAGAGCGAAAGGAAATTTTAATGTGGTAATTGTTTTAATTTTGTAAAGACAAATTCAAATAATAGTATTGATAAATAAAAAAAGTCATTACTACTAAACAACGTAAGAGTTAGTTGTTAGAATTTATATATTTTAATATTTATCAATAAATTCAAAGGGATCATAAAATAATAAATTATTCAATAAATTTGGTAATATTTTAGATATCAAAAAATATATTAAACAAGCAACATAAAATAACTTAAACAAGCTAAAATGTAACAACTTGCCCCAAGGTGGGATAAGTTATTATAGTATTCTTATTTTTAATATAATATTTTAAAAAATACCAACGGAATTCTTACTATGAAATATTATGATATTAATCGCCTTATAAGTTAATATTTTATAACTAAAAAATGAAGTCATTTTATGTAAAATTAATTAGCCACAAGTGATCAATTTTTATTATACATTTTATGTAATTTTATTATACCCATTGAAAAATATCTTAGTTGTGACATTTTTATATTTATTTATAGACATTTTCTATCATTGAGTTCTGTAATTTTCCATTATAAGTGTAGTAAATTATATTAAATTTATTAAAAAAAATTTTCGTCGTGATATTATAACTAGACTCATATGGAAATTTTCCATATACAACATTATCACACAAAAACACAATTATTTTTGTGATTTCAAAATAAAGAATGAAATAGTATGGCCTATTGACTAAATATTTAGTATCAAAAATATCTCATAAAATCTTTGGTCCCAAAAATAAAAATCAAAATGTCTACTTAATTTTACTATCAACATAAAAACATAAAAAGGTAAATAAATGTTTGATATTGATAAGGTATAATCAATATTTTCACAGAATATTAGAAATATTTAATATATTATCTATGAAATCATACAGTAATATGTATAATGCTATTTCAATTTAAAATAAAACATACTTAATAATTAGCCCGTTTCCATTACAAATCAAAAAAATAGGAAAAATTCTTATTGTTATGTTTTTATTTTATTTTATTTTTTTTTTTTTGTGAACAGTCAGATAATTACTTACCGAAACATTAATTATAACGTTAGTTATATGAATAAACAGTGCACACTTCATTTATTCAGTCCCAAAAAAAAATTATTTAGGTAGATTTTTACCAATTTTTTTTTTTTTAATCTTTTTAATAATTAAAATTTTCTTTTTATTATTCTTTTTATTGTGAAACGTTTATGTTTGAACCCAAAATGTTTATTATGATAAAGTTTTATATAATAATACAAAAATGCACTTGTAAAATTTACTTACGGAATTCCGCAGCACCACCTCCATTAGCTATAATTTGGCCAGACACTGTATTATTATCCACTGACTGTCCAGCAGAAAGAGTTGCTAATAATAGAAATAAAGTAAATTTGATGACTAGACATCTCCGAGCTTCGGATAAAGGCATTTTATATTCAATTGAAACACGTATATGATATGTGCTCATTTATTTTGTACCTTCATACCTGAAAATATAGATAAATTGTTACTATTTTTTTTTTAAATTGGATTCATAGATATTTCATTTAGTTTACATACGATTTTTTACACAAAGTAACGACAAATGTTAAAAGTATTTAATATTCTTTAAAAATTTGACTACAATAAAATAACCTTATCTACAAAATGTATTTTTATGCATACATTTTTTCTAAATTAAAATATAAGTTATGAAAAATAACTAGTTGTGTTTTTATTTACAAATTGTTGAATTAGTAAAGCTCTTTTAAATAATTTTGAAAATAAAACTATCAGATAATCATTTAACTTATAAATTTTCATTTAAAATAGTTGGTAGGTAGATAGACTATAGCCCTGATTATGAAGGATGAAACTTACAAGGTTAAAAAAAAAAAATACGCGTGATTATTACCGTAAGCTGCAGTTGTCATATTCGAAATTATTAATAACGTGTATATTTTATCTTAGAACTACAATTTTAAGGCTGTAGTGTGATTTAATGCTGAGATAAAGTTATAAAACATTAAGAGAGTTGTATTTCTTAAATTAATACATTGGTAATGAATATTGGCCATTAAAGTTACTCATTCTCTGGACCAAATGACTCAATCATCTGATGACAATAGTTCATTTTTTTGCAGACTCGATTTAATTATTCTGTTAATAAGTGACTAATTATATTATCTTATAAAGCAAACCGTTTGAAGCCAATTACTGTAACTTTTTTGTGCCCTTCGGAGATTTTTAACATGCGCAACATCTATCAAAATTAAAAAGTTTTATCTTCATTAATAGAACAAGAATCAATGGATCTTTTATAATCCTTGAGTAAAGAAAATATGCCGATACACAAAACAAAACTATAAAAATCATAATAAGCCAATTGTTCAAAAAGTTATAGAGACCTCGACACCAATCCACAAAACTGTCAAGATTTCAAGTTAAATTAGGGAATCGCCCGTAGTGTGAATCATTAGATGTACTGAAATATTATTACAATATCAATTGGCTACTAAATAATATTAAAACCAATCAATTATTATTCTATCTATTAATCTTATCAAACACTTAATAATAAAAATGTTTCCTAGATTGCCTTCCTAGTGTCAAGGACGTGTGACGATTGATGACTTAAATCGTTACTTTTACCAAAACAAATGATTCATAAACATTGAAGACCAAAAATAAAATTGTGTACAGTAATACGCATTATGAAGATTATATACAATTTTGTATTTATATACTGGCAATTAATAAAACCTTTCAAAATATTAAGAAATTAAACACTGAAAAAAAGTCTTACCTGGATAAAATCTATTTTGTCGAGATATTTAGTCTTTTCTGTGTACAAATTTTTTTATTTTTTATTACTTTTAATAAATATTTTCAATAATTTACTATTAATGGATTTAAATATTTTATTTTTAGTTAGAATGTATGATAATGAAACTGTATAGAGGCGCTTCTATTAGATAACTTATGACTAATGTGATTCATTTCACGGTTATTGTTGGCAAATAAGTTGCAGTCAGCAATTTCCTTTTTTTATTTGAATTTTTATATGTTTTATTAATTTGAAAATACAATAGATATAATTTTTATTTTTGTATAATTAACATTTAATTGAGTGTGTACATATTTATTTAAAAAATGATACTATGACGTTAAAGCGTTTCATTAAAAACCAGCAACAAAAAACATACTCGTAAAAAAATTGTTTTTATGAACATTTATACTGATGATGAACAATGACAACAATATAAATTTATGAAAAATTTGCAGAGGCTAAATTGATTTTCCCATCATTCAATTTTATATATGTATAAATACACATAATTTTCTTAAATTTTTGGATGTAAACCTATTAATGATGTGTTTAACAATAGAACTCAAGTTTAACTAAAAACATTATTAATTCTTTTAGCAATTTTCATAATTAATGTGCGTACACAAACCTTCAACAGAATTACCTAAAAAAAAATTCTTTCTTTTTATATTCAGTTTAAACAAAAACAAATATGAAAATAAATATTTATAAACTTGAGTATTTTTTACCAAGGCTGTCTGTTTGGTGGACATATAATTGAATCGATAGTTTTCAACAGATATAACATTAAAAAATGTAATAAGTTGATTTTTTTTTATCGATGAAATTTTACTTTACAATAAGTATGTTTAAATTACGGTAATTATTATTACAGACAATTTTAAATTACGCTAAAAAATCATACTCACCCTACGACGAGTTAAAAATGGCAACGATGTTGTTCGATAAATTCAGTAATTAACGACTGTTGATGTCGAGTCTCGAAAATGAATGCTGATAAATTTTTTTGAGCTTAACGGGAAGGCTATGTCGTATCGGATGTCTGCACATTCATGAAGCTTCGAGTTTGATCAACGTGTGTAATGTAATCGGTGCGGCGGTGTTTAGGTATAATAAACAAACGGAGTCTGTGGCGATCAGTGAAAGGGAAACTGTTACGGCAAAACGTTGTGACAGTCCCGTGTAACAATAACGCAAAGATACGGTAAGCTGCCGCCGTCTGTGTATCCTCCTCCAATCCGCTTACCGACACTTCTGTTGCACATGATAATGATGCTGCCTTCAAAAGTTAAGAGGGAGAATGTTACTATGACTTAACTTTCATACCTAATCGACATGTGCGAAAAACACATTGCAATAGTAATTAAATAATTTCGTTCGTTGACCTAATCCACTGCTAATACCAGTTCTTAAGGCGGCCGCCGGTAAATGCAAGTCAAGTAATACATGAACGAATTGAGTGCCTTTCGTCTATGAACACGGAAGACCACTCACATTGTTGATCCTCTGGTGGTAATGCAATCGGCTCCTGCACTGTGACAAGCAGAATTACCAATTGAAATGGATTAACCGATCCACACATACAATCCCCAAAATATTTTTGCCCGTAAAATCGCTTGTATTATTGTTAATTATCTAACCGTAAGTTCATTTACGTAGAAATTCCCGTAGAAATCCAGTTTACTTAAAAACACACGTTCACCTTTAATTTTTAAACTAGAAACCACTCACCATTTTTTACATATACATTAATGTTTTTTTAATAATATGGTGAATGTATGTGTTATTTGTATAATGTTACATATTTTGTAAGTTTTACTGTCAAGTGAATTTAACTTTGTATCAAGGATTTTTCAGGTTATTTATAAATATGAGTTATATAAATGTACAAATATTTATCCAAATAGTAAAGTTCGAGTAGTAAAAAGGGTGCGCTTCTAAATCCACCGAATTTAATTATTATCTCAGCAGGAGTGTGTTTTCAAAAAAACTCGGAAGGGAAGTTTGATTTTTCTTATGTATAATTTTTATTTTCCAAATGTATGGCAATTCTTCAATTTTAATTGTGTCATAGATATGGTACTGGATATATATATATTTCTCTCTTGAGACGTTAAAGATCTCCCAAATCGACTCTGGTTGATAAACTAAGAAAATAAATTTTTCTAGTATTATGCTGACTAAAATACCAAAACTGATAGATGTAGATAGCGATCGTCTAGTAACTGCTATTTGATTTTTCTGATGATTTGATTATTAATGAGTAATTTAAATTCTTATTTTAGAATCACCGACATTTGGTTGTAATTAGATAAAATCTTTCATTGATTTAAATTTATCGAATTTTTAAATTACTAATTATATTATGTTTGTTCTTTTTATATATTATGTTTAGTTTATACAGTATACAGATACTTTCTGTCGATTTCTTTCAAATATGTTTATGATAAAAAATTTGTTGAAATATTTAATCAAGTTTATTGTTATATATATATATATATACATTGTTTAAACTTTAGCTTTATAATTAGCTTACTGTTATAATGTATTTTTTTCGTTTTGAACTTATTTTTTTTATGTCTACGAAGAGTTTACATTAGGATACAATTTTGCATTTGCACATAGCAATGTATTTTGTATATTTTATCAAGGAATATTTGATAAATTATGTATTATTTTCAGGACGGCTATAAGTATATAAGTTTGTACATTCATTATCAGAATAGTACAGTATTATTAATCGAATAATCTCATATATGATTTATAAGTTTATGATTTTATCATATAAAATGGGATTAATCTATGATAACTATGCTGTCCAACGTCAAATCATAGTAACCAATATTCTTATCAAAATTGAATTTTTTCAATTTATTTTATCAAAATAATCATTCAAATTAAAAACAAAAAGTAATATAAACATATAAAACCCAAAGAAGGAGATTGAAACCACTTTCGCCCCATTGACTTTTAATTCTTCAAATTTTAGCAATCTCAAAGTAATTATCTACAGCAATGACTGTTAAATAGTTGCGTATATATGGTGTGGTGGGAGGGACGTCAGGGGTTATGACACCTTCCTTGAACAGGTTCTGTACACATTTTTTTATTAATCTTTGGTGGACCAGCTCTAGCTTAACCTACTTATATAATTTAAGTATATTTATTTTATTCGATTCGACTTTTAGGAGCTGAGCTCTGTGATCCCAAATCGCCCGTAAGAAATAATAATAATTAATTGTGTTTGCACGTGGTATAAGTAAAGGCTTAGGCATCTATAAATGTTACTCAATGAAACTAAAATATTTTCTCAAATACTGGTTAAGGCGCCGTGGATTAATTTGCTTATGTAAAATAATAACTTGCATGTTTTTTATTAATTTTAATTAATTTAATTAAAATTTATTATTATTCGTATTCAGTGGCGTATTTAAGGGAATGTTAAAAGGTTATGTCACCTCTCAGGCAAAGATGCATTATTTAATTTTTATTAATTGTAGCTTTAATGAGAAACTGAGAAGCTATTACATTTGAATCGGTCATTTCAAAAACGACATAAATCATTAAATTCAAATTTTTCAAGAACCAAAAAAACCTCAATTACTCCAGAAATTCGACTTTTTTTCACTTACACCTATTTACAAATTTATTTTTAAGGTCTCTGATATTCATAATCCATAGTTTTAAATAGTCTAATTTTTACCAAAATGCATAAAAGTCAGATAAAACATATTTGACTTATGTTGTTTTTGCAGTAAATAGAAATTTATAATATACAATCTAAGTCAAGAAATAAAATAAAATAGATAAACACAGTTATGTTAATAATATTTTTACAGTAGCTGAAATAATTTTTATTTTAAATAAAATGATTTTTATTTTAAATAAACAAAACTTAACTTTTTTAACTTTAAAAAAAGTAACAAAATTTTAAAACAACTGATTGAAACTTATCAAAACACAATATAAAATAAACCATTGCATATTTCATAATACATATTATTTTACAAAAAATAAAATATTTCTTTTTTCTTAAACAACAAAAACTTAATTTTTTTTTACTTGACAAAATGTTACAATACAAGAGCATTTTTTAATAAAACTTGATAAAAATCANACTTGACAAAATGTTACAATACAAGAGCATTTTTTAATAAAACTTGATAAAAATCAAAATACAATAAAAAAATGTAAACTAACATTAAATTATTAAAAAAAACTGATTAAAACTTAACAAAAATAAAAAATACGTTAATACATAATATTTTGAAAATTGCCATGATACGTAATTATATTCCCCATCAAGTTCTACATTTTCAGCTTCTATATTTTGTTCATCAGCAGTTAGCCATTTATATATTTCTTCATAAAATAACCTATGCTCCTCGATTATACTATCTTTAACTTGTCTTAAGTTTTCAATTTTTTGGGGGTTAATTGGCACTTTATTATTATACACCTTGGCTGTTGGCAATGCTATATTAATATTTGTTGTTAATTTTAATAGTTTAAGTGTGTGTTTTGATAACCCATCGATAAAATTATGTGTGAATACAATACCTTATATTTTGTATTATATTCGAAACTCATGTATGTAGATGGGATAAAGAATTGCTTTTGGTCCTTTGGAACTTTTTTTCCAAATGTCTCAACAGTAAACATGTCTTTTTGTAGTATGATGGCCACCATTTTTTAAAGTCGTAAACTTAATGCGTCTAAAACTTTATTACTTTGAACTTTTTACTGCATTCATTCACTATTTTAATATATTCATCTGGCACATATATACGATCATGCTTTCTTATTTTTA
Source organism: Daktulosphaira vitifoliae (assembly GCF_025091365.1). Taxonomy (NCBI): domain Eukaryota; kingdom Metazoa; phylum Arthropoda; class Insecta; order Hemiptera; family Phylloxeridae; genus Daktulosphaira; species Daktulosphaira vitifoliae. Next base: position 27,157,166 of record NW_026099575.1, on the reverse strand, counting down.
GCTTCGATGCGAAGCTGAGAAGGTATTAATTTTACTATGATGTGTTTTAGCTTCGATGCGAAGCTGAGAAGGTATTAATTTTACTATGATGTGTTTTTTTATTTTTTTTTTTTTTTTTTTATTTTTTTTTTTGTGTCTGTGAACGCTCAATCTCAGCTCTCGCTGGACCGATTTTGATGAACAATATGTCAAAAGATCACAAATCGTATCTAGTCGAAGACATTACCCTCAAAAATTGAAAAAAATTCCCTCGTTCCCCGTAAACGGGGGAAATCCCCCAAAAAATTACAAATTTAAAAATCGCTAATTTTCGATATTTTTTCAATTTTTTTTACTTAAAATTGCCATAACTTTTTTAAAAATGACCGAATCAATATAATTTTTTTTTTTATAGATACCTTAGATAATTACCTATCATTTTATATATTTTTGTGAACATTTGACCCTTTAACAGCCCAAAGGATGGGGTTTCAAAATGGTAACTTTTTTACAAAAAATTAACTTTTTCAACTTAACTTTTGAAAATGTTCCGGAAAGACTGACAATTTTATATATACCTTAAATTAAAGCTAATGTAATATACTTTAATTTGAAAAAAAAAAATTTGACCTCTGGACTTGTCTTCATGGTGAAAATGACTACCGTATGCAAAAATATGCTATTTTTGTGAAAAAATTCTTGATATTATATTTTACATTTTTTAACATTATGTTGCTATAACTTTTTAAAAAATGCATGAATCAACTTTATTCTTTAATGATAAATACTTTATATATACTTCTTTCATTCGACATACTTTTTTTTAAAATCGGACCATTTCCCTTTATACAGGGGGGGTGCAAACCTTTTAAAATGCGTATAGAAAGTAGAACTTTTTCAACTTAACTTTTGAAAATGTTCCGGAAAGACTGACACTTTTATATATATCTTAAATTAAAGCTTATGTAATATACTTTAATTTGAAAAAAAAAAATTTGACCTCTGGACTTGTCTTCGTGGTGAAAACGGACATCAAAGTTAAAGAAAAACGTACGATTTCCGTGAAAAAAATCTCGATTTTATATGTTATATTATTTAATTTATATTTTATATAACTTTTGGAAAAATGTATGGATCTATATTATTATTTTTTTATAATAAATATTGATATACCCCTTTCATCTGGCACGCTTTTTTTGTAAATCGGATCATACCCCTTTAACAAGGGGGGTCAAAACTTTAAACATGCGTATTGTTACTACGATATTTTCAATTTAATTTTTGAAAGTATTCCGGAAATACTGACACTTTTAAATATATCTTAAATTAAAGCTTATGTAATATACTTTAATGTGAAAAAAAAAAATTTGACCTCTGGATTTGTCTTCATGGTAAAAATGACTACCGTATGCAAAAATATGCTATTTTTGTGTTAAAATTCTGGGTTTTGTATTTTATTTTATTTTAAAATACCTGACAAGGGGAGTACAGATTTTCATAAATATTATATAAATTAAAATTGATATAGTATAGATAGTTAAACTTATTTAAATATGTTTGTTTCTTTTAAGTCGAGAAAAATAACTTTGAAATTTGAACTAGCTTAAATAGCCAATTTTTCAACCGCCGGAAGCAACGTACGGTTGCCGAGTTGGTAAAATTTATGTTTTACACGCTTGGGGTACGAGGTTCCAACCCGCATATGGCAATGAATTTTTTGCATTTTTTCTTAATTCTTTTTAAGTTAGTATAAATTTTAACTCGTTTGATTTTTATCACATTTAGATTCAATAACTTCAATAAAGATCAAGGATCCCATCACTTTAGTCGCCCCTTGCAAGAAGAAATTTCTTATTCGTATTAAAATTATTTTACTATATTTTAAGTTTTCGCTTCGATGCAAAGCCGAGAAGATATTTTTTTGTGACTATCATTTATTTTCTCTGCTCTAACTTGACCTACTTTTTTCAACAATACGTCAAATTACTACAATTCGTATCTAGTTGAAGATATTACTCTCAAAAATTGAAAAAAAAATTCTAATTTATCAATTAAACAGTTAGTTATTACATCGTCTCCATAAAGACAATTAAAATCATTAATTTCTAATGTTTTCAAAATATTTATTAACGAATGAAGTTTGATATGATAGGTTTCAACTACAAAATTAAATCATTTTACTTTGTAATTTAATAATTTTTTTACTCTATTTGTGTGTGCTACTACTAGACTATAATATTACAATTTTTTTTTGTAACATGTTGCTATATAAATCATTTCTAAAAAAAATGATTGTTTTTTCTCCTGAATTAACAATTGATTTTTACAAATATAATCAAATTTTATAATACACTCAATTGAGTAAATCTTTTTAACAACTTTGTTTTGATTGGTACATTTAGTTAAAGTAAATCATTAAAATTAATTAAGTTCTCAATATTTCAATTATAGAATCTTTTCAACAAACAACAAAAGTTCCTAGGAAATTATTACTATTACTTCTATTTAAGTTATCTATTACCATAAAAATGCAAAAAAATATTGAGCTTTTCTGATAAATTTACAATAAATAGTAATTATAAAACTTTCTGACTGCATATTGATCTTAACGATACAATTTTTTTAATTGTCATAAAATTTTCTATTTAATTATGTCAATGTCAAACTTACCAATTGAGCTAAAAGTTATGGTAAAATAAATTTTTTTTTTTTATTATAAACATTTACAACAATCAACTTTAAACGATTAACAAAATAGGTTAAATATGTCATTTTCCTTATTTTTAACTTATTAATAATCAAATTAATATTAAATATTATATCAAATCAGTATTAATTTAAAACAATTTTTTTTGTTCTTAATTATTTTTTTTTATATGTAAAAACTATTTTTTAATAATATTAAAACTTAGAAGTTATAGAAAAAGTCTAATTGCACATTTTAAAACATCGCGAAAAGTTGATTTAGAATAGTATATTTTTGTTTCTGATGGAAGTTCCTTGTAGTCCAGTGTATAAAACTTATAACTTTGTTAATTGTTATAACTTTATCAAAAATGACCAAATCAGTATATTTTTTTTTATTTAGATGCATGTCTTTATCTATCATTTGGTTTTTTTTATAAATCTAACCCTTTACCTGCCCACAAGAGGGATTCAAAATATTAACTTTTTTTTTTTTAGTTAAAGTAAATCATTAAAATTAATTCAGTTCTGGATATTTCAATAGTAGAATCTTTTTAAATATCAAAAATTACTTAGAAATGATTACTATGATTTCTATTTAAGTGTTCTATTACGATAAAAATGCAAAAAATAATGAGTTTTTCTGATAAATTTACAATAAATAATAATTATAAAACTTTCTGACTGCATATTAATCTTAAAAATAACATTGTTTTAATTCTCATAAAATTTTCTATTTAATGATTCATTCTAGTCAACGAAGGAGTAATTTTGCAGAATAGCAGAAAAAATTCCCAACAAACTTTTTTTTTTTTTGTTTTAATTAGGCAATTGGTGGATTATTCCAAAAGCAACATCAACTCTTATTTCTTTAATTATATCATGATTAGTAGTTCTTTGATTTTAAAATATAATATATGAATATATACTAATTATAATTATTAAATTTAGTATGAAATTGATATTTAATATTGTAATTTAAACGGAGAAATTATAAAAATAATAAAGAAGTTATATTTTGCTTTACTTTTACGTGTATAAAAATTTAAAGGGCTTGATACAATAATTTTCAATAAAAACTGTTTGTTACTATAAAAAAATGCACTGGACTACAAGGAACTTTCATCAGAAGCAAAAATATACTTTTCTAAATCAAATTTTCGCGTTGTTTTCAAATCTGCAAGTAGACTATTTCTATCACTTCTAATTTTTTATATTATTACTAATTATATATATAAAATAATAATTAAAAGAAAAAAAAATTTGTTTTCAAATTATTACTGATTTGATTTTTAATATGTTAAAAATAATCAGTCCAAATTTTCAATTTTAACCTATTTTTTTGGTTCTTTAAAGTTGATGAAAAATTTTTGATAAAGATTTATGAAAGTTTATAGTAAAATAAATTGAATATATTACCATAACTTTTAGCTCAATTACAAGTTTAAAATTGACATCTAGGCCTGTCAACAAAGGAAAAATTGCGGAAAAAATTTTGTTTTTTTAAAAGTTGAATTAAAATATGTATAATGACATACTAATAGTCCTCAAGATTGGAATTGAGCTTTTTTTTTAAATCCTCGCAAAAGTTCAAAAATATGAGCTTTCTTAATTTTCTCAAAAAAAAATATTTAACTTACAAAAAAAAGTTTCGCACAAAAGTTGTTTAAAAGACAATTATAAATAAAAATATAATCTTATATTTTTTCATTTAAACAAATATTTTTCGAGTTACATTACATTTAATATGAGTAATAAAATTTATATTCCATTTTTTTCATTTTACGGTTACTTTTTATCATGTTATACTTACATTAGACACAATGTTATAAATGCATATGTGTGTATGTGTGAGTTTATTTATTTATTGTATCATTAAAGTGTAGTGTATATTGAGATACAACCGATAGAGTAGGTAATTGATTTGACGCTATATTATTTAAACCCAACTAAACGCTAAATTGTACATTCCGAAATAACAATCATATTATGTCAATTGCCACCGGAATATCTGGTAATATTTTTCTTTTTCTTTGCCTTAATCCCAACTACTTGGGGTCGGCCACCCTTATCCTAAGCTTCCACTTGACACGATCTCCCACATCTTCTACGCTCACATCAGCTGTCCTCAAATCGCATTCAATAGCATCCCTCCATCTCTTTTTTGGTCTTCCTCTATCTCTTCTTCCTTCAACATTCATTTCTATAACTGTTCTTACAGCTTTCGATTCTTCTTTCCTCATACCATGACTAAACAATCTAAGTCTATTTTCTGTCATCTTATCCACGATTGACGCAACACCTATACTTCCTCTTATATGCTCGTTCCTTATCCTATCTTCTCTAGTCACTCCACTCATCCAACTAAGCATTCTCATCTCTGCTACACTTATTCTCTGCTCTACTTTCTTATCAACCGCCCAACACTATGAACCATACATCATAGCTGGCCTCACAATTTCATACTAAATTTAAAAACTATAATTAGTATTTATTCATATATTATATTTTAAAATCAAAGAACTACTAATCAGGATATAATTAAAGAAATAAGAGTTCATGTTGCTTTTAAAATATTTCACCAATTTCTCTAAAGGAAACACTATCTACAGATTTGCATCGAAGCGTTTCTTATGATAGTGATTTTAATCACTGTCAGATATCATCTATACTTGTCCCATCTATGCCTCGTCCACACTGTGCCTCGACCCCACTGTGCTACCGTTTTTTTTTTTTTTATAAGTCCAAAATCTCGATCGTTAGGTAAAAATATAAAAGAAAAAGTGATAAATCCTTTCAAATCGTTGACTATCTATCAATAGTAGCAATTGTAGCAAAAATCGTATAACGGTATTATTTTTGTTTTGGCCTGGACAACCATTACAAAACAAATATAATTCTTTTATATTTGAATTAATATTATTATTTATATAATCCAGTAACATAAAGCACACATCGTTGGACCTCTTGCAAGCTTCACCCTCATGGTACATGTAAAATGTAGATTCTTCAGTTTTCAAATTTTTAATCCCAAAAAAATTCACCCATAATTGTCTTAAATAAAAAATGTCTTATACTAGTATGTTTGGTAGTCGTAAGTTTTGCATAAAATCAAAAAGTGCGATCTGTAAATGACAGCAAAAACTACACAAATCAATGAATTGTGTAGTTTTTGCAGTGATTCTAGTTTCTTGTAGTAAATTTTGAATTAAATATGAGTCTGACAAATGTAGTTTTTACACAAAATACGTAGCCAGGTATATAATTATCAAATTTGACAAAAAGTCATTATTGAAAAATTGATGACATATGTCGTTTTTGAAATAACCGATTCATTTTATAAGATGTGTTTACTTTCTATTTTTGTATGTGCCACCACTTTTTTTTAGGGCAGGGTCGTATTTAAGGGGAGTGTAAGAAGAAATCGTCCTTTCAAGACCAACGCTATCGATATTTTTTCAAGTCGATATTTACGAAATTTAGATCTAAAAACTATTGGTCATTTTTGCTTTTTAGTAATATAATTATTTCTAGCATTCTAACCAAACTAAAAAAATTGTGTCACCCTATAAAATGAGTTCTAAATACGTTCCTGTCCAGGTCTCACTGGCCGAGTTTTTTCAATAATACGCCAAAAAACACAAATATTTGTAATTTTCGAAATTTTTAAATATTTTATTTAGTTAAAACTGAAATAGTTTTTTTAATAATGCATAAATCATAATATATATTTTTTATAATTATCTTAGTTATTTCCCTTTGTTAGGTACATATTTTTTTTTCTGCCACAGAGAAGATTAAAAATAGCAACTTTTACACAAAAAGTTAATCTCTTCAACTTAACTTCTGCAAATGTTACAAAAATACTCCGTCTGAAAACATATGTAACATAGGCTTTACTTTAGACTATTTTACATACTATTAGTTAAAAAAAAAAGTCCCAACAACTTAATTGTTGTATAAGTAAACGGATCTTGTTTTTAAATACAAACAAAAAATGTTATTTTTATGTAAATTATCACCGTATTTCATGTTATTATGTTTAACTTACTTTTACCTATACTTAATAATAATAAATACAATTTAAATATTAATTTTAAACATTTGCAGAGAGGATTTTTGCAGCTTTTGTTGTCCATCTAATATTTATATTAAAGGAAGGAGCTGTTTTTTTTACAAAAAAATGATTCTAGTTACCAATGACTTATGATCGAAATAAATACTTACAACGCGTATAAGTATGCATTCAAAATTATTTTTATATACAGTTGTTATAGAGGTAACAAAATATACTAACTACTCTACTATTCCACCGTAAAAATCACAATATTAAAATATTGAATATGAATTTCATACTAAATTTAATTATTATAATAAATATTTATTCGTGAATTATACTCATAAATCATAAAACTTGTAATACAGATATAATTAAGAAAATAGGAATTGATGTTGTTTTTGAAATAATCCATCAATTCCTTCTAAAAAATAAACGCTATCCACAGATTTGCATTGTGATTTTAATCAATATCAGATATCATCTATCAAGTATAGATGGTTCCAACTAATCCGCTTTTCTCTGTACTGGTTGTTTTTCTATATTATTTCCTATATTAAAATATAATATAATCAAACAATAACTACCTATCAGATATAATTTAAAGAAATGTAATCTATTTGTATGAAATACAAATAGATAACCATATTTTGAAATATATTCATTCAGATTTAGAATGACCTAACATTATACCAATGATTGTATTAAAATATACTTTTTTTAAATAAATCATTATAATTTAAAAAATAACATAATATATTTTATTCATGTTATCAACTTATTCAAAATATTAAAAAAATTAGCAATGTCTAATGGCATTTGTGAAAAAAGAAATTTTCTCAGCCTCAGTGAAGTTGAGTCAGGTCAACAGTGTATTTAATCGTATATTTGATCCCAAAGTAGGGATAGAAGCTAAGAAGATGATGATAATTGGCTTCTGTTCTATTAAATTATGAGAATAATATGAAAAATCATGAAAATTATGTTTATAAATCTTATAATTATACCATAATATTACACTATGAAATTTAAAAAACAAATAGCTGTATCAAGGAATTTTGTAATAATATCATATTCAGAATAAACTATTGAACACATATATATTATTTTTAATAATGATTTTATGGTAACATTCTTGTTAAAAATAATAAAATTAAAAAATTAATTTTATAAAATTTAATATACAAGTAATACTTAAAAACATAAGTACAAAAATATTCATTGCATAAACAATAATAAAAAAAAAAATCTCAATTGAAATTTAGTTAATTATTAAGACATCTATAAGGCTGCAATATTTTAAAATTAAAAAAAAATTATTTTTTCTAATAAATATTTGAAATTATTTACTATAGACATCAGTTAAATATTATTCACATATTAAACATGAGTAAATAAATAATTTTTACAACAATTAGAATGTACAATTCTAACAAGAAATTTAAACAATTTGTTGCTATAGAATAATTTTACTATAAATTATTGAAGGTTTTTGTAATATTATTTATAAAAGTATACAATAGTTACACAAAAAGTAATTTAACTCTTTACATTTTACTTAGATTTTTTACTCGAGCTCTTAGACGATTTCTTTTTTAATTTATGTTCTTTAGATTTTGATCCACCTCTCAAAGCAGCTAGTCCTAATAGCATTAAACTGAGTCCTGCCAATCCCAGTTTCCATATAAGAGGGTTTTCCCTGAGCATATCAAAACACAAGTGTACAAAATCGTCCCTGAAAATTAGTAATTTTAATTAAGATAAAACAGAAATACAAAATAAGAAACATACAAAGGAGATTTAGGAAGAGGTATCTCTCCTTTAACTGTGTATTTATAATCTTCTTCAATAAATTTGATAAATGAATCTATAGTATATTCAGATGATGTGTACTTGTATAATGCACCACGACGTATACTAAAATCACATAATTTAGCAATCAATATTGAATTTAATAGATTAAATTTAGCAAAAAAAATTTGTTTTACAGTATAAATGTAGGAGACTGGCTAACTGAAAAACGACGAGCAATCATTGACCCAGCTCCATGCCTGTTTATACGAGCAACATTCATACGATTTTTTAATTTAGCACCAACAGTTTCCCATCGTGCTTGCAATCTTTGACATTCAATACTATCGGATGAGTAGCTAAAATATAAAAATAAATAATTAGATAAGAACTATTTTCTTCCTTTAAGTATAATTGTTTATATAAAAAATTTAATAATAATGAAATTTTACTTTTCATTGATCTTATAATTTAAAATTAAATATATATTTTTTTAAATATTAATCTAAATTAGTGTAATTTATTTCGGATTGAGTAGGTAATAATATATGTTTTTAAATATGCTGTATTTATATCTATATAAATTGAATATAGTACAAATATTAAATTAATTATAACGTATAAAAATGTGTTTTATGTTTAAATAATGCATATGCACATGAATATAATTTGCCTGAGCTATAATCATACAATACATTATCAATAAAGTATTGAGTATTAATTTATTTTATTTAATACTTACAATTGAATAAACCAATCACCAGTAGTGGCACCAGTTGAAGCTTGAGTAAGATGTTCAAAACTGTGATCATCAAGTTCTTTGACAACGGGATCTCTATTATTGAGTAATATGTCCAGCAATAAATCATAGTCCATTGCCTCTGTAATAATATTTAAAAAAATTAATATATTTTATATTGTATAAAGAAATATGAAATACATGATAGTAAAAAGGCAAATTTAAATAATATAGACAAATTTTTACTTTGGTAACTACAATACATAAAAGCTAAAATATATATTCTATTTAAATCATACGATCACAAAAAGGTAAAATGTTTGCTACAACAATTTTTTAGCATTTGTATTTTACAATTTTTTAAATAATTCTATACATTTTTAAGAACACTTTTTTTTTTGTAAAAATTATAAAATGACTTAAAATGTATAAAAAAAAACTAGTAAATAATACCATAAAGATTGATACCAATACTCTACTAGTGAACTTTTGGAATATAAGGTAATTAATAATAATGTTTTATCAAGATTTAATGATCCATTTTCTAGAATAATATTGTCAAAAAGTGTTATCCTTTGTCAAACTTGTACTCTATATACTCTGTCTTACTCCTACTTATTCTTAATCCCTTTACTTCAAGAGCTGATCACCACACCTCTAGCCTTTGATTAATTTCTATTGATTCATTTGATTTGTTTATTAATGTTCACATTTTTTAGTTATATGATAATTTTAAGTTGATCAATTTGCTGTCAAATACATATTGTATTTTTTGGGCTATTGCTTGTAAAGTTAATAATAAATAAATAAATAAATTTCTTCCTTATTTTATCCTATTAACACTATATCATCAGTAAACAACAACACCATGGTACCTGTCCTTATATTTTTCTAGTAATTTCATCTATCACTATAGAAAATATATGAGGACTTAAAGCAGAACCTTGGTGCACTCTTACTCTAACCTTAAAATCTTCTATTACTATGCTCACTGAAGATTACTGCCTAAATTGTTCTATATTTCTACTAGCACTTCATCTGGTACTACGACTTTATTCTTTTTTATTGATATCACAGCCTACTATACCCCTTTCTCACTAATTAAATCTACCAAACCCTCGTTCCATAAGATATCTCCTAATGTCTCTCTTGGATACTCATTCAGTAATTTTTCAAAATACTCTATCCCCTTTTTTTTACTTCATTATCATTCGTTAGCACACACTTATCATCACTTTTTATACACTATACATTTTTCTTTTAATTTTGCAAGTCTATAAACTTTTTTTTCACCTTCTTTTGTTTCTAGCCTATCATACTTCTTAAACTTTTCCCTGCTTACTGCACACTTGGCTTCTTTACACAAGAATTTGTACTTTATCCAATCTTTTCTCATTTTGCTCTTTTGCCATACTTTGAATTGCTTTTTCTTACTCTCTATGATTTTCTGAACGTTCTCATCCCACCAGCAAGTTTTCTTGTTACCTGGTATTTTACACATACACATACCAACAATTTCTTTTGCTGTATTATTTACAGAACTAGCAAATCTATTCCACACATCATTTATGTCTCCCTCGACATTCCAAACCATTCTCCTTTTTACCGTCTTTAAAAATTCTTTTTCTTTTTCCCCTTTCAATTTCCACTACCAAATCCTCGATTCTCCTCATGTATTTTTCTGTTTTTGTATACTCTCTTCCCACTACACCACAACTTCATTACTATCAGTCTATATTGAGTAGTTACACTCTCGCCTGGAATAATTTTATAATTTTTTACTCACTTTAAACTTTCTTTTTTCTCAATAAAATAAATAATTTGTGATTTAATACTTACACTTTTATAATTTATATAATATCCTTCTCTTTTTCTAAAATTAACATTAACCACAGCAAGATTACACGATACTGCAAAATCCAGGACTTTTTCTCCAGCCTCATTATTTCCACTAAATCATACTTTTCTTGTATTCTTTCATATTCTCTCCTCTTATTACCTGTCCATTTTTTTCTCCGCCTATCGCCGTATCCCCATTACCCGGTATTCTTTGCATCATCTTATCTATCTCTCTCTAAAACACAGGCTGCTGACCGAACATAATCTCATTAGTCGCTTTTATGACTAACAGAAGTGCCATGGAAGTATTCTTATCCCCTATTCACAGGGGAGTAATACTATAATATAAATTTTTTTTCTTTAATTATGTTTGATATTCTCTCAAAAGCTATTACTTGTGAAAGTGAGGATGAGAAAGTTCACAACATAACTAAATTGAACTCTGATACTTAAGAACCGAGACATGACATATTATCGACTGAGCTAAGTAGGCTGTCTACTTAGCTTTATTATATTATATTATAATTAATATAATATAAAAATATAATAATTACATATTACCTAACTCAGGCACTAACAATGGTACTCCATGTCTGAACATGATTAATGCTGGTTCTTTGGTTGGATCATATATATGCACCAAATTACTGCCATCTACTTTAACAACCCAAGCACTTAATGCATCAACAAGCTCTTCTCTAATTTGTATCAAAGTTTCTTCGTACAGTTTACATTTTTCACAATCCTTCAGAGCTAAAATTAATTTTGTATATAAAATTTATGAAAAATTTAATAATAAATAATTAAAAATTGTTGATATGTATACATACAGAAAAGAACAAGAACATAGTTTTCTGTTCGAAATAGTTCCAATAGTTCATCGTCATTAACTACTTCTAAAGTTTGGCCAACAACCGATGTAGTTACAAAACTACAACAAATGAAAATAAATATAAAGCAAAATTTTCCGGGAATCATTGTTTCTTTTAAAGTTTTACACTGAGAATTTTTGTACAGCAAGGCTTATATTGATATTATTTTTAAATAAAATTTGATAATATTACAATTAAATTAAAAAGATTGTATCATCACTTCTCACTTTTGAAGAATATTCATAATTCAGACGTGTACAAAATATATTAACGAATAAAAATAATGATTTTATGATGTTGTCCATAGATAAGAATTTGTAAACAGGACACGAATTATTTTTTAGCGGTCTCGGATGATAACACTTTTGATAACTCTGAAGCCATAGCGCTATCTACGTAACATTTTATTTTACAATATATATATTCCCAAACGAGATTTGTAATTTCTTAAATAGTATTATTTTTTGAATCCATCAATCATTAAAATAGATGTACAATGTTTATATAATAATGAAAAAATCATCAAAGTAGTTTCAATGTAAAAGCAAACTTAATATTTTTATAATCTAACTAAAAAAAAGTGCAATTGCAAAACTTACAGAATTGTATTGCAGTACTAATGATTACTTTAACACTTGCCTTTTAGTAGATTTTAAAAATATCCAATACCTGGGGCAGTTTTACCCTTAAATGCCTATTTTTTGCATTCCACTTTATTTAAACCCAATCAAATTCTTAAGTATGTAATAATTAATTAATCATTTTTTTTTTATATATTTAAAATCATAATACATTTTAAAATTTCATAATACAGAAATGGGTTTTTTTTATATAACACACATTATAGAACTTCTCAATTTTAAATGTTCTTATGAATATTTCATTGAAGACTTCTGATGATTGTTAATGCTAAATAAATATATTTTACAGCTTTTTCAAGTTTTAGAATCAATATTTTTCAATACAAAATAATTAAACAGTATCGATTTTTTTAGGTTTTTAATTTTAAAATAATTATATCAATGATAAAAATACATTTATGCATTACATATTTTATTTGTTACCACAAAACATACTCATTAAATATGTATATAATATACACAAAAATCATGCTGCATTACTAATAATTTTTATATTAAAATGTAGTCATCTTTAAACAAAACAAAAATTATGTTTTACACTTAAGAACAATAAAAAATCATTATTTCCATTAAAAATAAAATATATCAAACAGACAAAATATTCATTTTAACATTAATTGTCTGTTTATAACTTTATAAAATAAAATAAAACAATAGTTTCAATCTTTCGGAATGTAAATAAATGTTTGTACTATTTTTAAAAAACAGCTAAAATAATTAAAATTATAAAAAAAATTACTAGAAGGCAGTATCATCATTTAAGTACATAAATTTAACAATGGCTTTAATGCATTGTAGTCAATTTATTTCATTAATATCGGTGCAGAACAGACATAATAATACTAAGTTTACATTGTTTCAAATGTTTGTCTTTGAAACACTTTGATTCATACTCAAATTCCACCTCTAATCATGAACAAATTTAATTGATTTTCTTCAAAAAGTATTCCCTCTAAGTGCAATTCTTTTTAAACACATACAAATCAAACATCCCTCTATTCCCAAATAACTTAAATATATTATATAATTATTATTAATCATATTTACAGTTGACATATAATAAATTTATCAATTGAATAAAACAAGTTAGAATATTACAAGGCTTAATTTATTTTGTTGTATAAAAAAAATATATTTACGTTTTTCAATGAATAAATAAAAAAAAGTTTCATTGAAGTATTGAATTAACAAACTCGAAAACTGTATGTTTCAATTAATAATTACATTAAGTCTGAAAATGTTGGAGTTTCCATTGTCAAATTCTAAAATTTTATTCTCCATTATTAACCACCGTTGAAGTTTAAATTCTATGGTGATCCATTTGGTTTCATTGTGACAATTGAGCCAAATTAGTTACCATTGGCCTCAGCAGCCACCGTTTGGCCCTCATTTTTAAATTTTTTTACTGGAGGTTCATCAGGTGCTGGCAAACTGGATGAATCTTCTGTTAGGGCTTCAACTAATGGAGTTTGAGCCGATTCAGATGTTGATATAGAATCATTAGTAACATCATCTTCAGATTTATCACGTGAATCATCTTCTATAGCTAATTGATGACCATTTGATGGAGGTAATGGGTTACTTTCATCAGAGACCTGCTCATCCAACTGAAATAAAAATTTAGTTTAATATTAGAAGGAAAATAAACATAAAATAAAATATTTACCTTTATTTGATTAGCATTTCCATTTAAATGAGTTTCAGATTTAATTGGTTCACTTAATGGTTTTTTAGGAGCTTCTGGTACATTACATAAAAGTTCAGGTTTCAGTTCACTAGCTACATAATGTGTCCAAAGTGCTAATTCTACTGAATGTGGACTCCAAGTTCTTTCACTGCCTATTTTTTGAAATACATGAAAATTTTTTAATTTTAACCAACATAAATAAAAACTAATATTAAAAACACAATCTAACATTTATCCAGTTGTTTAACAAAAAATATAATGTGATATTAAACTTCAATTTTAATTTATAAAATTCAAAGTACAGTTTTATCTTTTATTTTTATAATTATAACTTATCGTATAAATTCAAATTTTTAAGATTTAATATACCTTTTAACTCAAAACATATTATGCAACATGGTATATTAAATATTAGGAATTTTAATTTTAGTTTATATGTTAAGTTATTATTATAAAAATAAAACTATATTTTGATTTTCATAGATTAAAATTTGGCAGTAAGAATAATTATAATATTTTAACATACTATATAAGGCATTAATAAAAAATACCTCATTGCTTAGCTACATAAAAATATTTTCAAATTTCTAGTACATTTATTTGTGGATAATATGATTAAAATCATAGTTCTACATTAAAGTTATTAAGTTTAATTTAACTGATATCAACTTACATTCACTATTTAGTCTTTCACAAGCGCTTTGGATATGAGAAACAAAATTCAAGTATTCTTTGGCAGTATAATCAATGCCTTCAATAGCAGGAATAGCTTTAAGACACTCATCAGCCATAAAAGGAGCCTTATCTGGAGCAGCTGCAGCTAAAAGAGCTAGATAATATTTGATAAATTAGTTTAGACAATAAGATATGATAAATACAATACCTATAATAATTTAGTAAAAATTAGAATGTCAAGACTCATAACACTAACCTGAAGCCATTGTTGTTCCAACACCTTTTAAATTGCTTAAAGCTGTAATAGCAAGTCCTAAGTTGGGTAGTTTTTTGAAAGCTTTCTTGGTTTCTGCCATAACTGCACGGGGTGTGTTGACTTTGATTAAATAATTTAATTGAGGATAAGTTTTTCCTCTCTAAAACAATAGTGTAAAATAAATAAAACACCTATATAATAATTTAATACTTTAGAAATATAATTATTTACAGTTTGTTTCCATCTCATTATTTGACATATTTCTTCATGATTTAGATGTGCATCTTTACCTCTTGATTTAATCTTTCCAGGTAATTCATTCTGGTACCTTTAGAAAAAAATATAATCATAATTTTACATAAGAATATTCTAGTAATATTATCAGATTATAAATTTAATTTAGTAATTATTGATAGACTACTATAGTAGAAAAACTAGAATATAAATGTTCAGTTTTCTAATGACAAATTTAAATTTGTTATAATCAAAGTATTCTAATTAAATTTTAGATCTGAGAAGGCTTAAGTGGCATTTAAAAATGTTATAAATTAGCTAACAAAATCAATTTAAAATATTTAAACAATTTTATGGATTATATGGATTATACACAAAAGTAAAAAAAAATAGCTTACTATTAATTATTACTTATGACATTTTCTTTCAATTATCTAATTTATATGAATATAATAATTGGATTATAAACACATATTTTATAATCTATTTATATACTATTTTATTGATTAAATTATTAGTCATGCAATAATTGGCCATCAGTGATAATCTTCAGACAATATTTACAAACATATGAATTTATGCCTATTAAGACATATATATATATATATATATATTTTAATATAATTTAGTGAAATGAATATTAATATAATTGTCAAAATGTTAAGTAAACAAATAGAAAATTCTATAGATGAATACATAGTTTTTAGCATGTTTACTTTATAAAACATAATGTAAGCACAATTTTAGTAAAAATTCAAATAATTAAATTACTACCATATATCTGGATTTTAATTTATTTATTTAAAAAGTAATAATAAATTTCGTGGAATCTGATAAGATTTAAAAATAACGTATATAAACATTTATATAAAATTAAACGTTATCTTAATTATGTAAATGTCACAAAGACATTTCGTACTTAATAAAATTTGTTAAGTTATAATCCCGTATTTAAATTCAATGATACTTTTGAAAAATAAAGAAAATGTAATAATAACAGTTTTCAAACATCCCTAAATAAATAAAAAATTAATACAAGGGCAACAGCAATCTCATTAATTATGTAATATATATATTTACCGTTATATGTGTACTATTATTAATATTAAGTTAATTTACTTATTAGGAATATTTAATATTCCTAATAAGTGAATATACCTACAAATAAATAAAAGTGCACATGACACAATTATATATTATTCTTCACTTAAATAATACTATTCAAGTGAAATAACGATAATTAAAAATTTAGAGACCACGAGGGAAAAAGACGAGCACGCTGTATAGTCTCCGATAGTCATTATCATAATTTCGGAATTTCTATAGAAACCCGTCGTGAGTTTGACCGCTTCCAATAGACTAATGTCGTGTGTAAATATTTGACATACAATATTTCGAATTTGATTTAACTAAAAAGTCGTAATCAAATAAAAAATATAAATAATGCATTTATATTCCAACAATTGCCACACATTCAGAAATTGTTATGGGCTCTAAAAACACCATTACACGGCTACAGGAACGTTTTCTCCACAAAGAAATCGTTAACGTCATCACGGCCTCGGTCGGTTACATAGCGGCGGCGGCAGGGCGACTGCCTCATACCAACCTAACGCACGTAACACGTATACAGAGCGTACCGAATGCAATTGCAAAATCCCGGAAACACCGCGGCAATACCAAAAATACACCACCCCACAACAACGTTATCTATATCATACAATAACGTTTCGCCGCACCGGCCGACTGATTAATGTAAAATATTTTATTTACTCACCAGTTGTCCAGCTTGATGAGTTCTTCGGGCTTTTTCGTCTTGCTCTCCGCCTTGACGCGCAACGCTTGCGGGTACAAGCCGAGAACATGCTCGAACTGGTTAGACGTACCCTCGACGAAAAAAGTCGCTGTATCCATAACCATTGTTCGTTAAATAATTTAGTAAAAAAAAAAATGTGACTTTCGAACGTTAACAAATCACTAAATAACTGTCGTTGGTTTCGAAATTTGTTTATTTTTAATTTCTACTGGTTAGACCATAAAATACGGGTAAGTTTGTACTACTATCACATGCCTGAATTATCGTATAAATTTCTAACGGATGGCTATAACGTCGAAATAAATTATAAATTGATGTGTATAAAAAAAAAAAAAAATTAATAACAAAAAATTACGAACGCGCAACCAGCACGAAACCTTATTATTATAACACTAAGCGAACAGAGCGTCCGTGTGCCCGCTCGCCGGAATAATACCGAATGCTGTATACAGTGTAGTTGAGTAGTATATAGCGAGCGCTGTTCGTGGGGAAAGAAAAATAACGTTTATTATACGACCAGGCGTGTGTGCGCCGCGGTATATGCGGTTCGATACGACGGGAACACTGGCAGCAGCGGCAACAGAGTACAGACACGAACGGCAAACGCGCTATGTCGACGGCGCGGGGGCCCCCGAAAACCCGGTGGAGCGATGCCGGTACGATGAGAGGGGCTGAAGGGGCATACACACACACCGTATCAAATGACCTCCGCCGCCACCGCAGC
Source organism: Daktulosphaira vitifoliae (assembly GCF_025091365.1). Classification (NCBI taxonomy): domain Eukaryota; kingdom Metazoa; phylum Arthropoda; class Insecta; order Hemiptera; family Phylloxeridae; genus Daktulosphaira; species Daktulosphaira vitifoliae. The sequence goes on along the minus strand of NW_026099575.1, from coordinate 27,139,171 downwards.
CGTCGTTACTCCCACCGAAAAGAGGTACGGTCGGTGTTGTAGTCAGACTGGTCGGAGAGTGCGCGCGGGGTTCTTTGTGCGCAGCATAGGGGAAATACGACTACGCTACATCGGCCGCCGTTGTTGCCATCGCCGGCTGCTGCCGTCGTTCGAGTTTATCGCTATAGACTAACCGTATTCGGCTTTTCCATCTACCCGTACGTTTCCTATGCATTTTATACGTAAACGAAAAACTAATCATCCGGTTTATCGCCGTACGGTCAGCTTTTATGCACAATTTGTTTCTTCTTGTAAAATGTCCCTTAACAGACATATCAAGCGATTGAATAGTTTTAAGGGTTCTCAAAATATGTGCATTGTCTAACGCATTTATTCTGGAATAAATTTTCATTATGATTTTTCTTTTAAAAGTATACTAATATGTATACGCAACTCAAATATATTTTTAAATATTTTATTGAATGGTCCGGGTCAATAAATGACAATGGAATACGTATTTGTTTTATTTCTCTTATATTGTTTGATTAGTTTTAAATGGGAATAACGACAAACAACACTGTCCGTATCTTAATCGCCGTATTTTTAATCTACAAGGAATCCCTTAGATTTTCATTAAATACTAATTAAATAAAATATATATCAGGATAAATATGATCCAGTCATTTTAACTAAAATAAGAATACAATTAATAATCTTTATAAAAAACCAAATTTATTTATAAACATTGTAGAAAAACAATAATACTGCTAAAAAAATCGACAAATGGGGCTTATCTACGCCTTGCAGTGAAATTTTAAATAATTTCATACAAAACAAACGAAAAGACACTTTTGATCAGCTGGTTTTTATGAATTTACGCGCCCTAAAATACTGATTCAAATTAAATTTTAAAAAAATGTTTATAATTAACTTTTAATTAAGTTTTAAAATTTGATTATTTTCAAATATAAACAATTTTAAAACGAAAAATACAATAAGCTTTAAATGATTGTTTGCTCAATTAATATTCTTTAATTTAATACTCGTTAAATTATTATGTTCCATCTAATAATTGAATTAATCTAATTTATAAGTATTAAGAGCAAACGAAAAAGCATCGTTTAATATTTTATTTGATTTACATAAATTAAAGGTAATAATCATAATTCATCTACTAACATATTAATTAAAATTGAGCTACATGTTAATATATGTATAAAAAATTCCAATTATAAAGTAGGTATTGGCATTATAAGCCTAATTAATGATTGATTAATGAAGTTAATATAAATACGATGTATTTTTATTTAAATATGGCAAAACCCCTAACATATATGTACATAATATTTTTTTTAGTATTTTTAATTTGCACTTAATTTCAAATAATTTTTCCAATTAAAATTTTAACCTGACATTTTGTTCTTTAAAATATTTGTTTAATCAAAACAAATAAAATAATCAAATAATTATAGTTTTTGTATTACATAAATATAATAAAAATGATTGATTATTATGGCCAATCATTTTTAAATTATTAAAATACATTTCCCAAGGATATTTTATACATTTTAAATTTATAATTTTTATTATAAGCAATAAAAATTGTGATGTATAAAAAAATGCATTCAATTTATAAGTGATTATTGTTAGTTAAATATCAATAAACTATTATTATTATGAAATAACTCATTATTAGTAATAAGTACTCGGTTACCTATTAAGATGAGTAAAACGATTATAGACTTAGGACTTAACTCTACTAATATTTATTAATATTATTAAAATTTAAGAGATTTTAAGAGGACGTAAAAATTAAAACCCGATGACCCCAAATATAAATTTTTGTAATCGCGCCAGCAATGTATTAAAAGGACTTTTTCAGTGTATAATAGTTACTATTTATGTAATTTTAAAAATACTTTCATTATTCAAATTTTCATATCAGTTAAAATTTTTTATATTGTTGATAATAGAAATTTTATTTGATGTTAAATCTTGATCAACAAATCATTTGTATATAGTTAACTAGAGTTCAATAAATAAGTGTTATCATTTCAGAATGACAGGGGTCTATTTCCGTATTGGATGCATATGTACTCTCATTTGAATCTCTAAAAAGATATTATCTTAGACAGTCAATACTTGTGTCAGAGCCTTCTAAACTTTCCACCGTTCTTATCAATCACTTTCGCCAACTAAGTTAATTCTATTAACATACTGAAGTTCTAAATTCAAATGTTCATAACACAAATCATGTACCACACAGTTTTATAAATGTTGCTATAGCCATTCATTTTTTTTCTAATACCATAAAAATATATTGTAAACTAATTATCGTAATAATTTAAAATAAAGTTTTGGAATTTTGAAGCTTTGCGCTACACGCGTGTCAAAAAGAAAAATGTTTTCATTACATAATAACTATTAAATTAATAATACATTGACCTGAAAATAATTACTACGTAATTTTAAATAGTTATTTGTACAAAAATTTCTCGATACTTAACTTTTTGAAGTACTTAAGGCAAAATATTTTATTTATACCTTCTAGTACCTTATTATTACTTATTACAGGCAGATATACACTATAATTTGCACTTTATAAATACAATATTTAATTTAAAACAGAAGTCAGAAAAACTGACATTTTTTAGATGTCGGTTTTTACTGACTTTAAGAAATCTTGAAATATTGTTCCAATATAAGTTATAATAAATATATAAGTAAGGTTTATTTGACTTTAACAAATCAAACAAGATAAACTCAACTTAGTATATTCCCTTCTAAAAGGCACAAGCGACAAGAGCTTAATGCTCGACAGATTAGTCAGATATGTACCTACATGGCCTTTGACTCGATGTGCTCTTGTTAAATTGTACGTAGAATACAAATGTGATCATAATTCCAGTATTCTTTTAAACAATCTTATATCTATACAACTACCAACTTTTCGTAGTAATGTTGGAAACGACACTTGTTAAACGTTTTGAGAGGTTGAAGAATACGGCCCCCTTAATTTGATCTACCTAATGTGTAACATTCATAGAGCAATTTACTTTGTCCGTTCCTTATTTCAACGTTTCGCCCTTAAGGTGTTAATACACCGAGTGATGGAAGCAGAGCACGTGGTTATTGATATCATATAACACTTGTGTACAACAATCATTATCCACACTCGGTTGTGCGGTGAGTGCGAGGGTATCGAAGCAAAGCGATATTGTAACACGTGGTAATACTTTATTATACACAATAATATAACACATACACTTGCCGTTGCCGCCGTCACCGTATTCTCGCTCAACGTACAAATCGCCGTTTTGTTTACGTTTTACCGTCTCTTTGTGCGTTTATGTGTGCGAGTGTGCGTATGAGTGTAATAATGAAGTGATCGGTCAAGGTCGGTGACCTATATAAATTCACGGTCTGGTAAATGGCAAGAGGTGAGTAGAGAGGAGGAGACAGGAGTCTGTCTGTCTCTCCCGGCGTCTGGCACCCTCCTCTATCACCCGCCACATCCATAACACCACCGTCAGCACCGCTGCCGCGGAGACGACGGTAATCCAAATAATTGAAATAAAAACACACACACACATACAGTTGCACAATATTATCTGAATACAAGTATGTGATGATGAACGGGGAAGAGGAAAACGGCGGTGGCGACCCGATGACTCACGTTCAGATGATCAAATATAGCGTGTAATAATATATTACATACGTATATAGCTCAATATATGTACATACCATACATACGTATACAGCCTGCATTATGTTGATGTATCTAGTAAAAATTATGTACTACCTGCGACACGTGTTCGGCGCATGCCGATTTTAGATGACGGCAAACACAGCGCTTGACCTCCGACGACCACTTAACCGCTGTCCATTGAGGAATAACATTGCCCTCCTGTTCCTCAACGACAACAAGTTTGTTAAACGGTAATTTTGTCGTCAATTTCCTTCGCTCTGTATACACACAGTGATGCAAAACCGCGAAAAATCGTGTCTTGATCGCAACAAAACAATACAGTTGTATTCTGAATATCTCACTTGAATGTTGTATGTTCATTGAATGTGTCTGATACAAAGAGTCAGTCGGACGAACATAATTGAAATTTCAAAAACCATAATAATAAACTGAGATTAAATGTATTTTCGGTAATGTACCATATTTAGTACAAAAATAAGTCGTCTCGTGGGAGAGGACAGTTGGCTAAAGCTCCCTGGCTAAAGCATTGATGCAATGAACGGTAAAAAGTTATGTAATTTATATCAAAGGGGCTGGGAGTTTACCCCAATAGGTTGATTGGTATATATATTATAAGAAGTGTTGCATACTTTTTAAAATTAAAACACATACTGTCAGTATGTGTTCAGCGTTGATAATGGCAACATTGNTAAAACACATACTGTCAGTATGTGTTCAGCGTTGATAATGGCCATATTATTCCAGAAATAGGTTTTTTTGTGGCTTTTTGAGTTAAATATTTGTAATATAGTTTTTAAATAATATCAGCTACAAGTGATCAATTTTTATTATGTTGCATATTTTGTCACTGTCAAAAATAACTATGAATGAAACGCGGGTTTAGTATCGTGCCTTTAATAATTAAAAGATAATAAAATCATCTCTAATAATTAAGTTGAAGTCTAAATTCGACGATGAAAATATTTTTTCATTCTATTTTTTATGTAATATATTTTTAAGTTCAAAAGTAATACAATTCGTTCAATCAATAAAATATTTTTTAAGATGTAGTCGTAAGTGAACACATTTTCAGATAACTTTTTTTGTTCACCATAATAAAGTGAGTTTTTAAAATTTAATTTGACACTCTTCGTTGAGAACGTCGATACGAAAATAACAACAAATGAAATTTTTGTAATATAAGACAGTTTTGCACGGGGAAACTTTTATCAAGTTATACTGATAACATTGTCTTCGATTTTTCACCAAATTATTAAGAAGAAATTTATCTATGATCTTACATTTTTATATTATATGATAACGCAACTCTAAAGTTATTTATTGAACATTGAAATACTAAAATATAGTAAATTTTACTAAAATTTTCTTGTGAATATTAAATACTAGAAATAATGTAAACGAAAAAATAAAAAGCTAAATCTCAGATAATTTTCTCATCAATAATTTGGTAAAAATGTTGGGAGTCTGTCATCGATGCATATAAAATAAAGTTGTTCTCCGCAAAACATGTTTATAACTGTTTTATTCTCTTTAACGGCGTCTCTTAAATTATTTAATTTCGATGAATTTGTTGTCATTTTTTTTTTATGGCAACAAGTATGTCAAATTACTAAATGTATTTTATAATTTTGACTAGCACTTGAAAGATTTATTTTATAAAATGAACAAATCAAAATTTTGTTTGACTAGGATAATATTCATAAGTCTTTCACTAACGACAATAATGGTTGACGAAGTTTATAAGAGTCCTATCTATTAAAAAGTGCGAGTTGTGTTTGGAATAATCGAACTGAATAGAATCCAGAACTCATTTAAGCGCGTACAGAAACAAACTTTTTTACGCCGTTTTTAATTACCCCAATCTCGGGACATTTTCTTCGGCGCTTTTAACGGTTCTATTTAATTAAACAATTACATAATTATTATTTTAAGATAACGTTCATGGTTAACGGAGATTAAGTTGTCACATATATACATATGTAATAAATAGTGTACAACAGTGTACAACAGTGTAAATGTTATGACAGATAAATTAATTATTTGTTTGTATACATGTTATTCTTCATGTATACAATTCTCGTCGATATACATAAGATGTGCAATGTAACCCAATTGTGCATATTACAACATATGGATTAAGTCAAACAGTATATAACAATGGATTTATAGAAAAAAAAAACATATTTGAGTTTGTAAAATAATGTGAATAATCGTATTATTAAGTATAATGTGTATCGTTATTATGAAGTTATTTAACATAACTCTTATGTTATTTTTATAATTGAACTTTTGTCAATAGTGTGCTCAAATACGTATACCAAAAATATATTTTTATTGAATTATACTTTATTTTTAAACACGTATGAAAATAAAAAAACGTGTACTTTATTTACATGTTACATTATTTCAATGTCACATCGATTTTTGAAGAAGTAACGAGATAAGATACAGGTACTCCTTATACATTTTGTATCAAGAAAGCTTTTAGAAAGTAGAATAGTTGAAGGGGAATTCACCCCTCCACAATCCCCTTTTTTTTCCGGTCAGCATTACTTCAGGGAGACCCCTCCACAACCCCACAAATATGATTTTATGTCCACGGAGGGCTCCGGCTCCATGTAATTATTATCATATAACTATAATGTGTATATTTTTATAATTCAATAACTATAATTATTAAATTATGAAATTAAACTTGATATGAGATTAACAAATTTTTATACCAAATGAGTTGAAACTTTCCGTCAAAATTAATTGTAATACTTCAAGCAAAATTGATTGAATTAATTATTTGATTTCTTAATTGAGTTATACAAAAAGCAAAATTCTCAATATCCAAATATTAAATTGCAATGATTTTGTTGGGTAAAACAATTTTATTTTTAACAAAATGTTCTGCTTGAGTTAATTCAGTTATGTATACAAATCATTTAGTTAGTATTGGTTTTCCCTTCTGGTAAATAACTAATCTAGCGCAATAAAATAATTAGAACACAGTGTACGAGTACTGAGTCGTCATGAAGATACAGAACGATAATACACAACTGTGTTATTGTTTTGCCGAGTGCCGAGTTTATATGAATGTTGAAGGTAACAATGCAACGCTATGCGTAATATGTTATTCTCGGACGAACACAATGCAATCGAGTTTTTGTTATTGTTTTGTTTTTTTCTTCGCCATTTCAATACAATAGGAAATTGCAAGTATTTATACAACAGCTCTTCACTCCAACTCTTATTTGAAAAATATCGTTAAATAGGTTGTAAACGACTGCAGTTATACATGTGCGTGTGACATCTGCCCAACCTGACTTGGCGTTGTAAAAAATGAACTATTGAAAATTTGGAGTCAGGTGCTAACTGCTTTCCTAATTGATGCCGAGGTGAATAAACATAAGGTGTTACCAATGATGTCAGCAGAAAAAAGTTACGAAGAGAGATATTTACACAAGAAAAAAATATTTGATAAATTAAAATAATATTTTCTATTTCTATAATAGTCTTATGTAATGGTATTTTTATACATTAGGTCTAAATGATAACTTTACTTTAATGGTAAGACCATTTCCATGCACTGGTCCTCCAGAACTTTTTTAATAACTATTATTTTTTCTCGGAAATTGTTCGTGAAGATATTGTTTAATAAATAGGTTGTTTTCGTGTTGAGTAAAATCATTTTAATGATTGAATAATATATCAAAACTCAAACATCATTCTCGTTCATGATAAATACCGATCTAAGATTGTGTTAAGGAACAAAAATGTTTTTTGTTGTTTATCTCTATTGTTGATAAAGATTGAGAGTACAAAATGTGTAAATTGTGAGCAACGTTTGTAAATAGTTAGTTTTAAAGATACGAATGTATTATTAATTTAAATACTAATGCAATGCACGCGAAAAATATCTTAAAATTCGACAATGTTTTTCGCTTTATAATATTTAAATATTATAATATTGTTGGCGATGTAACACGTTGCTCACTTCGTTGTGAGTTTGCCAACTTATTTTTATTTGTACAAACATATCGTCGAAGATATTTTTACTTATTTTATTTACATTTGAAAGTAAAGAGTTCCATAGGCAATAACTAACATTTTAATTAGAATATTAAGTTAGTTAAAAAAGTGTTTATTATTTGAAAAATGATTTCAGGTAATCTGTTTTTAATTATATTTCATACACGATGTAAATAATCGGTATTAACAATATAACTACAGTTATTTTGCACTTGTTTTAATGTTTAATCAACTAAATGCATATAGGTGCTACGACCTGTTTTATTGTTATACTTCAGATAATGAATACCGAGTAGGCAGACAGACATTACACTCGGTTACAACAATTTTAATTAAAACAAGATAAAAGTCCATCATTTAAATGAAAAATAATATTGCCACGAGAAAACATGATGTTTTGAAGCAGGTTATTTTCAAAAGCGGCCGTCATACAACTGTGTAGTTGTAATTTGTTTACTACATGGTATAGTTGAGCGTCGATGCTGTTAAAAAAATTCAACTAGAAATTTTCGCTAACGTTCCGTCGATGTCAGACACATAAGAAAGTAGACAATCGAAACAAATTGAATTTCGAAAATCCGTTACTATTTTTTATATTCGTCCTTTTTCGTAATTTTTTGAAAACACATTTGCAATTATGTAATCAGATATTAAACGAATAAAATAAAACTCTATTCGAATGTTTTCTGACAATTCGAGAATAGTTTTATAAATAATTTAAATTGTAATCAGGTCATAGTGGCCGATAAATTGAAAATTAGGATTGTGCAAAAAGACAGGGAAAATAATCCGGCGGGTATTGCATTAGTGGGGTCTGCGACGGGTATTGGTGCCACGATGGTGCGGGACAGCCGGTCGGCGGCGACGGCAATGTTATTAATTTTTTTTATATTTCATGTTTTTCAATGCGACCCGACTACGATTCCGGCGACGGCGGCAGCTGCCCGACGACCACCGGGCTAGTGGCGCGGCCGATTTCCATCACGTTGCGCATGCGCAAATGCCACGGTCGTCGCCAACTGGTTGCCACGGGATCGGCGGCACCCGTCCGTTCGTTAGCATTGTATTCGGATTACTCACCACTGAACTCAGTCGTTCTCAAACCCGTCGTAACGTCTGACACACAACACGATTGCCGTCGTCCCGAAGTTTTGTAACCCATGCAAACGGCCTCGAACACATAGAGTGCGTCACGGTTGTCGTAGCCGGTCGATGGCGCGCGACATTTCGTTTCGATGGGGTCGTTTTGATAATACCACGTCGTTGTCTATGTAGGGGTTCCCAAACGTGTAAAATGAAATTGCACCAGCTACATCGCCATGTGTAATGAAACAGCAACAATATTTGAAACATATCTTGTTGTTGTACGACGTCTGTTTCGTCGTTATACCACCGGAAAACGACGATAATATTAACTTTAGAAAAGTATCTCATTATATTACTACAGACCAATAAAAAAAAAAAACAATTTTAAATGACTTAATTGTTGTGAAATTATTCTGTCAGTACGATCACGTTGTAATAAAACGTGTGTAAAAAATATCTTAACTGTTCTGAGAAAATTAAATCTTTAATAAAGATATAAAATAATCAACGAACTTTTGATGAATCCATCAAATTTTGACTTTCGCCATAAATGTTATCGATTAAACGGCATTTGACATTTTAATTAATAAGTTAATTTGCAAACACTAATTTGAATCGATTACCGAGGATAATAGAGTACTTGGATTTATATTTTCAAACAAAACAATTCAATTATAATTTTTTCTGTCGGTTTGCCCATTTTATGTCCATTAAATATTTCAGTCAACTGTTCGAAACTAAATTATAATTTAAGTATCAACTCCAATCCTCCGTTGGCATTCGTTTAAATTGTGATAATTGTTTACTCAGACAATTTTCGCCTTATTTGAGAGAGACTCGGGCCGAAAATTCGATCGATCGATTGGAATTACGAATCGAGTGTGAAGAAAAATCATTAAAAAGCACTATTTTTTTTCCAGCTCAATTGCTCAGAGATGTTTTTCTAAGCGAAACTGTGACGGTATTTCAAAGAATACTAGGGTCCTTCAACATAAGTGTAGTTAAAAAAAAAATGTTATCGTAAAGGTTATCTTGACTGGGGGACCCGGTCATTCCTTTATACGCTTTAGAACGTGTTATCTCGTTTGGTAACGTTCGCGTTTGACTGCGAGCAACACGTGGTCTGTCCGAAAAAGGCTGAGGTCGAAATAGTATAATTATAACGTCTATACATCAATATAATCTGTACATTATTTCTGTAAGTGTAATGACATCATCCCACCACTGTAGTAAAACACGGTCAATTGTTATGAATGTGCGCAGGATACAGATGCTACTGTAGACGTTGAAAACACGCACATGGTCAATGTAGTGGGTGGGGAAGAGTTAGCACGAGACGGTATCGTATAAAAGCATGCCGCCGAGTGATACTTTAGCGGCGCTTTGTATAGCACATACCACAGCATATCCATTGAGTGTGTGTAATACTTACGACGAGCCTACTTTCCACTTCCCTAGCCCGTCCGCCGTTTTCCCAATGAACCCAACTCGTTCCCGCCTGTCACAGGTTGAATACACCGTTATATTGTGTGTACGCCGGGGCCTACGAGGTTATGCAAACAGGTGGTCACGTGACAACGGCCACAACGTGTCTGCTGTGTTATTGTCGTTTTCAATTTCATCGACCATATGCATACCGCATTTATATAGTATATATATATATTTATATAGTTTATGTATATATATACATTTATATAGTGTAACCGAGATCGGAGACAACCTTCTCCTCGGAATCTCTTTATCTTTGTCGAGAAAAAACGACAAATGACCTATTTTCTTATCGTAACACAACATTTTAAAACGCCCAACAGCCTTTGTGAAAATTATTTGTTCAAAATCAAATAGTTTTACTGTTATTTTGGTCAATAGAAATCACTTTTAGGGTTTTTAAATTAACTTAGTCAATGATAAAATATATCTTACATTGTACTCAATATCCTTGAGCGTTTTTCAGTGAGTAAAATATTTGATGTATAGTAGTGTTTTGGGCGGTATACTAACAATTTTTTTATTTAACGTATGTCCTTAAATAAGAAAAAAGTTTTTTTTTTAAATCATACTGGATAATATTTAATTATTTTTTAAATATTACGTAAAAATTTGTCGCCTAACGTTTGCAATTGTTATATTAGACTTCTAACCGAGAAATATATGTACCGATGTCACGATTTTACTTATTTTGACCTTTTGTTTTTTATTTAATGGGGCGCCTAAAAACATTGACCAGGTAGCGCCAAATGTCCAGATGTGGCCCTGATTATGCCACTGATAAGATTAACTAATAGGGTGATTAATCAACGTAAGGTAACCGGAAATGAAGCTCTTTGTTTACTTAAAATTAATTCTGACAAGTTATTGTACTCAAGTTCATATTTTTCCAAAAAATTATAATCCAGGGGAACCTAGGTAAGGTGAAAGGGGACATCATAACAAAAAATCTCGATTGTTTTTACGTTCCATACTGATACTGATTACGTATAGATGTCTAGTTATTGTTGTTCCAGAGAATGAATAGCCATCCTTCAAAGTAAAAGCCAACTTTTACTAATAACTTTCGAGCCTCTATTTATGTTATGTGGTGCACAGCCAACAAATAAACAAGTAGTTGTAAAATATGTCCATTATTACTCATTAGTTTGTTAATTGTTCTTCTATTTGACTAATAGAGTACCTAATCAGTATTTCATAATACCATCGTTTTATTAGATTAAATTTCACTTGTGATATTTGTAACTGTTGTTAATTCTCAAACAAAGAAAAAACCTCCCTTTAAAAACGAAAGCAGTCATATAAAAAAAAAATATTTCTATTTGAACATTTTAACAACACTAAAAAATACATTCAACTATAAAGACTTTACAACAAAAAGTGATTCACTACTTCGACATACTTTTTGAACAAAACTGACTGAGTCATGTTCAATTCAAAGTAGGGAGCAACACAATTTTCATAGCGTTCTGCATTGAAATTGTAGTACAAAAATAAAAATATTTTATACAATGTCAGTTGATTAATCAAGTTGATTCCACTATGAATAAATTATTTGAATTATACGAAAAATATTACAATTCATTATGTTCCTGACAAATTTACATGCACTTATACATATTAATAAAAAATTCATAGAAAAAATGTGTTTTTATTCACTCTGGCTAAGCAAAATATTATTGTACGTGTCATTTTTAAGTAAAAGGAGTCAACACTCCGACCTACGGTCAAGATTTATGTTTAGTTAGTATAGTCGTGGGTCAGCATGTATTTTTTAGTTCTCGTTAGTGTCTACAATTTACTGTGCTCATATCAAATTCAACCCTAAACTATTAGGATGTTAATCCACTGTGCATTAACCGAAAGGTGGTCATTGTAGAGTAAATCAAAATATTAAAATTTTCATAAAAAAAAAAATAAATAGAATATTATACGACAAGGTGTTAATACTGTCGTTTTTAATTTCGCACCTGACCTATCATTATAATACAGTTTTCCATTAACTTTTTATAATCATTCATTTACTGCTTTTTATGTGGCTCATGTGAAAATATTCATCAAAATTTTAACTCATATTTTTTTGTTTATTTGGATAACTATCAACTAAACCAAATTAACTACATTTTTTAAAAGAATTTTTTTAATGTTTGAAGATTGCTCTTCTTCAAATTGTAAAAAATGCAAAAAATAATGACACTCTTCTCAAATGTCATGACGACGTGATTTGCGAATTCCAGTGGCAGTGAACATTGTGTAGTGTTTGGAATGACGTAAGCACATCAAATCTCTATTGAACGGTATTTTTATTTATGTTATATACTCTTTTTAGATTATTATACAATTCGCCGACAATCAATAAATAATTTGTGTAGATGTAATACGTAGTTTTTTAGCATATCGCATTTCACCTGGTTAAAACTCAGCATTTGGCAGTTTTTTGATTCAACTGAAACGACCGGTAAGATTGTAAATAATGTTGATTGTCAATCATTGATATTTCATTTATAATTTAAGAATTCACAATAATGCTCATTAGAAAAACAAGCAATCTCTATAATATTTTAAAAAAAATTAATTTTTTATTCATTAGGCATCAATTATTATATATTTAGAAATTTAATTATAAATAAATATCGCATGCATAGAATGCTATACAAGAGAATGATTGATGAATAAAATTAATTCAAACAGCTATTATCATATCTTCACTTATTATTCGGTTTCTTAACATTATTAATATAATGATGTAGTATTGTTTATAGTAACTTGTTTACTTAACTCGTTCATTCATTGTGTACCGGTATTTAAAAAAAAAGAAATATTAAATGTAACACTTAATATTTTATTAGCTTCGACGCGAAGCCCAGCAGATATTAATTTTTATGTATAAAAGTAATAAAAAAATCCTAATATTATTTGCTTATAACTTAATAGTAAAGTGCATTTTTTATTTATTCTGTAATATCAAAGTTCAAGGAAAGTATACTTTTAGTTTAACAGTTTTTCTAATAATAAAATTTTGTTTTGCTCAAAATATTTTTAAATATATTTTTATTGAACTATCTACAATAATTATATTTTTACCGAACCCATATATAGAGTATTCAGTAAGTAAGGAAACGGGTTTCTATTGTTCTAATCGTTTGTAACAATTTACCCGTTTCCTTAATTACTGAAAACTCTGTATATAATTAAAATGTTAGTAACAGGGTTTTGTGTGGGTTTTTTATTGAACTAAATTTTACTAATTATTTGAATTATAATAATTACAATTCAATTATTATTTTGATGTATTTATAAATACATTTTATGCTTTATGTCATGAATGAATCTTATTCTTAACCTTGATCAAAGAAAAATGTTTAAAAAATTTTTTATTTATTCGACAAAATTGATGAAATTTCTGACACATTTCAAATATTTAATTGAAGTCTCTCAATTTCTAATTATATCTTCTTAACCAACTTAATTTTTTTAATTGCACTTCTATATGTTTTTCTCTGTTAGAGTTATCTATATAATGTATGATTATTTAAATATTATTGGTGTGTACTAATTAGAAAATGTCTACTTAAGTTTACATATATTCTAATTACTCTGAATTTTAAAAAATAAAAGATTTGTTATATGGAACACTATTTAGTTAAAATAGTATATAATTTAAATGTTGCAATCGTTAAAAACCAGTTTGGACTTTAAGACGACCGGTTAGTATTGTTCAATACTTGAAATTTTATTAAAACATAAAATACAATTACTAAATATTACAAAAAAAACAATTTGTTTTTTATGAAATACAAAGAAATAACAATGAAATAATAATTTTTTGCGACATTATTTTCAGCTTTTAAGTTTAAAATCAATTGTTTTCTTTCAAATTGGATATTGTAGACTAAAATAATTCAATTCAATTTTTTATAGCAATTATACTCCATATAATTAATTGGAGATTATTTTGTCTAGAAATTAACAGTTTAAGTCTATTTGAATAGTATTTGATATTGGAAGTCTTCTGCGGGAAATTTTACTTTGTGCAAGATTTAAAAATCAACTATCCATATAAATTTTAATTACAATATTTATAAGGAAAATTATGAAATAATTTTTTTAATTACTCATGGAAGGCTGTAGACCATAACTAGTATATTACCTAAAATTTATATAGCTTGTGCTGTGTAATTCATTATGCATTAATCAGCTTCGGTCTGATTCATGCGGTTTGATGATTCTATATTAGATTGTAAGATCTGACTGAGATTGAATTCAGTTGATTAATACCTGGAACTTGAATAAAGCTTAAAATTAAGCATAAAATTCTATGGTGATATATTGTAATAGATTTAAAAACTAAAAAGGGTTGGATAAAGAAGGTGATAATTTTCTTAAAGCTCTCCTAAATTTTTTAATCTTTTTCAGTTGAAGTAGATTTACTTAGGAAAGCTTCCACGTATATAGAATGGATGTTGTTTGTGTTTTAAGGCGCCAGAAGTCTTAAGAATACTCCTCGAAATGTTAAACTATTTTAAATCGATAGTTAAACAATTTTGTCATATGCTCAGTTATTAGTCATAGAATCATTTCCTTTACTCCTAAACTCATGACTAAAGATTTTACCAATAGTTAGTATAAAAATTATAATTTGTTTATGACCTAAAATGTATTGGGAGTTGGCGGACCTAAAGTACCAAACTTTATTAAAAATTATTATAACACACAGAGAGACAAAATTGATCCAATTAAAACAGACCATAATCAATAATAAAGGTTATCCCCTTTTCTTAAATATTTTTCATTAAAAATTTGAAATCCATATTGCATTTGATACGGATATTGAGCTCAAACGATCAAACTAATACAATTGCCGGATTATAATTTTTATTTATTTAAACTGATGCAAAATCAATGTGAGGTATGAAATATCACATTTATTGTACAATAATCTCCATTGTATAGGGACCGAAAAAATATGAATTTGAAGTGAAATATTACAATGATGGCGTTCCAAGAAGAAAGCGCTGCTTCATAGTGCGCCGTGGCGGAGGTTGAATAACCCGCAATTATATAGCTGTACTGTACTGTATTGATTTTGTATTTCCAACGGCAGTATTCCGAGAATTCATTTGTTCGCGCTTATGTAACTAATATTGTATTTTATCTAAAATTAATAATACTAATACTTGGTGACGAACTATAAAAGTTAAAAGGAATTACGAACGCCAAAGGTTGTAGAGATATAAGGGAATCTTGATGTCTAGGAGATATCACGAGGCTTCGAGAAGTCACAAGATTTTCTACTCATGTTATCTGCTAAACGATCTCTAGAGTAAAAATAATTTTATACATGAATAATTGTGTAAAATGGAAGAATAAACCAAAAACGTCTCCTAATCATTTATACAATATACGCTAATGTCTTATGATCATAATTGAATCATGTTTCAATGACATCATTCAATGGTTTCATTATTTAATGAAACATCAGGCACTCATTATTAAAGTTATAAAATTTAACGCATACTAATTATATATATATATATTTTATTGTAATCGTATATCAACATGATAAACGATGTACATGATGTCTTAATTAACATTCATTTTTTATAAATAATTGATGCACCATACCGTTTACACGTATGATGCTATAACGCTTAAGCAAATATTACCTATGCTAAATAATACAGTATTATTATTGCATTATAATTAATTAAAAATCTATTTATGTACAAAAATAGAAATATTCAAATTACCATTTATATGATTAAAGCAAACGGACAAGAATAATCACATTCTTTAAATTAAATTTTATGAGACGCAAATGCAAGACTAAAATTATAACTGCTGTAACGTAACAATAATTGTTATTATTTTTATGTAATACATGTATAGATAATTACAATTATTTATACATTATTTAGAAAGGATCGCATTTAGAATTTGAATTTTAAAGGGTAATTTAAAGGGGGCAATAGATCTCCAGCAATCTTGAAGCAATGATTTATACTTATTAAAATTTTGTATTTTTTCATTTTTTCTCATTAAATATTTTTTGTGTGTTTACTATATGTAAGCAGTTGCNTATACATTATTTAGAAAGGATCGCATTTAGAATTTGAATTTTAAAGGGTAATTTAAAGGGGGCAATAGATCTCCAGCAATCTTTGAAGCAATGATTTATACTTATTAAAATTTTGTATTTTTTCATTTTTTCTCATTAAATATTTTTTGTGTGTTTACTATGTAAGCAGTTGGGTTTTCACTTTAATAAGTACTACCTTGGATATCACGTTTAAAAAACTGTTAAAATTATACTAATATTAATTTAGAAGTATTAATTTTTTGTTAAACACAATTTATTTAAAATACAAAACAATAAACAAACATAACAGAAAATTTACAAGGACTACATATGTATTTAGTTATTTTATCTAAATGGTGTATAAAATATACAGTTTTCTATACATTATTGTCTATTAATTATTAATGAATTCATGCTATGACGCAACGAAATTAATGAAAAAAATCAAACTTAGTTTAGATAACTAAATTATATCCATTAAAATTTAACTAAAAATTACCAAAGTCTGCAACAGAATTATTTTGAGTGGCGGCTGTTCCCATGGGATACATCATCCCCCCCTTGGCACGCGATTGGTTGAGGTATTTTTTCTTCATTTATTACATTATGAATTTTGGAAAGTGACGAGTAATAGTTTTCAATAAATTTAAAAGATACTACTAAAAAAAATACGATGCGAAGCTGAGAAGGTATTTAAATATTTAAAAGGTATGTTCATTCATTGTTTTATATACTTCAGTGGTGCAACTACAGGGGAGCTGCAGCATACTCATAAATATTATTTTAGTTGTATCTTTGGCGGTCTTCTAAAAAAATATGTTTTTCCTTTCAAAGATAGAATTATAATTAGTAAATACGGTCATATCTATATAAATAAATATGTATAATGTAAATAGTTATTAATTTTGTTTATATTTATTCAACCACAATTTGTAAAATAATATAAAACTTGGTCGATATAAAATTATTATATTGCAATTTTAAAATAATATGTAGTTTAAATACATTCATAAAAATCATTATGGTTTGTAATAATTAGTTACTTTCATTATGTAACAATTTTACACACAAATAATAAAATTATAATTTTTATGATTTATATCTATACTTTATCAAAAATAAAGCATTATTAACTAAATAAAAAATAAGTTGATTTAAAATTGTTTTACATGATGACTAAACACATTTTTAATTTATTAAGTATATTGGTTAAGGAAAATGGTTTTGGTAAAATTAATCTAAAAATTATTTTATTATTACTCTAAGTAAAATATTAATAATTTTCAAGTGTATAATTGTCTTTTAGACGTAAAAAAATTAATTTGTTTGCAAGTAAAATAATCAAATTCAAATAAATTAATACATTCATAAAGTTAAAATAAAATATCATATGTCAAACACGAATTTCTATTGCTATTATGTATAGCAATTCAATTTGGAACAAATAAACATTTTTCCACATAAATGATTTTTATTAAATTTTTCAACAAAAAACAAATAGTCATAACATTAATAATTTAAACAATCAATGCTTCTAAATATAACATAATAAAACAATGGCACATTTAATAAACAGTTATTTTTTTATTATAATATATAACTAATCTTTAATAACTATTTATATTTAAATAAATTAAACAGTTTCAATTAAGTTGAAAATAGCTTTGATTTGATTTTGTAATATGCAAATTTGGTGAACTTTAATAACTAAGTTTGGTATAATTTTTTGGTTATTTTTGTATAAACTAAAATCTTATACACTAATAGTTTCTCTGAAAAAAGACTAAATAGAGAAAAATCTTTATGTATTTTTTAAATAATTATTGTTTTAAAACTGTGTACAATGGCAACATAATTTAAGTTTTCCTTAAAAGAACATTTCTTTTTTAAATAATATTTATTTTCTTTCCATTTATTTTTTGAAGACAAATTGAAATATATAATTCTATAAAAGGATTTATATAATGGAAATCTCCTATACTGTAAACAGTTTTATTTTTTTACTAAGTGAATAAATATATACAATGGAAATCCTTAAATTGTTTTTGTAAAACAAAGTTATAGTATTTTAACTACTGAATTACAAAGCACAGCCAAATTTCCTACTTTGACATATAGTAAACGTAATTTTCTAATTATATTCTTCAATAAAATAATGTCATTCATACTTAGAGGCACTTAAGTAATCAAATAAAGATTGTGCTAATGGTTTAAATACCCATATTACGATTAAACGTACACATATTATTAACACAATATTGAATTTAAAAAATATAGGAAACAGTACTTATAAGTGTTATGTCATTTTACAAAATAAAACTAGTTGCAGTGCTAATATAATTCATTTAAATTAAATTTCATAACTCAAAAATTCACTAGAGTTCTAATTTTTTAAATATATAAACTTAATTGTGCGAACTAAAACATTCCAAACATATTATTTAACCGTTAACTAAAATAAAACTAAAACATGTTTCAAACACATTAATTAACGAGATCCCAAATTAATAATTATAACTAAAATCCAGTAGCTCCAAGCGTGTGTCGTATTTGTTCAAAACTTAGCCAAAATGTCAGTGACCATGGGGCCATTCTAATCCAAACTGGTAGGAAACCTTTATAAAGAGCTAGAAACCCTTCATTTTCAACAGTCTTAATTAAACAGTCCACTGATCCTTTATATACTAAGCCACTAAAGAAAAATATTATTAAATATAAATATAAAAAAGTATATTTTACACAAAATATTGAAGTAAAGTAAAACGTACATGCCATTTTTGTCAGTAGGTTGATTCATAACACGTGTTTTTACAACATCAGCTGGTGTACCCATTGTTGCAGCAACCAAACCCGCACAGACACTAAAAATATTTTTAACTAATATCCATAAAATCGTTTTATTTAGACAAGTTTTTAAGTATACCTAGATAAACAATGTAAAAGATGTGAATCAGGTAATCCAGTTTTAAGCATAATTAGTTGTTTAGCTGTATCATAAGTGGTTAAGTCTCCCAAATTTACTAGAGCCGCTCGTTGTACATTTGGTATTGAGCCTTTCCATAAACCACGATAACCACTTTCAGCTAAAATTTTTTTAAATGCATGTGCAGTACCCAAAACTCTATAAAAATTGAAAAAAATCAATAAAAACTCTTAATATTTAAAAAAAATGTATACCTTGGTGGCTCTCCCATTAATCTACGTTTACCCTCCATTTGAATTTGAACTTTTATTAAATCTGCTGGACTAGCAATATATTGAGCTATTGCTCCAGATACTACACCACTTATAGCAGATTTCCTATGAAAATAATAATAACACTTTCTTATTGTTAGTATTTTACTTATAAAATAAACAACACTTTCTACCATATTGGGAATGATCCATCTGGATTTTTCATTAAAATCTGATCACGCATTGTTTCATATGAAACAATTCTAATTCCTGAGTATATTACATGTCTATATAATGCTGGTGATATTCCTTGCCATAATTTTAAGGCACCTTCTTCATTAACAATACCGATTGCTGTTTTTAGCATACCACGATATTTGACAGATTTTCCATTTGTAGTAGCTGCCTCTCCTTGAATCTGGAGACGAGTTTTAGTTAAATCTAGTGGATATGTAACTGAAATTAAAAATTTGAAAGTTAATATAAATGATTTATTTAATGAAATATTATTTCTAATATTGTAAAATATTAATATTAAAAAATACTTTTACTTATATTTTAACTAATTAAATAGAATAAAAATTTTATCAAAAATAGTTTTTTTCTATTACAATATAGTCATACTTTATTCTAGTATATTCTTAAAATACATTGTAACAAAGGGAAGCAAAAAAATTATTTATTATTAGATTTTCCTACTAAAAAACTAATTACATTATTATACATAAATATATTTTTGAATTTTCTCTTTGCTTTTAGAATTTTGAATATTTTTATATAATATAAATCAATAATTTTGATTAAAATTATTTAATGTAATCATTTTATTAGCTATTTTACATTTTACTAGTAAAATAATATAACAATACTTATTGAATACATACACAATTCAGCTACACTTGCAGCTACTACAGACACAATGTAAGTACACCAAAAAGTATCAGCATAATTGTACTCCTTTGTAGAAGGTGGGGCTTTTTCTTTGATAGTCACTACTTGTATATGCACCATTATATGGTCTGTAGAGTACTTTAATTCTCATG
The DNA here is from genome assembly GCF_025091365.1 of Daktulosphaira vitifoliae. Taxonomy (NCBI): domain Eukaryota; kingdom Metazoa; phylum Arthropoda; class Insecta; order Hemiptera; family Phylloxeridae; genus Daktulosphaira; species Daktulosphaira vitifoliae. The sequence continues at coordinate 27,118,596 of NW_026099575.1, read as the reverse complement.
AGAAATGTTATGTGAATTAGATATGTAATTGAAAAGTACTATAATTATAAGAAAATGTAAATTATAAAAAAAATCTTCTAATACTATTAAATCTTACGATTAGAGATCTTAACTATAAATTGTATAAAGTGTAAAATATTAAAGAACTGTTATCATGAGAACTATTAATTAAATGAGAATAGCAATACACAATGGACTTTATTCTCACTGATTAGCTAATATATTGAGCAAGAACACTTACCATTTAGAGGAAATGACCCTGTAGAGTTTTTAGTATTTTGTAATTAATAATATGTATTGACAAATATGACATTCAAAGACAACCATCTTTCAACGACAATAAGTAGTAGTTGTTGTATAAGACTGATAAGGAAAAAATTATCATATGGTTACTGAAGATAACTGATTACGAAACTATACAATAAAAATTAATAAATTATATATATATTTTTGCTTGACATTTAAAGTTGAGGTATTTTTTTTATATATATCTGTTCACTTTAGTATTTTATATTAGATACGTATTTATTTTTTCTGTTTAATGTTCTCCGTCAAACGTTAGCAATTGTAAGTGTTCAAAATCCATTTTGTGTGCTAAGTTCACCTCGAATTTCCTCCCAAAAAATAAAGACCTAGTAATAATATTTTTAGATGGTGCGCAATAATGATTTTTTTGTGATGAATGAAAAATATTGAAAAAATAAAATAATTAAATAAAAAATTAATCGATATTTTACGAGAAATTGATTTAAAGTAGGAAAATATATGAGTAACATTATTTTATGATTCAAAAAATTGTCACATATCCAGAGATTTTTCTATGAAGGAATTATTGCTAACCATTTTTTAGGTAATAAAAATAATTTTTTTATGATTTTCACTGAATTTGTAAATTTACTGTCTATACATTACGCAGCACATTTTTTATGTACTAATTAAACTTTTAATTCTTCGTTTTTTATCTCGAAATGAGTTATTTTTTATCTAAGTAGTATAAAAATAATTATTCACGTCAAAAAAGCGTAGTCAATAGAAAACATTTAATATATTCAAGTAATAAACTTCACCTTCTACACATGATATGATACTTTTTAATCATATATTATGCATATTTCAAGTTATTTTATGAATAAATTTACATTATATTGAACTTTTTACAAACATACTTAAAAGACATACTTAGTGAATATTTAAAATTGAAATTATTGAACATTTATTTAGTAATCTTATAAATTTTATTATGAGATGTAGATGATTATCTGTCTTATTTTTCTGTTAATTAGTTAGTCCTCGTTGTATGACATATTTGAAAGACTACTGTCAAAAGCGCCGGAACTATTTTTTACACAGGGGGCAAAAATTTAATGATCAAAACTAGGTCCCCTTAGATGTTACTAAGCTAAAAAGCGAGTTAAGCTATTTTTTGGTAGATTTTAGTGACTAAACTAATATTAATAATAAAGTTACACAATGATAAATTAGAATTTAAAATAAAACTGTTCTCATGCAAAACGGATTAATGCATAATAAGATATTTCAAATTAACGCTTTTAGTATTTGAATGTTAATAAAATGTATGTGTTGCATGTTTTTTGAGCTAAATATTTAAAAAATAGAAGGGAAATTCACTATTTACAAAACATGTAATATGTTATTAATGGCTTAAAATAAATCAATTGTAAAATGTAGAAAATAAAATTTCCAATTAAAAAAGTTTTACATATAGTAGAATTTCATAAAAAAGAAATGGTTATTAATTGCATTTTGGTTCAGATCCAAATTTTATAAAATTTTTAGAAACAATATTAATCAAAATTGTCCGACTACAAATTAAAATTACAGCTTTGTTTTAATTTTATAAACACAAAACCAATGGAGTATTTAAGGATTTATTTGGGAAATATACATAAAATCAATTTTCATTACACCCCATAAATTATCATTTTTTTTTTTTTTAAATCTTTATTGTGTAATTATTTTGTCAAAGCGAGATATGGTTGTCATATCTCCCCTTAAATATATAAGTACACATAACTGTTACAGAAATTAATATATAGAGGTGTTTAATTTAAAATATAATTATGTTTAATTTTTAGAAGGCATACTAACTAAACAGTATACATGTTATTTGTATAAAATCATTATACATAATAATTTATTACATTAAAAATATTAATAATTAATATGGTAATAATTACCGTTCTTCTATGATAATAATTGATATTTGACGTTACTATCTTAAATAATTTAATCAATTATTATCACATTTAATTATATGAATTATAAGTGGTATTGACTATATTTCACTTATGAAATGAAGATTTTTTTAATAGAACACTTATAGCATGATTAGAATTATTTGAATAATATAATTTAAGTAATTTAATCTTAGTTTAAACTCATATTAATCAGTTAATTATATGTAAAATGGGTTTAAAAAATATTAAGTTATATATATTTGCAATATTTTTAAACGAAATATGAACATTTATAATTATAATAATATTATATTCAAATATTAATACAAATAAAATACTTTAAATTTAAAGAACAAGTTTAAATTAGAGCCAAATGTAGGGAATACCATGTTGGTATATCTTAAACTCTGTACAAAAAACTTATAAGCAAATAAAAAAGTAGTTTGATATTTTATTGAGGTTTTGGAACACGCGTTTATAATATGTTTAAGGCTTCACAAATCATAGCGTTGGCATTGTCGAAATTCATTACGTATATATTAAAGTTAGTTTATCTTGAAGATGGCTGTTTTAGTGGCATTTGGGTAAAATTATTTTGAATAGACTCAAATTGGTGGTTGGTAGAATAGTTATTATTCTATTCTGCGTTCGGTACAAGAATTATTTCAATGTCCAATAAGAAAATTTTATGATCAGTTTTTAAGAGAAGAACAAAAAAATTAATATAATGAAAATATCGCATTTTCTCTGCTGATACAACCCTTTAATTTTTACGACCTATATGTCTTACCCGTCGATCAGAATAAAAGTCGCCACTGCACTCAATCATTGTACTTTTTTAGTTTTTAATAACTCATTTAAATTATTAAGTTTTAGTAAGTATTGAACCCAAAATATTAGGGAAAGTATACAAAATAGTCTTTTTTCTCATGTAAGTTCGCATGTCGATTTTTTTAAAGTCCTCAATGGTAATAATTTAAAATCACAAGTGTTAAAAATATAATTTTTCAAGTAATGAAATGCATTCATTATAATTCTGCACCCTTTTTTACGTGTCTTTTTCAGTTGGATTCTAAAATAAAAAAATTAATTAACGTCCTTTATTCTAAATTCTTTACTAATGGTTAATACTTAACAAATATTCTAGTGGTTTTAAAAAGAAAAAAATAGTACTTAATGTATTATTATTTCCATAAAAATTGCTAATGTTATCTAGTTAGATAACTAATAATGTTAAACTTTTGTACTAATCTTTCAAAAAAAAAAAAAATTAAAATTATGAGTATTATTTTTTTAATAAATATTAATGATGTAAATTAATTTTGTGTTTAATTTTTCAAAACTATTTGTAAATACATTTGAATTAGATAACAGAATTTTTAATAATATTTTGAAGATGAAATGTATTAATTTATCATAACTTATTTGTTTAAATGACATATTATTTAAAATGAACGAATATTTGGCTTAATCTGATAATAGGTGCAAAAGATCTCATCGATAATAATGAAAACTGTATAAAAGATATAGTAAAAATATTTATATTTATTAAATATTAATATATTTTAAAAATTGAGCAAATTATAATATTTGTTTATTACTATTTATTTATATCTATAATTTTTATGATTTTACACTTTAATAAAGTAACATAATAGTGATATTATTTTAGTTTTAATCATAATAGTAACATAAAATACTACAATGAGAAAAGGATACGTTTATACAATAATAATATTGTGTTTAATGCGCTCCATACTGAATGCTGTGACTAGAATACAAATTCTGTCAGAAAGGTTAAATAGAACAATAATCAACAAAGGGTGTTTATATAAAATCAAGTAGTAGGTAGGAAAATGCGGAGTGTATATTACAAGAGCCTTATAAATGTTCAAATGTGAAAACACAAACAACTATAGGCATAAGATTCTACGATATTATACAGAGTGTTCATTAACTAAGGAAACAGGCGAATTGTTATAAACAGTGAGAACAATAGCAACCCGTTTCCTTACTTACTTTACAGTATAACTGTATATATCAAATAGGCACAGTTTTAGCAAACTTTTTATTTATTAAGGTATTTGTATCAAAAATTATCTATTTATTTAAAACTTTAATAAATAAAAGTTTAATAAAATAATCTTGTAAGAGGCCATTACAGTATTATAGAGAAATATTATTAGCTAACTTTATAAAAAACTTAAAAAAAAGTACAATACTACAGATGATGTCAGAAAAAGGCGTCTCGGTTTTCAATATTTGCAGTTTTTTAGTTGTTAAAAAGCTAACCATTTCAATATTTGTGTGGATGAATAAATATAATATTGGCACATATAACATTTGTGCCCATGTTATTTTTATTTTTCTAACCTGTATATATATTTTTCTATACAATCCTTTGCACGTGACTTGATTTTTTCACGTACATCTTTTTATGAAACATTAACAGAGCTAATAGAAAATTTGCTAGAATATTAAAATTGAATCAATTTACGAAAGAGTAGTTATGAATTTCTTTCAAACAGAATCATATTTTATAAAATATAAAAATATTTTTTTTATAATTAACCTACTGGTTAATTGTACCAAATTTGAGTGGCGGTGGCAATCTTTTTCTTTGTATCAATTATTATTTAATTTTAAGGAAGTACAAAATATGTAAATACAATCTTGTTTACATTAATTAAATCGAATAAATTGTCTACGAACAAATCAAAAGATTTTTTTTTTTTCAATAATGTTTTCCGTATGAAACAAAGAAATGAAAAATACTACACTTCAAATAATTATAATATTTTTTCCATGTTTTCAGAATTGTCAAAAAACTCATTGGAATAATTATACAAGTAATAGTTGTAGATAAACTTTAAATGATATGCATTTAGATAATTATAACAAAAATAATTGAGTATATGCATAATGATTACAATTAACTACATATGTAACTATATAAATAATTTGATTATTAGTATTAAAAGTACAGTTCTTATTTTTGTAACATTTATAAATATAAATTAATTCTGTCATGAGACATAACTATAAAAAAAATTCAGTTATTATAAATTTCTTGAAATAAAGGATATTAGACTTATTCCAATAATCCTGTAGATTCATGTGTAACAAACTGAGAAATTGTTTCATATTAATTATTTTTCGATACGTTATTAAAATTTAAACAATTAAAATTATGTTATTATTACAGTTTTGAAAATATATTTCTGAATATTTTTTTTATTTTAACATACAATTTTTAAATTTCGTAAGTTATTCATTAAATGTTTGTACCTCCTGAATTATTTTTTTCTAAATCATTATTTTTTTATTTTGCTTTTATTAAGAAAGTATTAAGGTATAAGGCTTTGTTTTTATTATTGTCATTTTGGTTTTTTTAATATAAATTGATATTCAGTTTTTTCAAATGTAAAAAATTGTTGTAAATTAGATTCGACAAAAATTTGTAAGAGTATTTCAAATATATTTTTTAATCAAAGTTATTAGAATATGCTTTTGTGTTTTTATTTATTTTTTGAAAAAGTTTATATAAAAGTTAATAATCATGTTTTATAATAGAATTAATAAAAAAAATAATGGCTTACATGATTATTGTTTTTAAAGGCCGATTATCCATGGAAGACTAGTCGCTGGAACGTCTTTATAAATGTATAAAACACAGAAAAACCTTAATCTTGGCTTAGTTTTGAAAGATGTCCAATATTTTGCAATACACTTCTAAATCGGTTTTTTTTACGAATAATTGTATGATTTATAGATTTATTGTTTAATAATTCTTAGAAATCGATAAATATGGATCATTATTTTTTATCTTAAAGTATATTGTATTAAATTAAATTTATTAATGCAGGTTTAAAAAGGTTGGGTTTTTAAAACGTTATCAAAAATGAAAATAAGTAAAATTTTTATGATGATTGAGTCCTCACGGTACCTTAGTTGATGGTTAAATTTTCAAAAAATAAGTCGTTAGAAAGGCAAACGTTTGGAGTATTATTAATAAAACATTCACAATAATCAGTTAAGTTTTCTTATTGACTGTTTTATAATAACTGCAATTGTTTGGGAAATTTCCCGTTTTTACGAAAATTGTTTAAAATTATAGCGTTGGTTCATTGTGGAGCTGGATCCAATAATGCAGCTTCAAATGGATAAGTTTTGTGATCTTTAAACGTATCTTTGACAAAGTCGGTCCAGTAGGAGTGAAAGTAATCGCGTATACGGACACGAAAAAAAACATTGCAAAGTAAAACCAATAGCTTCTTAGCTACGCATCGAAGCTAAAAAAATCGCTTTAAACTTAATGTAACGGAAATTAAAAGTGGAAACAGAACTTCTATCAAGTTCAATAATAACTATCAAATACTGTACTAAGGATCGAATTTTTCAAAGTAATTTATTTGAGTTAAACGAAAATATTGGAAAATGAAACACTAGAAATAAAAAATGTCACAACTTTTTTTTGAGTACACATAGAGTGGATAACATTAAAGACAATTTTTACAAATTAATGTTTGTCGTATAACTATATAATTATAAATATTATTTTAATTATAGAAATTTAAAAAAATTGAAAAAATATTATTGAATATGTGTAAAGTTTTGTAGTTTACTCTAAATATTTGTATCTAATACAATACTTTACAAAAATTGTTTTCCTATTGAGCTTTCATATATTCTTAAAGAAATTACTTATAAAATGGAAAATAATTTAATATTTTTAGATCCGATTATTTATTTTATTTAAAAAGTTAAACGATTTTAGAATAGGTTAAAAAAATTATTTTAACAAAATATATTTTCAACTTAAAAGTTTTTAAACTTTAAACAAAATTTTCTCTTTAATTTTTACATTATTTAGCACCTTTTAATGTTGAAATCACTGTTTTAACTTTAAAACTACAAATTAAAATATAAAGAAAAATTGATAAGTACACGAAAGTGTATTTATGGTTACATTATTGCGTATTCATCAATTTATAATCGTTTATTATAATTATAATTTAAGTCTGAAAGGGTTAATTGTAATAAAAAATAAATTAAAAATAAGACAACTACGTTGTAGATTAGGATTGAAACGATTTTAAAAATCAAATTAAAAATCAAATTAAATATTGAATTGAAAATTGTTTATATAATTATGTTTTTTTTTAAACATTTAAACATTTTTGTGATATCTCAAGTTATTAATTTAGTACTAGTAAAATGATTGGTCAAATTTGATTTCAACCTATTTACATACAAATTTTATTCTTATGAAAATACCACTGTGGATAAAAAGTAAGTATTCCCATTTACTTTAATAATACTTAATGATGATAAATTTTATGATTGTATGAAATGTGTCAGGAGCTTGTACATACTATTATATATTACATACTATGTTAACATTTAGCATTAATATGTAAACACACGTGTAAACTAAATACACATAAACTAAAGAATTTATATTTTTGCTAACATTAGTATCACGTTTTGAATAATTTACTTCAACTAAGCTAAAATATATGTAAACTCTATGTAATAATCTTGGGTTTTGACTTAAATACTTCTAAAACTATAAAATAAGTATATAAAATGTAATTTATAAAACATAGAATGATGATAGATTATGAGCTACGTGTATTTTAATAAATGCACTAAAATAACATATTTTAATAAAATACTGCAGGCGTTTTACTTTATTTAAATGAACGTGGATAATCATACGGATCGATTTGTAAAATTTCGGGGTAAATTTGAATTTTTTTAAAGTACTTAGTAGATGAAATGCAGATAAACATATAATATTTTTGTAACTGATAAATAAATTTTATTGTTTTAAATAATAATAAAATAAAATAAAGTATAGAATTACGAACGCATCTATAATCTTTCATAAATTGCTTTTGTTCAAAAAATTGATTTAGTAGTTATAATGTTTTTAAATAATTTTTTAAGTTAATTTTAATTAAGGTTGCATGTTTATTAATTAAGGTTGCCAAAACAAAATTTATTTAGTTAAGTAAAAAATTGTTTATTTTATATACATTTTTCAATAAAAATATTTTTTTTCAAAATATAGGGAGTTATATTTTGATATATGCATTAATAAATGATATATTTCATCTGGTAATTAAGTTTTACAAACTTAGAAAATATATTCAATTAACATAGCATTTTTCGAACTATTTATTATAAATATAACATTGTACAATTATTTTTTAGTTTATTTTTTAAATCCAGTATAAAAAAAAAACTAATTGTACATCTAAAGATTTATAGTACATCTAAAGTAGTTTTCTGTTGAAATTATGTAGACTTTTTTAGTTTCATGTGAAGTTGAGAAGGTATTATTTTTACTTTTTTCAATGAGTTAAATAATAATTAATTTTGACACAGAAAAATGGTGAAATGTTCCTGAAGAACATTAATTTACAATCAGCACAATTTTTTTGAATTATTAGTTGTATCAAATAGAACAATAAAGTACCATTTTGTAATTAACATTGATAAGTTTTTCTGTGAATACAAATACAAAAATAAATACCTAAAAACGCATCAACCGTTTATAAGAAATATCTAGTGATAGATATATAAGGAAAGACAAATACCATATTACTTTATTTTTATAAATGTTTTATTATTAACATACAACATAAAACAATTGAATTTAGAATTTTCAAAATTTCTTAGTGTGCTACAATGATTACAATCCAATAACCCTCGAGATTTAATTACATTCTCATTTGATAAGTTTTTGAGGTAATACTTCTTAAATGATAAAAAATATTTCAATTTATTTTTACATATTATATTTGAATATTTCTAAAATTAAAATATTTTTTATTGGTTATTAGCCATTCTCTAGGTTATTGTTCCGAATATTTTCGACATTTGACCTTTACAAAAATATTACAGCAACTATATAATCGAAAAATACAGCATTGGGAATGTTGAACATAATTATGATTTATATAACAGCACGTATGCCAAATTTTGGGTTATTTATGAGGCTTACATTATACTGTGCTTGCATATTATACTTGTACGATGATAATAATTCAGATCTATGGATTGTTAACTGGGTGTCTTACAAGAATTTACAAAATCAAATAACTCGTATCGAAATTTAACTTATTGTCAGGTTTTTCACTTGTAAAATTATTATTATTATGATTAATAAATTGTTAATTATCATAAATAACATTGAATTAAGTCTGTATCTGGTCAAAACAGTCGGAAGGAGCTTGAAAAATGTATATACAAAAAGAACGATCAAATAATAATATAGAAATAAAAAATTTTATGTATACATTTCATAGTTATTTAACCCATTAAATTTTCCAGATGAAGTCTTGCGCAAATTAACTAATAACTTCAATATTTAGATATGTTTGAACTATATAGATGAAGTTATTGAAAATTTCTATGAATTAGTATTACTTTTCTCTGATTAGAAAATCTTTGAGTAGACACTCTGTTTTTTTTTAGAAATCTATTTATGGAAAATATTGTTGATTTTGACTATAGTTCAAATTTATGTGTTAAAATTTAAGTTACAAAATACAATTTATACAAAATTCGCATTTTGGATAATGATACAAATTAGAGTTCAGATAACCCATGCCACTTTGGTGGATCTCTCCGCTGATAAATGACTTGGTCCAATCACGCTTACCGAGGCCATCGGTCCTCCGTGGGCCTCGGGTCCGGGTCAATCTGGGTCGTACTTGCAGTCGATGCGTACGAGGGCAGCAGTAGCTATCAAAGTGAGTAACGTCAATGACATCAGTATTGCGGCTAACATGGCAATCTGGCCGCTGTGGAATAGTGACTTGGCAGATACGAATAAAAGCATAGTATGTAGCAAACACGCAGCCAACCATAGGGAGGTTAGTGTTATGGCTGATCGGACTGTTGGTCCTAGAAATCGAAATGGTTGTAGCCGAGGATCGCACTGGACCGACCGAAAACCACTGAAACCATGACTGGTATAAATACTGCCACCTGGAACACATAGAGATAATCGTTTTATTACCTTAAGGCAGTCACTACGCAATAAATAACAGTTTCTGAGATAATTGTATAGGAGGGTGAATATTTTCTAAAAATATGCTGATGACAAAAAAAATTATAAAAATGACATGTTAGCTCCTAACTATTAGGTAAAGACATTTCAAGACAAAGGATCTAAAATCAAAACTGCAAACATATCTAAAGTACACTCTAAATTAATACTGATATTAAATAATTGGGCTCCGAGACCCGTGTAGAATCAAGTTTTCAAACTGAAATTTATAAAATATCCAAAATTTAAATTTAGTCTCTACTGAAATTCAGGTAAAAATATAGCGCTCAATAAAATATATCTTCCACTAATCGTATATAAATGCAAAAAAGAGATACATCGTTTAGTGTAAAGAGAAATCAAATTTGATTGTCCGAACGTCAAAAATGCGTTTCAATATTTTATTCTACTGTAAAAATGGGTAATATTATTGGACATGTTCCCATTTTGCAGTTAATCGATATTAGGGTGTGTAATAGGAATTATTATCATCAGCTATTCTCGTTTAATTTAAAAAACCAAAATGGTTAGTATAAAATTATGAATACTAATATTTTTTATTTTTTTATGGCATTTCCTGATTTTATAACAATATGAAAATCATTATAAAATGTTCTCTACAGAAAGGGGATATGTCCATCAATTATCTACATAGGTTTCTTAGATTTAATAAATAAATAAATGTTAAAATTAACCATGAGAATATACATACTGTATAAAATGCGAAGAAATTTTATCTCACAAGAGAGCGGTTTTAAAATTGCACATCATTCGTACTTAAACACAATCGAATTTTATCAGTGTAAATATTAAATCTACGCATTTGTATACTACTAGCATGTTATAAATGGTAAATATTTTTATATAAATTTTGGTACACAACTTATACCAAAATTATCACTTTATATATCTTGCACTTTGCTATTTATTTAACGCATCATACACTCATATGATCAAACAATTTTCAATTATTACTATTGCCGTTGGTTTAAAAAAAGTGTAAATAACAATATAAGAGTAATTGATCACGTGTTAAGTTTCTATAAAGTGGCATATGACACTGTTTTAAAAAATTTAAACAGTTGAATATTTTGAAGTCATTGAAAGTTTTTGGCCATACGCTTAGTTGAGCTTATCGTTAGATCTGAGAGGATTTTTTATATTTAAGTATTAACTTGAAAATTTAATGAATAATATATTTACCTTTGCTTATTTGCTGAAATACGGCATAGTTTTTTTGTTCTCATTGAAATTTATTGTTCAAAACTAATTAAATACTATTACATGTATAAAATAACGTTAAATTCAACGTTATAATATATCTGAACATTAAACGATTTTTTTTTATATGATTCCTGCCACAGAGACGGCCTTTTTATATTACATTGAGCTTTTCTTCTTTTATATTTTTTTGAGTTTTTTATCACGTCATGAGGTATTAAATACTGCTATAAATTACATGATCCACAAATTGTTTAATTTAAAATAATTAAAATAAAAGAAAAAGGTTTTTTTTTAATATATAAAGGAAATACAGAAAACGGTAATAAATAAAATATTCTCGACTTTATACTTGAATTATTAAAATGACTTCTAGAAATTTTTCGATGAGACTAGTCCATAATGAAAGAAATGAGCTGATATTTTTTAGTAAATATTATAATATAAGTATAAAAGTACATTTCATAACAAAAAAATTATTACTAAATAATTAAATTTAAATAAAATAAAAATTCATCGTATATTACATATCCAAAATACTTAAAGTGTAAATATATATACTCCTTAGACCCCTCAAATTTACTTTCATCTCCAGAAATATTTAAATTATGTCATTTAACTAGCTTTGAAACCTACTGAGAGTTAAGTCAAAGGATTCCTCAGGTTTTGCGTTGTGAAAGTCGTAAGTATATATATTTACTTATAGGTAACTAAACTTAAGCAATATATTTGTAGTTTCTCAGTGTTATAACTTGATACAACTCATAAGATGTCTATTGAAATATTTATATGAACTTTATGTATACCTATCTATAAACCTTTTAAAGATAGAAATTTAATTAAATACTGTACAACATAATAATATTTATATATATATAACTTACTGTATAAAAACACGATATTAAAGTTTTTATTTAAAATTTTTTCGAAAAATAATTTATGTAAAGACATGATAAATTTAAGAAAAGCTTCATATAAAATTATATTAACTTCTTTGACAATTTATATTTTTCTTTAATAACTACAACGAGTTTTTTTTTACAATTCTGTAAAAAGGCAAAAGTTTAAAATTAATAATTTAATAGTTTTGTACATCACAAATAAGAGTATTTCTTTTTAAATATTATGATGTATTTAACCTCATTTATGTAATCTTTGTATTTAAGAACTTTTACCCGAGTATCACAAAATTATCAGCATTTTTATTCGTTTATTTTAATTAAATAAAATTCATTTAATCCAAGAATATTAGTTAAACGTTTAACAATTGCACAGCTTGAACCTCAATTAAAATTTTTAGCTTCGATGCGAATCATTTTTTTCACTTTTTTTTCTTAAAACTTCCATAACTTTTTCAAAAATAAACAAATCAACATAATTTTTTTTTTATACTAAAACCTTAGATATTTCCCTTTCATTTGATATCATTTTTTTGAAAATCTAACACTTAACCTGCTCATTGGGAGGGGGGGATTTAAAATAGCAACTTTTTTACAAAAACTAACTTTTTCAACTTAATTTTTGAAAATGTTCCGGAAATACTGCGTCCTTTAAACATATATCAAATTAAAGCTTATTTTATGTACTTTATGTATTTTATGTAATATTCTGCATGTAAACGGCTGCTGTAGTTAAAAAAACGCTAATTTTGTGTTAAAATTTTCGATTTTCGATTTTAAATTTTCAATTTAAAAATGCTATAACTTTTCGAAAAATGTATGTATTAGCACAAATTTTTTTTTTCTAAATACATTATAAGTACATCTTTTATTTGACATACTTTTTATTAAAATTGGACAATTTCCCCATATAAAGGGGGCGTTCAAAACTTGAAACATTTTATAAAAAATAGAATTTTTTCAAACTAACTTTTGAAAATGTTCCAGAAATACTGCGTCCTTTAAACATATTATTTTATTTATTATTTAAACAGTTTTATTTAATCTTAAATTAAAGCTTATATTATATACTTTACTATAAAAAAAAAAATTCGAAATATACATTTTCTTCTTGATGAAAATGGCTACCGTATTCAAAAATATGCTATTTTTGTGTTAAATTTCTGGGTTTTATATTTTATTTTATTTTAAAATATCTTATTAGGGAAATAAACTGACTTTCATGAATATTATATAATTTAATTGACATAGAATTAAGTTCATAAGACATAAGAAATGAAACTTATTAAATTTTTATACTTTTTTAAAGTCAAAAAAGTAATTTTTAAATTTGAATTAGCTTAAATTTCTAATTTTATCATGCGACGAAAACAACGAACAGTTGCCGAATCGGTAACACTTGTGTCTTTCACGCTTAGGGTACGAGATTCAAATCCACCTGTGTCGATTATTATTTTACAATTTTTTTGAGTTAGAAAACAATTTTCAAATCATTTGAATTTTATCTCATTAAATGACTTCAATAAATATCAAGGATCCCATCACTATAGTCTCCCCTCGTGAGAAGAAATTTCTTATTTATGTTAATATTATTTTACTATGTGGTTCTTTTTGTGGCAAAGATTTATTTTGCCAACCCTTACTAGACCTACTTTTTAACGATACGTCAAATGATTACAATTCGTATTCAGTTTAAGTTATTACTCTTAAAAATCGAAAAAATATTCCTTATTCAAATAAAATTAGCTTAACCAGCTTTTTCCATACCAACAATTAAAATCATTAATTTCTAATATTTTTAAAGTATTTATTGTCAAATAAGATTTGATATGATAAAAGTATTCAACAACAAAAGTAAATAATATTACTTTAGTAATTTATTAATTTTTTAACTCTATTTGTATGTGCTACTACCGGTCTATAACATTCCAAATTTTTTTGTAACATGTTGCTATATAAATCATAAATCTAAAAAAATTATTTTTAGCTTCACCTGAATTTAACGATGGATTTTTACAATTATAATCTAATTTTTAAAAACGCTCAATTGAATAGATTTTTTTAACAATTTTTTTTTATTGGTTCTTTTAGTTAAAGTAAATCATTAAAATTAATTCAGTTCTGTATATTTCAATTGGAGAACCTTTTCAAATATTAAAAGTTACTAGGATATGATTACTATTATTTTTATTTAAGTGATCTATTACGATAAAAATGTAAACAAAATCGAACTTTTCTGATAAATGTACTGTAAATAGTAATTATAAATTTGCTGACTGCATATTAATCTTAACAATTTCTTTTTTTCTATTTAATAATGTCAATTTCAAACTTGCAAGTTGAGCTAAAAGTTATGGTAATAAATTCATTTTTTTTTTTATATTAAATCTTTCACTTTAAAGGATAAAATAAAGTAGGTTCAAAATGATTACTTTTAACATATTAAAAATCAAAATAAATAATTATTTGATAACAATTAATTTTAAAAATTATATAATATATAATTAAAAGAATTACTAATCTGGGTATAATTAAGAAAATAGAAGTTGATGTTGCTTTTGGAATAATCCAACAATTCTAAAATTAAACACTATCTACAGATTTGCATCGAAGCGTTTCTTATGATACTGATTTTAATCACTGTCAGATTAAATGTATACTGGACCTAACTATGCAACGTCACCGCTGGGCTGGGTTTTTTTAACTATATTTTATTTATTATAAAGTTAATTATATTTATTTTTAAATATACTTAAGAATGGTATGAGAATATATAAAATCCCACTATGTTACTGTTTTTATATATATTTACTCAATAATGTCAATAATTCTTAATTTGCATGATAATTTAAAATGTAAAAAGATAATGGTATCCAATATAATTGATGATTAATATAATGTTAGTTTATAAGTTATAAATTCTCAATATTTTAAGAAACTATGACGTGCTTAAATTTTTTTTTTCTTTGCGATGTTTAAAGAATGAGTTCATGTTTAAAATTTGCAAAAACTGTTTGTTTTACCATACATAAATTTAAGTTTGAAATAATAATCTTTCATTTTGTTCAAAGAAACACTATATTAATTTTAGTAAAGCAATAATAATTAATATTATTTTATAATATTAGAAAATGATTAAATTAGTAGTGTATATTACTGGTGTCTTGTTGAGTTTAATTGGTATAGTATAGTTTTCTTAGTTAAATTTTGTTATATGCGTTGCTAATTTTCTATTTGAAAAACTTGTTTTCTCTATTAATTTTATTAACTTGTGTTGATAATCTTCTATAGGAAGTATTGTTAATTTTTTCCTATTAACTAACGTTAAGCTAAATTTTAATGTAAACAAAGAACGAAACAACTAGTTACAATTACTCAATTTGTTTCTAAGTAAACAACGTTCATTAATTATTAGCATCGAAAAAACATAATAAAAAATTAGAAAGTGAAACACGTTCACACCCAAAGACCCGACCGCTGCAGCAATACTGACTTATAACGACCAAGAGTGCTATCCGGAAACAATAATTTGAGGCTATTAAATTAATTAATTAATTAATTGAAATACCCATCATTCAAAATTTTGTTGTTTCTTTTCAAGAAAAATAGTTGTTCCAATCATATGTAAAGCATAGATTATACACAAAAATTAAAATAAAACTGCGACATTAAAATTTATATTATTAAAGTCAATGTTTTTACATTGTAAACAAAATACTTAATTTAGATAACTTATATATTATATTTATTATTATTATTATTAGTAATAGTATTTTTAATCATATTTAACGTCCTCTCTAATACCTAATTAACTCAACTAAGTAAGCTTTCCTATTTAGATTTAAAACTATTTTTAAATAATTTAATCTTAAAACAAACTCATTTTATTACAGCGCAATCACTAGCCAATGGACGTTTCTGTTCTGCACGCAAAAGATCTATTTGGGACAACATTGATCCTATATGTAATTAAAAATAAATTTAACCTTTAGTTATACTTTTTTTCTAATATTTTTAAAATTGGATAAAATATAGAGGATTCAGTGATATTACAACTGTTAACTTAAAATATACTTAAATTTATTTATTTAGTAAAATTTATTAACTGGCTAATTTATAGCCCTATAAGACTGTGAATTTCCTTCCATATTTTTGAGAGGGCTAAATGTTTTTTACAAATATTCTCCTTTTTGGTACCTAGGCAGAAGAGTGCAGACCAAAAATTACTAAAAATAAAAATAACACCATTTAAGCTTCTCCACCAATCTATATTTTAAATACTAATAATTTCCAATGTAATGGTTAAAATTTTGTAATCTAACAATGATTTTCTTATTTAAAACATTTTCTACTTTATAAGATAGTTTAATACATATATTTCCAATTAAAAAATAAAGTTGAAACCCCTATAAAATATAAGAGATGGATCTATAAATCATTTTACAACAGTTATGAGATACATATGTAACTAATAAAATGCAAACAATAATTTTCAAAAAAACATTATCTTAAGAGAAATCTAGTAACTATGGTTAAAATAATCACATCGTATATTTTGTAATTACGTACGGAACGACATATTATTATTAAAATAATATTTATATCTTACAAAATACAAATTATGTATTTCCAAATTTAAGAAAACTTATTAGCTTATGACTAAACATATTAAATTTCAGATAACCTATATGATACAATAAAAGGTAATTCGAAATTTATTTGTATATAACCAAGTATTTATTTTACTAACTATTATTCACATTCTAATAGAAATTTAAGTTAAATTTTGTTTTTATATTTTATTGATACCGCTCATTAAACTATAATATTTTAATAAAAATTATTCATCATATTTAGTGTCAATATAAATTAAAGTAAAATAAAATAAAAAAATATATTAAATATGTTTTATTATAACAGTAAAATTAATCAACTGTTTAATTTATAGATGATGCTGCAGATATATCTAATGGTAACTGAAAACATACTTATATGTATTTATTTAATCAAATGTATTAACAGGCTAATATGTAGCCTTATAGAACTGTGAATTTCATATACTAAAAAACATGATATAAGCCTGAAAATGTACATTAAAACCATATCATTAACACATTTGATAACAAATTTTTTAGAAGGCTAAATTTTTTTATATATTTTTCTTATAAATATTCCCATTTTTGGTACATAGTCGGAAGTCATAATGTGGACGAGATGTATTAGTTCAAAAATTGTTATCGATTAATTATTATATTTTAAATCATTTTTTATTTTATAAGTTAGTTTAATAATTATATTTCTTATAATGGAATAAAATATAAAATAAAATAACCATTCGTAAAATAATAGTAAAATTTATTAACTGTTTAATTTATAGATAATGCAGTAAATAATTTAGAAGGTAATGGAAAATATGCATATATTTATTTATTTAATTACAATAAATTTGATAAATAAATTATTTTGGTGATATCTAAATTTATTTAGATAATAGTAATATATTTCATTACCGATTTCCGGTTAAAATGTCATAACTTTTATTATTTACAATCGTAATTAAATTAACTAATTAATTATAATAATAAACAATTATTGTTAAAATAATTATTAATATCAAAGAAATATTTGGTGTAACTTTGACAACCCAAACTATCTATATAATTTTAACATGCAGCGTTTGTATAGATTTGTCATGTCATATTTGCCAACAAGAGACAAACTCAGTTACCTTATCCCCCTGTGGTCACATTATAGGAAACTATTGCGCAAATAAATTCTTAAAAGTTGAAATTAATTGTCCTTTTTGTAATAAAAAGATAGACAAATTTAAAAACTTAGGTAGGTAACATGAATCATATGCTTTTAAGTTAATTTTTTAATTTATACTGTATTAGAAAAATTATTAACGGATGAAATATTAAAATTAATTATAGTTCAGTTGGATGATTGTGAATTTGATAAACGAACCATATACCGATTTCGTGCCCTTACTGAAATAGAGTTTGGTCGTTTAAAGGATAGTATAGAGAATGGTATGACTGACGAAGAATTTATGGCACGTTTTTGGTTTCTTCGACGTTGCCAAGAACCTGATAGACTACTGCTGTGTTCCATTCAAGATCATATTATAACTAAAGAAGATCGTAAGAATATTGCAGAACTTAAGGCTCATCTTTTGTCGTCAAAGTCTTCCATAACTTCAGAACTAGAAATGTATCAAAAAACATTTAAACAAGAGTTAACTTATGATGAAAAAAGAGCATTGGATAGATTTTTTCATCGATTAAATTTTTATCATATAAAGTTCGAATTTGAAATACGAAAGATATACTTGAATTGCTTATAAGTTATAACGTAATTATTTATTGATTTATCAAATTAGTTTTTATAAAAAATATTGTTTATAAACACTATGAATTTTATACCTATTTGCCATACTAATCTTAATATTTATACAAAATTATTATTGTTTTGGTTTCAAATAAATAACTAAGTCTGTTTTGTGTATAAAATTTTATTTTAAAATATCTTACTAGGGAAATACACTGACTTTCATGAATATTATATAATTTAATTGACATAGAATTAAGTTCATAAGACATAAGAAATGAAACTTATTAAATTTTTATACTTTTTTAAAGTCAAAAAAGTAATTTTTAAATTTGAATTAGCTTAAATTTCTAATTTTATCATGCGACGAAAACAACGAACAGTTGCCGAATCGGTAACACTTGTGTCTTTCACGCTTAGGGTACGAGATTCAAATCCGCCTGTGTCGATTATTATTTTACAATTTTTTTGAGTTAGAAAACAATTTTCAAATCATTTGATTTTTATCTCAATTTGATTCAGTAATTTCAATAAATATTAAAGATCCCATTACTATACTAGACTATAGTCTCCCCTCGTGAGTAGAAATTTCTTATTCATGTTAATATTATTTTACTATGTGGTCTATAACATTCCAAATTTTTTTGTAACATGTTGCTATATAAATCATAAATCTAAAAAAATTATTTTTAGCTTCACCTGAATTTAACGATGGATTTTTACAATTATAATCTAATTTTTAAAAACGCTCAATTGAATAGATTTTTTTAACAACTTTTTTTTATTGGTTCTTTTAGTTAAAGTAAATCATTAAAATTAATTCAGTTCTGTATATTTCAATTGGAGAACCTTTTTAAATATTAAAAGTTACTAGGATATGATTACTATTATTTTTATTTAAGTGATCTATTACAATAAAAATGCAAACAAATTTTGAACTTTTCTGATAAATGTACTGTAAATAGTAATTATAAATTTGCTGACTGCATATTAATCTTAACAATTTCTTTTTTTCTATTTAATAATGTCAATTTCAAACTTGCAAGTTGAGCTAAAAGTTATGGTAATAAATTCATTTTTTTTTTTTTATTAAATCTTTCACTTTAAAGGACAAAACAAAGTAGGTTCAAAATGATTACTTTTAACATATTAAACATCAATATCAATAATAATTTGAAAACAATTCAATATAACAATTATTTAATATATAATTTTATATTATATTTTTGAATCTAAGAATTACTAATCTGGATATAATTAAGGAAATAGTTGATGTTGCTTTTGGAATAATCCAACAATTCTAAAATTAAACATTATCTACAGATTTGCATCGAAGCGTTTCTTATGATAGTGATTTTAATCACTGTCAGATTAAATCTATACTGGACCCAACTATACCACGTCCCCACTGTGCCGCGATCCCATTGTGCTGGGTTTTTTGTTTTGGATTTTAAGACTTCATTATTTTATTTCGCTGTTACCTAATTTTAATACTAATCGTATATATCATATATTATTATTATAGAATAATTTTTATATACATTTCATTATTAATATTATATATTAAACTAATATTCTATATTTTAATTTTATTAACATGAGATATTTATAATTTAAAATAATAACTTCAAACTATTTAATTTAATATATGGTAAAAAAGGCCACCATTTTATCAAATTTCAAAAAATTTCTTATGCTTTTGTGGCAATATTTATGCCTTTAACTGGAAAAATGACATTTGCAACATATTAGAATTTGATTCGAAAGTTAATTAGAAAAATAAATTAAATCTTGATTTCAGTTTTACATTTAAAACTTAGATAAAATTCATGTTTTTATTATTTAATAAAATTGTAAAAAAAGTTAGTTATTAATAATTATAAATAGGGTACAAACTGAGTGCTAATTTTAACATAAGGCGTAGAAAAGTTTCTTAGAAGGTTGTGACGTGTTTAAATTAGGTAAAAGTATATACATCTTTTGGCAGTTCATCCTTCAGATAATTTGAAGTAAATATGTGATCCTCTTAAAATATTTCCACGCTCGATGAATGACAATGAATTATAGTACTCTTAATACTTTGAAGTAAAATTAGAAGCAAACAATTTACCAACACGTGACAAAGCTCCTAACTTTTAATCATTGTCAATTAGAATTTGTTTTATCTTGATTAATCGTTTGTTTTAATTACATGGTCAACTTAACCTAAAACTTCACCTAAGAAACTCCTGATTTATACCTGCGAGGGTATTATAATTTTAATGAAAAGATTTATTTTGAATCTCTCAGAAGTTTGTGCTCGAGACAATTCGGAAGTTTATGTTGGTCTTTTCAAATTTGAATTATCAAAACTGTTTGTTGTTATAAATCAGTATTTTTTAAACATTTGGTTTGAAGTAATCTTATATGGTTTTGTTAGAAATTATAAATTACAAACCCCTAAAATTTGGCTTAAACCATCTCTGATTCATTAATTATATCACTTGGATGCTTTTTTGCATTATGATTTTAAATATTATTATCTAATTAAATTAGAAAAGTTTTCATCGATGATAGCCTGGCGTATCTTAGTTTTTAATAATCGATTAACGTTGACATTAATTAATATTCTATTTAGATATTAGCTGATAGATCTTTGTACATTATTAATATGATGATTACTTGAGACATTTGTGTCGTGTATCTAAACGTTATCTATGACTGTTAATGAGCAAAGTCATGGATATTATTATTTTGTTTAGAAACGATAACAACCGATAAATGATTATCAATATTGGTTTTGTTTATTGTGACCAAATAGTCTTTGCCATAGACGCACAATTATAATACTAATTTTAATTAAAGATTGATAAACTTTTATAAACTCAAAGTATTATATTTATTAGTTTGAAACCTAAAATTTAATAGTCCTTTAATATGAAAAAACAAATTTTTTAATATGAATTTAAAATAGTGCTTTGTTAAAAATACTTCATAGTACTCTAATTATTTAAATTTTTCATACATTAAAAATATAATTGTTATTATCAATATTTGTAATGAAAGAATTTATGATAATAATATTTGGTTTATGTATTGAACATATTTTGAGTTCTGATCCTTTGAGTTCTAAATATGGGCAGCTTATTTTTTCTTCAATTGTGAGTACTACATGTTGTAAATTTTTTATTTTTAAGCTTGTTTTGAAACAATCACATCATGTTTTTGTCTATTATTTTACTATTTTTCGTTTTGATCTTATTTAAATCCAATCGAACCTCAATGTTTGTAATATTTTCCTTTATTCATATGTAAGTGTTAAATTTTATTATAAGTACAATTATCCTTATATTTTGTTTAAGACAATGTTGTTTGAGCGATTAGAAAAAAATCGTTTCTATTGGATTACTGTAAAATGCAGCATATGTCCGTATTTTCAGATTATTTTCTTTTATTTATGCTGTGATTAGAGAATAATATACCAATAAATATTACTCATACACATGTATAATAAAAATTAAATAACTTTTTTGAAGATAAAAAATCAAATAAATTATATTTTACAGATTAAAAACATTTAAATTTAATATTACATTTATATAATAAGGAAATAAGATTATTATTAAGGTTTCTCGGCGAGAATGAGGCTTTAACATAATGATTTCCTTTAAAACAATAATAAATTCAAATTAAACTTCATGGAATTCTTTATTAATTGTCAAATAATATAAGAAGGCAAAAAAATGATGATAATAATAAATTAAAAATTATGACTATCAAAAGCAACGTTTAATAAAAAATTTTCTATAGTAAATTTCCCACATTTCCTATAGAAAATCAAGTTATTTGTGTGCTACAATAATTTTTATAAAGTTCAATACAATCAAACGAAATATTTGTTTAAAAAAAAGTAGAAAATAAAATACAAACTTAGATCTATAATTAAAGTTTTTCGAATGAAAGTTTAGAAATAGTAGTCTAGAATAACCTTTCACATATTCTTTCTAAAAATTCGAAAAATAAAACGCCTTCAAAATCAATTGTTGAAAAAAAATAAAATAAAATAATAAAAGTTTTACTCCGTCTATTAATTTGAACGAAAATACCGAAAGAGTGAAAAATTACACCCGTTAAATGATAATTGTAATTTTTGACACACTTTTCGAAAATATTTATAAACTTTAGCAAATACATAGATCTTTGTCAATTTAAATTTATAAATAATATTTTTCTGTTGATCTTTCAATGTTTCATAATAATATGCAATAATATTTTCTTATAAATATCCTATTTCACTCCCAAAACGT
The DNA here is from genome assembly GCF_025091365.1 of Daktulosphaira vitifoliae. Taxonomy (NCBI): domain Eukaryota; kingdom Metazoa; phylum Arthropoda; class Insecta; order Hemiptera; family Phylloxeridae; genus Daktulosphaira; species Daktulosphaira vitifoliae. The sequence continues at coordinate 27,095,600 of NW_026099575.1, read as the reverse complement.
AATCCATGGGAGTAACGTAATATCTGCTCCCATCTGTACCCTATACTTTTTTAATTAGTTCATTTGATAATAATATTCATATATTTTCTTTCGAATTTTGATAAATTTTTGGTAAAATGTCAATAATTGTGCTAAAAATTAAGTAAGGCAAGTAATAGTTTTCAAGATAATATGGATTGAACTAGTACTGTGTGATTTCATATCTACATATTATGGTATTTAATTCTTTTAGTATTGTCATTTGCATATCGCGAGTTAAAGTTGTTGATATTACATAAAATATAACCAACACAACAATACAATTGAAATAAATTATGGTAGATAATTAAACATAAACTGATAATTTTTTTGATTTTTTATTAATTATGTGTTCATTAAAATTCATATTTTCATTAAAAACCATGTTTACATATAGTTATTTGGACTATTTTATGCTATTAGAAAAATTCAGCTCATATATTATAATCCAGTTAAAAACGGCAACTATTGTTAACATTTTCCTAGTAATAAAAAGTTAGGCTTTTTCATTTATTTTTGCGTGATACATAAGTTGGTAAATCGCTCTCTCGAGTACCATAATTTGTTTTGAAAATATTCCATCTGAGAGTCATGTAAATTGACAAAAATACTATACACTTATTTCATTTATAAATTTCTTGCGTCAAGAATTTGTACAACAATGAAAAATATTATTAGTATGTCAACTTCATTAAAACCCAAAAAATCTTGTTCATATTTATTTTATAATATTTGCGTAAGAGAAGAATTTTTTCAAGTTAGACCATGAACTTTAAATTAGTAAAAGATTTATACATTTTATAATTTTGCATATTTAATTTCACAAAAACAGATAAAAATTTTTTTTTTTTTGGAAGCCTATTATATAATGTAATATGGTAATTGATCTAGTTATTTATTTTTATTTTTATTTCCCATACTTATTTTTTATGGGTAATATTTTTTATCTAATATTTATTTTAGTTATAATGTCTATGATTGTTTGACAAACAATGTTTGGGTTGCAATTGAATCTATTTGTTTATTTTTCGTTCTAATGAAATTATTTAATTAATTCTATTAATATTTATTTGAAGTTATCAATTTTTTTTTTTAACAAAGTTTATTAGTTTTCAAATAAAAAATAAATGTACGATAACACAAAATAAAACTAGACACAAATTGTTATAATTGAATTTTACCTATCACGAAAAATTATAATAAAAATGAATTTTTAGCTAATTAGAAGACCCTATTTAACTTAATATAACCATCGACTTTAGTGTGTTATGTTATACAAAAATCATAAGAAAATATTCACACTCTTTAGTAAATGAGTTTTAGTTAAACTATATGTTGTTATATATGATAACTATATGATTGTTTAGATTTTACATGTTTTAATTGTAAGAAGATATCTTACCAAAGATTTCTGTTTAACATGTTTGCATTTTTTCAAAAATATTTAAACTATGTAACTGAATACATAATAACTCATCAAAAATATTTTTATCACGAATTGATTAATAATTTCACATTTTAAATTTTAGTCGCAATAATGCTATTTCGTGTTGTATCGTTATTAATAATTTAACTAATAAAAGAGGATAGCAATAGAGTTTTATCGTGTCATGCGCTCAGTAGTTTAAAGAGAATGTATTATATAAAAAGAAATATTTTGGTTACAGCTATAAAAAAGTCCTGATAATATTAAAAAAAGGAAATAAAAATAATTGAATAACGGTTGATACTAAAAAAAGGATCTATAATTTTTTTTTCTTGTGGCCTTACAAACTATAATGATAACCCCAAACATTTAAGATATCAAAGAAAATTAACTGCTTTAAAAAAAAGTTTTAGTTTTAAAGAAAAATAATTACATCCAAACATTAATTCAATTGAAGTAAATAAATAGCATTAAAAACAGTAAAAATATATAAAAAATGTTACTTATAAAATGAATTATTTTTTAATATAATATTGAAACTGTAGATTTTATAATACATTATTTTATTACAATTAAAAAAGACATTTTTATTTATATAGTTCTTAAGTTATGAATTGAATTACATACATATCATTTACATAAAAATTATACGAAATAAAAGTTTATTATCTCTAGTTTGCTGCATTAAAATATAAAAAGTATGAGTCCTTTAAAGAAAAGTTATATTAGTTATAGAAATGTTTTCTGGTAATTCCGTTTTTAACGGTACCGTATGTTTGATACATTTTTTTAAATTTCTTAAATTTAAAGGAAGTTTTAACTAGATAGGTTCAACTCAATTAAAATCGGGTTCTTTTAACATATTAGACGTTAAAATCGGTCCATAGAATTTTTACGGACAAAAATAAAAAAAAAACACAGAATATCATAATATTATAAGTAATATTAATTCATATGTTATTATTGATATCGCATATTTATTTTTTATTTACACAATTTTTCTCTCAGATTTATAGGCATGGAGATCGATCAATAGTCAATGAATCGTATTATCAAGATAAATGGTCCAATAGTTCATTTTGGCCAATGGGATATGGTCAACTTACAGATGTAAGATAACGTTAATTCGGTTTAGTTACAAAAATAAAGGTTTCTCTGATATTCAGAAAACAAAAGTTGTTATTTTTATGTAGCAAATAATTATTGTTTTTAAATATATTATTACTTTTAGTTTGTAAAAAGTCTACGTAATTTGCACTTAGATCAGTTTTCTTTGCGTAATGTCAACTGCAAAGTTTCATCGATTTCTAAGCAATAAAAGAGTATAATAATTATTCGTAAAATTCTTTGTTCTATTAATTAAAATTCAAATCGCACTCTTTAGATACAGAATTAAAATCATTGTTGTTTACTGTAACGCCTTATTGTTCAATTTCACAAGTTTGTTAATAAATGCAATAAGTTTTATTCGGAAGTGTGATTTGTACTTTTCAAAAGTTTTAACGAGTATTTTATCATCATAATCAAAGACGTGTATTTCATGAAACTATTTTAAAGTGAATTAAGTCTAGTTAATTTTTGTTACAAACGAAATCTTAGTTTTCTTTAACAGTCAAATATTATTTATGTGTCATAATTAGAGATATTTTTCTAGAATGGCGTAGACCAACAGTATGAACTCGGTAAATGGCTTAGAACACGTTACTGTGATTTCCTACCTGTAAAATACTCGCCAAATGACATATACGTAAGAAGCACTGACGTGGACCGCACAATTGTGAGTGCTCTGTCTAATTTGAGTGGTATGTACCCACCTGTCCAACGATCGGACAATCAAACAGATTACCATAGTCAAATAGTACCAGTCCACACTGAGAGTATACATCAAGACAAAGTAAATATGTTCATTTCAGTTTTTATATAAAATTAGCGATTTTCCCATCGTTACTTATGGGAATCGTACTAAAAAATCGTCTTTTTATATTAACAGTACTTTCCAAAAAGAAACCCTAACAAATTGTTGGACTTAAATATTTTTAAATTAGTTAGTTTCCGCCATGAAATTTCATAAAAAATGTAACAATTTCTTTGGTAAAAAGTTTTCATAAAATTACTTCTGAATATATATATATTTTTAAATTTTGTCAAAAATTTTATGATTGTGTTTTTTCATATTAAATGTTATGAAAACTTAATAATCAATCAACTTCTATGTTCTTCATAAAAGAACATTTTTTCATTGAAGTTTAGATCATTTTGATATTAATTAGTAGACTAACGAGGTTTAATTATAAAATCTTGATCTACAGAACTGTAATTTCTGTTTATGTTTTATAAAACTTAGATTTAAATAAATTTCCTATAAGGCCAGGTCCATATACTAACAAAATAAGTATTCGAAAAAATTCGGTTTAATAATTGTTTGATTTTTAAAAATATATTTTACGAAGTATTATCACGGCGTTTTTCGTGTATGATTTTGCATAAATTATTTTTTTGAACTCTTATTAGATTATATCGTAAAATTAAAATTTTTTTTCTCATGTGGTGTTTAACATCTATCCCTCCTCGTGTAAAATGTCTTTTAATAAAAATCCAAATTGCGTTCAATTTTTTGTAAACATGAAGATTAAAATTTCGTACCAGGAATTTATGAGGTATCGTGAAACGAATTATTTATATTTGAATAGACCGGTTATTTTAGTGATGAAATCACTATGTACCAACCAGTATTTTGTAACAAATATCAATATCTAGTACCAGGAATTCATGAGGACTAATGAATGCAATCATATTTCTATGTGTCAATGTCAACACATTGCAATAGTGTTTAGCGTCTCGCTAGCCACTTTAGAGTGGTCACCAACACGGGCCACTTAAAACGGGACGCCCATGTATTTCTGGGGACACCCGTGGTCACTTATTGGATAAGCTGTGCAAATCATGATCAATGATTCTCATGGGTTCCTGGTACTAAAATTTCATATATCATTTGTATTTCTGTATCGTCAAAACAACAAACATTTGTCAAGCTTTACAGAACACATTATTGAAACTCATCTTAGCATATATTTAATATCAAACTAGTTTATAGTTAACTTCAGTGTCATACTCAATCATTTTTTACTACTTTCTCAAAATTGTAATTTTAGCAAGTCGTTATTTTCACAATAGAGGTTGAATCTCCAATATCTCCCTTTACATTTTACAATTGTAACTAATTTGGTTCATCTGAACCATTTGCCCTTAAAGAACTAACTCCGACTCTGTATATTATACAATAAAGCGTTAAAGAAATTTATCGTATAGTTTAACTGTCCGAAGAAATGAAGTGGCATTCCAAATAAATGGTAAGGTATTGTAATGCTTGACTATTACTGACATAGTACGTTCCTAAATTTTTATGAATTTATAACTGAAGAAATTACAAAATTCGAACAAGTGGTGATAAAAATTAGTAATACTGTGACAACTAAATTAAAATATTAGGATAAACGAAAAAAACAAATTTTATTGGAAAGTAATTCTTGGTAATAAAATTATACATATTTACAAAATAGTATTTTAACACTCAATAAAATTTCGATCTCAATTTTAAGAAGACTTTCGTTTCTTCACGAACATTTTTACGAATAGATTGACTACAAGCAAGTAGTATTCACTTTTTACATGGAACTTGAAGGAATTTAGTTAAGACGACGTCAGAATTTCAATTTGGTAGAGTAATATCTGGTCGGGTTTCCTTTTCACAAAAAGATGAACAGACAATACATTACTTTTGTAATTAAATTTTTAAATTCTGAAAAGGTTGTCAGTATTCCATAAGGTTTTCAATATTTAAAATACTATGTCAAACAAACGATATTTAATCTTAGTAATCGAGTAAATATTTATTCGTCATGTTTTTATATTTCTTTTCTATTTATCATTGTTGTATTGTGTTTTTAAATATAATTCTGTTACTGTTGACGTGAGATGTAGTGAGTTATAACTTATAAATAAGATGGTTGTTCAAAACTGTTAACAAGACTGTACAGTTAATTAATAAGAGAAATACGCAATTTAACACTCAAGTTATGTATTTGACACCAAACAATAACATAAAACACAAGTCATTTTTAACGCTATAAGATACAGAGAGTTTTTGAAAAGATCTGAGAAAGGCATGACAACGTCATTCCTAAGTAGTATTATTTGTAAGACTGGAGTAATAAGCCTGCTTATGGGTGGATAAGAGAAAGGGCTCAAATTTTATCAATAAAGGCCGAAATAAACTATTCGCTTTGGAGTACACGTATAGCAAAACAAAAATGACATGACACGCAATATAAAAATGGTAAGAAATAACATAATGTGCCTTGTATTATTTCATCGTACTTGTTATAAAAAAATTGTTGAAAATTGAATAAAAATAGAATACATTTAAAATTGATAGTGGAATTAACTTCAATTTTTCATGCTTATAGCTTTTCAAACTTTCCTAAAAGTAGGTCATATATTTTACCTTTATTTCCATATTGTATTTGCAAGAATGTATCATCGAACTGAAATACATTATGTGTAAACCAAATGAAATAGGGTAATTTGTTTTTAATTCAATTTTAGATTGACGATGCTTGTACAACTTAGTTAAATAAATATAAAACCATCATTATGCGCTTCACAAATAATATTTCTCTAATATTCAGATAAAATTTTTTAACAATGATAATCATTGGTTGTTAATTGTATAATACTTTATTGTAATATATCTAATAAAATCCAATAGAACAAAAATAATTCATTATTAATTTATATATAAATTTTTCAGTATAATATTTGTCTGTGTTTTAAAATATTATCAATCAATAAACAGTATATCGCAGTAGGCTACTTATTTAGTGCGACGACATTAAAGTTTTATAATTTTAATATTTTATACAAGTTCTTTTTCAAATATCAACAATTTTTGTTTCAGCTATTTGCATTGAATAGTTGTCCTAGGTTTGCTGAAGAATTGGAAAAACTTAAAAAAGAATCCGAAGTTCAAATGTATTTTGAAAAGTATGATGAAATTTTTAAATACATAAATAACAAAACAAGACTTACACTTGATAAAAATAATATTTTATATACAATGGACGTATACAATTTATATGATATATTTTTCATTGAGGTAATTATTTTAGCAAAAATTATATTTTAATACCATTCTATTAACGAGTTTTTCGATTGGATTTAAGGTTATCTGTTTTTAGTAGTTAATTTAAACCGGAATCAATATTATTTGTCTGTTTATAATATTTATTCTCGGAAAAATACATGTTTTTATTTTTATTAATATTTTATGTTGTTTATTGTTGTAGTCGTTGTATAACTATACATTGCCTAAATGGACTAAAAAGATATACCCTGAACCTTTGCGAACAATAATAATAAAAAAAGAAACTTTCGCTACATACAACGCTGTACTGAAAAAACTTAGATTGGGTAAAAAACATAATTATGTTATTTTTAAATTCTTGAGAAAAAGTAGTTTTATTTATTTCGACGAATAACTCAAAAATTGAAATTAAAAGCGTCATTTAAATAAGACTTATTTAATATAACTTAATAAATTAATTTTTTTTTAATTTTATAATTCACTTAAAATTGCTGAGTCATGCCAAAAGGCTAATAAGTGCAACAATAAAATAGATTCTGTTTTAAAAATTGATAATAGATAACTTTTGATTAATAATTTTATTTTGAATTAAATTTCTATATTATTAATTTTTGTAATTTTCTAGTTATAACATGTATAATATTAAATAAGATAAGATATTTCCTAGTAGTTGTCATAATAAAAACTAGTTTTATATTTACAAGTAAATAAATTTTAAAATTTTATTTAGGTCCATTGTTACAAGAAGTCGTTACTCATATGAATAAAAAAATAAATGGCACATTGGATCCAAGCAGAAAATTATGGATTTACTCAGCTCATGATTTTACTATTGTAAATGTCCTAAATAGCTTGAACGTATTTAATAATCAAACTGTTCCATACGCTTCGTTATTAATGTTAGAATTGAGACAAAATTCAAGGAAAAACTATGTTGTCACTGTAAGTATTTAAAGTCGAGATAATTATTAACGATTATATTTAGCGAATTTTAACTGAACAAATCGAAATTACAAAAAAAATAGCTTTATTTACTATAGAATAGAATTTTCTTTTTCTTTGAATTAAAAAGAGCAGTCGTATCTTTTTTAAAATAACAAGTGTAACTTTCTTGGCGTCAGATACACAAACATATAATAAAAATATTGTATGAAAATAAGATTTGTTAATTAAAAAAATTTTCTAATAAATTCTTAAAGTCTAGTTGAAAATATAAGAAGCTAAATCAATGTGTAATAATAAAATAAGAGTCTTAACATTTTTTTCAAAGTCTTAAATAATAAGTACAGCAATATTTGAACATCTGAAATAAACACTTAAAAGTTTTAATTTTTGTTTAGTCCATAGTTATTTTTAAACGTATGATATACTAAAGAATGTATCCTTGTTTAACTATTTTACTTGGCTTGGTTGAAATTTATAGTATTTCGTGGATTAATAATTATGAACCATTCCACAAGTAGTATGAACCTTAACATTTTAACTATTTAAATCTTCCAGTTAAATAATTTATGTATTCAACATGACAATTTAAGACAAAGTATGAGGTCAAACATACGATATGCAATTAAGCTCAATACTCTTCTCTATTTTAATAATGCAAATTTAATCCCGCCGTAGCACTCTAGTTGGATAAGAAAGTTATTCGTTCAAAGGTTTTATTTAGTAGACATTTTTAGTGTATTAATTTTACTGATACAGATCATGCGTGTGATGCAGTACTTTATGACACGGAGTAATGCTGAATACGTCGTTATCATTGAAATTATGTGAAATACNCAAAGGTTTTATTTAGTAGACATTTTTAGTGTATTAATTTTACTGATACAGATCATGCGTGTGATGCAGTACTTTATGACACGAGAGTAATGCTGAATACGTCGTTATCATTGAAATTATGTGAAATATGCGTCAGATTATGATGACTTTGCTCATCGGGAAAAGTCAGTAGAGTGTAATGAGAACAAAATTACATTTGAAAATAATTTTATCTCTTTACAAACTCTTGAATACAAATGCATAGATCGTTTTATTACTGACGACGACACGTATTTCAAATGATAACATATTACATTCACTTAGAATAATAATAAATAAACAATGTAGAAACATGTTATTTTTAATAAAAAAAAATAAAAGTCTTCCTCTGTGATATTATATGTTTGAATTTTGTTCAAAAACATAACTCGAAGTAGAATATTTAATAAAATCTGACACACACGGAGCACCGCAACCCGCGGTTCCCTCGACACCCATCGCTCTAGTTTTGTGAATGAATTGTAGTTCGGCTACCGCTGTGTGCGATATGTCTGTGGTACGAAGTCCAACGACAACCGCACGATTGACGACCACCTGCCGCAATACGACGTCGCCGTAAAAGATTCACGCCACCGACACCACATCAGCACACCGTCGTCCACAAAGTTGTCTACTTTTCACGTCCGAGATCGTGTCGCTGACGTCACCGACAGTATCACTATATTATGCAAATAGTACTATTTATTGCGTTCGTCTTTTAGGTTCTTAAATAATCTGTTTTTTACACGACCTGCGGGCGTCTACCATCTAAAATAGTGTCGATTACATTATTGCGACGTAAACCGTGTTAAATTTAATACAAACATGTAAAATTTATTTAGTTTCATGTTTTTTTTTGGTGTACCGTTCTGACAGTTCGATAAATTATATTACCATTTTACAGGTATCGTATCGAAATTCTACCCGCAACGAGCCGTATTTGTTGCAAGTACCCGGCTGCAGTACAAAAGCTTGTGATTTGCGTACATTTGAAGCAATTTTGGCTCCATTTGTATCAACAGACAGAGATTTGGAGTGTTTACCAGAACACGAAAATGACTTTTTCGAAGTGTGGAGTAAGTATTATCGTTTCATAATAAAAGTAGTCATTGATACCTGTAGCACAGGCACGGAGCTCACAAAGGTATGACCCTCTCATTGACTGCAATGTTCATCTCTAAATGAAATGATCAACAATAAAAGAAGGTCCATAATTGTGTACATTTCTTTAACTATGCCTCCTTAATATGAATTTCTAGCCGTGCGACTGTTTGATATTAAAAAAATAAACTTCTTCTAATTTTTCATTAATTACCCATGAAAATATAAAAAAATCGTAGAAAAGAAATGTTTAACAACGACAAAGACGACACAAAGGCTAAATAAATCATTAAAAAGCAAAATCAACACTTTCAGAGTTTTAATTTTGATTGAAAAACTTATAGCATTTTAACTTGTGTTTTAATTTTTAATATGGAAGAACTTTTTATACGTGTAATTAGTTCTTTTTGGTCAGTACATTGATTTTATTTTTTTTTATAGGATTAGTTATACTAGTTAGTTTTGTAGTAATAAAGAACATTTCCCAATAATATTTCTAAAATTTATTATTATGAATCATAACTTATGATTTAATCACGTTCCTTTATTAACACATGGACATGTAAATTTCATTTTGTTTAACAAATACAAACAAAATTAAGTATTATACTGGCGCAGTTATGAGGGAGAGAATATGGTATCATCCTTCCAACAAAAAGAATTATATATAAAGATACAATTTTTTTTTGTTTGTAAGGGAAATGAAAAATTTCGTTATGAATATTCTCTCAAAATCTAAACCTAACAACGCTACTGAAATGTTATCTAATATAAATTTTAGTTTTTTTACAAAAATTAAGCTAGATTTATTAATACTAATTTATAATATGTTAATAATATATTTATTAATAAAATGATAAATAATTATTATTTTATTTTAAATACTAATATTAAACTTATTTGTTTCTAGTTTATTTAACAACATTTATTTTAATTGCTGTTGTTTTGGCAATCATCTCCTTTATTGCGTCTGACAAAATCGTAATTTGTTTTAGAAAAAGAACAGAGTACATTACATGTAAGTGTAAATTGTTTTCTAAATTAAAAAACCAAATCATTATTTTGTTATGAATGTTTGCTGAAAAATTACTTTGCTGTTCATAATTCTGTATAACAAAAACATCTATGGACCTTTATAATTAAATGAATACGATTAAAAATACTTTCAGTTTAATTGNCTAAATGTTATAAAATGACTTTTTCACGTATTTCTAATCCTATACCTTCAACTTACTTTATTCATAACCTTCCTATTTCGTCTGTTACTTCTATAGTTGACCTTGGGTTTCGTCTCACTCCTACTTTAAATTTTCGTCCTCATATCGAAGAAGTTTGTTGTAAGGCTTTAAAAACTTTAGGTTTCATTCAGAGAATTTCTCATGAATTTCACCTCTCTAAACCACTAAAAAGTCTTTTTTGCTCTCTGATCCGCCCTATCCTTGAGTACGGTTCGGTGTTATGGGATCCTTACACAGCTACTGACTCTATGATGCTCGAAAGAGTGCAGCGTAAATTTTTACGCTCTGCTGCTCTTGTCCTTAATATACCCCATCCACCCCATGACTTAACTCCTATTCAAAATTTTTTGCAACTTCCTTCCTTATCCGCCAGAAGACATGAGTCTAATATCCGTTTCCTTTCCAAACTCTTAGCAGGTTTAATTGATTCTCCTGTCCTTCTTTCTAAGTTGAACTTACGGGTACCTGCCCGCTCAACTCGATATACTGCCCCTTTCCTAATTCCTCCTTCATCTACTAGCTATTTATTTAATTCTTCTCTCCCCCGTTTAATGCGTACTGCAAATAATGACCCTGATTTTTTAAATTCTTTTTGTTCTTAATGGAGTCATTTAGCCTTTCTTTGTATTTTAAATTTTTGCTTATGTTTTCAATTTTTTCTTCTTGTCCAATTCAATTTTATTGATTTTCATCTAATAATGTTCATATTTCTAGTTTTATGATAATTTTAAGTTGTATATTAACTGTCAATTACATATTGTATTTTTGGGCTAATGCCTGTATCAGAAACAATAAATAAATAAATAAATTGTAACAGCTAAAGTATCGAAAATTAAATCATGTAATAATTTATAATAATGATAAATTTAACTAATTGTTAATAATTAACTATAAATATAAAAGAACTTTATTAATAATTGATTGATTTTTATGTTTCAGTATAATATTTTTTCACTTCAACATCAAATAATCAGTTAGTATTGTGAAAATCTTTTGTATTTTATTATTGTATAAATTTTAATTGTTCGATAATTTAATTTTCAAAATAAATATCATTTGGATTAAAATATTATTTTTAATTTATCTTATATTATTCGAGTATTTATAATACTTTTAAATTTACAATTTAATAGTAGTTCAAATTTATTATGATTTATGAAGACTTCTACGTATTTGGAAAGCTTTTTAAAAATTGATCACTTTTCCATGAAATAACATTATTTTTTTATTTTTTTTGAGGGAAATGTAGTTTTTTGATATGTAAACTGATGGTTTCATCAGTCAGTAATGTAAAAGCTAATAAAACATTAAGGCTATTAATTATTAATCATTAGTTTTATACTTATTTGTGGTTTTCACTCGTATCATTTCGACATTTAGTAAGTACTTTGTTTATACGGAATTAAAAATTAATTTGCCGAGCAATAAAGAAGTATTATATAGCACCACAAGTGTAATGATTTCACTGAGATAACCCACATTTAAAATTTTTTATTTTTCTAATTCATTAATTAGTTTAATTAATTGAGTTTTAACTACATCAAATTTAAGACTACTTTATTTCTATTTAAATCATTATCATGTCGATTCTTTTAAATTCATACAAAAGTGATAATTGTTAATTTATGTTATTATTAGACTTTTTTTTTCATAAGCTCTTTATTTATCAAGTAATTTTATGTTTTAAATATTTACATCAGACTGTTTTATTTTTAAATTATTAAAAAGTTTTATCCCGCAAATCCTATTTAAATACTTGATTCAGGCAAATTTTATGAATAATTTTATTTTTTATTAAATGCAATAAATCATTATAATTTGTTTGATTAAAAATTTTTCTTGCTCTAATATTTTGAATAAGTTTCATACTACAACATTCATCTTAAGTTTAATAGTTATTATCACTTTACACGAAGATTTACTTGAAGGATTCTCTTAGAGTATTTTAAAAGCTAATCTGCTTTTGATGATATGAAATAGGATAACATAATATTCAACAATGATTTTACTAAAATACTCAAATTATAAATTAATCTTATCAAAACTTCACTTATAGTCTGTAACGTGAAAGTTATCATACATTTTTTTAGATAAATGTGCTTATCTAATCAACTTGATAAAACAAAAGCTACTCTTGATATTTTCAAGTGTTTNATACATTTTTTTAGATAAATGTGCTTATCTAATCAACTTGATAAAACAAAAGCTACTCTTGATATTTTCAAATGTTTTCCTCTATATTAATTTGTTTACTTAGATTTTCTTTTCTCGAGTATATATTCCATTTCATTACTTTATGTTGAATGTTTCTGATCTTAATAAATTACCTAAATTTATCCTAAGTGAAACTTGTTACTAGAATTTTCATACGTAGTTACAACAAAACTTTTTTTGTAATAATCAGATATTATGTATAATTATAATACAAAAATTATCGAAAGATTTTTTTTGTATGAAATTTTTAATGTTAAAACTTCAGAATGATGAGTGATGAATAATTAAAAAAAAAATTATAGTAAAATCATCTAATATACTTTTATAATAATTAAAATATAAATTAAAATAATAAATAAATTTAAATAATAAAGAAATTTACTTAATTTTAATAAAGAATTATTTTAAAAGATTTTATAAAACGTATTATTTCATTCGGAGAAACTATGTCTAAGATATTTTTTAATCGAAAATTCGTGTCATCAAAAAAAACAATAAAAGTTAGTGAAATCCAACAATTATTGGATACTGTCACTCTCAAATATAATAATAATAAAGGATATTAGGGGACTAAGTAATCCAAATGGAAACATTGTGACAGGTAGTAAATTAGGTTTTTTAACACTTTAAACTAATAGCTTGTAATGGATTGTAAGACAAATAAACTTCGAGTTCTAAAAACTAAAATTGATAAAATAAACATATTCGATTTTTTAGAAAATAAAGTATTGTATAGACGACATTATTTACATGTAATTTACAATGATTTATTAATAAAAATCATGATGATTTAACTAAGATGAATTAATCACGAAGTGAACTGTTGAAAATATGTAGTTTTAAATAAAACTTGTTTCATTTTAAATACTATTAAATATAATATAGTTATTAAATATAAATATAAATATAATTTGTCATGGCAAGATATTGTTTTTTCTTTTTATATAATTAATAAAGCAGCATTATTTTAGTCAATAAAGTATTCTGCACAGATTTCAGTTATTTATTCCATTATACTCATAACAATGGTTCATTAATAATAAATTATCTCTAGAAACCTTTATTTCTTTAAATGAATTATTTTATTTTTAACCTAAGAATGATTTACTCTGTTTTAATAATAACTCAACAGAAAATTTTCATAAATAAATTAATTGTTAAAATAGTATATCAACTTAAATTTTATTAATTTATAAAACACATATTAATTTTATTGTGTATTGAATAATAATCATTCGTCATTCAATGAAAATTAAATGCTTTAATACTATTTCTCCGTTATACAATAAATATATAATTATTTGTTAGACAATTTTGACTACTCTCATTTTTAAACAATCTATGACTTGACATACTCGTAAAATAGTTCTACAAACCTGCAGCCATAACTGTAAGTATACCAGCTGGTATTGCTAAGCCCAAGTTCATTTTTCCTTTTTCTTCTATTATTGCTACCATACCCATCACGAGTCCTGTAATGCCACAAACGATCTGAAATCATTAACGCAATATTATTACAAAGTCACGTAGACAAAATATACAGGGTGTTCTGACAATTTGCCACATGTAAAGAATGTGGATATGTCAGAATATCGTGGGACACTCTGCGTATGACAATACAAAAATAAGGGTCGAAAGAATTTTTAATATTTATGGAAAGACTGTTTGTGAAATAGACTTCATGTTTTTTTATAAAATACTCAGAATTTTTTTTGACTTGTAAAACGTATGAAATATAAGGGTCATTTTAAAATACCCGTTTTAATAAAAGGTGTTTTAACGAGGTTGTTTTGTATATTTGTTTTATAAAACAATTATGTATTTGAAAAAAAAAATATTATACACAAACGCACACATTAATATTTGTATGTAATGATATTTTAAAGAGAAGCTTTATGCCTTAGGAGTAGACTCAAGCGTATGCTTGGGATAAAAAATTATTCTAAACTTTTTTAATATACTTAGAAATTAAAAGCGGTTTAAATATATTTAAAAGGTTGTTTTCCTTTCAAAAATAAAATGAAAGATTTTTTTTGAATTAGGGCGGCGTCCAACGTTAATTGTTTTGAATTAATCATTAACAATGGTATTTTTAGGTATTATGTAATAGAATGAAATATTCTTTTAGAATTACTTAAATTTGAAATAAATATATTTTCATTTTTCAGTATTTTTATTAAAGAAAAATTCATGCTGTTTTTTTTAACAACAGAATCATATATGTTTCATTTTATTAATTTTTTCACAAAAATAAAATAATTCAAAATCAAACAAATTAAATTAAATTTTACTATGTAACTTGTAATCTATAGTATTTTTTTGGCTTTGAGCATTAGGGTTATATAATTAATTTTTAAGGATTTTGAGAAGTAGTAGTCTACACGGTCTTTATATTGTGATAACACTATTGATAAATAAATGATTATGAACTGTGAAACATTAAAAAGCGCACTAATGTATTATAAGTATTGACATCATAAAATGTTTAACTTTATTTATAAATTATTTGGATCATAAAAATGTAGGTATGGAATTAAACTGAAAGTTTCGCCTTTCAACGGACTTATAAATTTATTTTTTAAAAAATGGCAGATTTTTATAAATGCGGTTACTAATTTTAATTAATTTTAAATCTTGAAAGTGCACGCTAACTCGTTAATCATTGTATTATTGTAGAATTCCTAGTAAGTATCGTGATTACTTAGTTAAACAGAGTAAAAAGATTTTTTTTATTATAATAGTTTTATATTATTACTGACGTTAAAGTATTACGTATATATTATTATATATTAACATTTATTTTTAACTTTTATAACCTTGTTTATTATATTATAAGCCACCATTGTGAAGTTTATAAAAGTGCGAATTACTTTGTATTCATTCAAGTTTCTATTTGGTTGTGTCTAAAGTAAAGGGTGTTTTTTATTACACAAGTTCCAAACAATTTTTATTAATATTTACGTTTTTTTAATTTATCATCTAAGTTATTAAATCAAAATAATTTTTGCATAATTAATCAAAATAATACCCAAACGTAAGATCATATAATATGTTACTAATACTTTTATAATAAAGTTATAATAGTTCAGAATTATATAATATAAATTATTTTTTATTTAAATGTTTCAACTTTGCTTTTGTATTTTAATTCTAAAACTTTTTAAAGCAAAATCTAAAAATGAAAATTATAATTATTTATTCTTTAACATTTACAATGAATATAACGTATCTATGTGATATGTTTAACACTTTCATTGATTTTCAAAGCTCATTATTTATTATTACAATACATGTTACAACTTAGAACGATTATAATATTATAATAGCAAATAACAATGCATTATACAGAGCAATAGATAATATACATGTATTGTTTATTACAGTCACATGTCTTTTTTAATTACATCCCCCGTTTAATGAAACACAAATACAAAGGAATATGTTCAATATATCTTATTAGTTAAAACATCCCCAAATTAATCATGGTATTTAATGTCGCAGGTCGTCCTATTTGTGATAATTAAATGAAATTAAATCAATTTCGAAAAATAATGTCATAAAATACTTAATTACATAATATATATTAAATTACATCAAAAGTATTTATATGAATTAAATTTTATGTTATGTATAATTTTTATGGTATACTATCAAATGTTTTACAAAATCAAGTTTTTGAAAATTAACGCAGATAAAGAAAAGTTTTCTCCGTAAACACTAGTGATGTTACGAACACTCATTTTGATCTTGAACCAAACTCGAAACGGAATTTTATTTTATTTGACTGATCACGTGATTCAAATAGTTTTTTTTAATAATTAAAATATTTTGATTTTGTTTTAATATGTTTCAATATCTTTGAACTATACAATTTAATATATACCAGTTATAACAAAAGTAATTTATGTTTTTATATTTTAATTTTCTATTAGTTCTAATTTTTAAAATAAAATATTCAGAGTGTCTTATTTGTCTGACAAGTATACTTTTTAGATTAAAGAATTTAACTGAATTCATTTTGTAATTTTAAATATGCCTCTAGTGAAATACTATTAAAATGGAAAATATACTACTGTAGGAATATGTATGTTGTGTCACAATTAATGACTTTTATAGATGTTTTCAAGTGTAGAAATCTAAAATTAAAAATAATATTTATAAATAACTCAATAATTTTAAGCACAATGTAAGACTATGATTTTATAAAAAAATGTACTACGCATCAATTTTCCATACACAATGTATTCAAAGTAAAATACAATTATGCAAGAGAGATAGACATATCAATACACTAGGATTTTAAAGTTCAATTCTAAAAAAGTATGTTCATAAAATTGTATTTATGCAGTTTATTATGTTAAATTATAAAGGGTAAGTTTACGTTCAATTAACTTTTTAAAAACATTTATGAGGTGTATTTTTTATTCTTTAAACATAGTAAGACGTACATCGAAGACTATTTTGTTTACCTAAAAATCATAAGGAATTTAATATAAGTTAAGGGTTTCGTTCGAATATCTTGAATAATGTTTGTATAAATATCGTACGCTCATAATAAAAACTAAAACTTATAATGCTAATAAAAAATTTTTCTTGGTGATGTCCGAGAAATCAATTCAACTCTGTGTTTTTGGTGTATCCATATACATTGAGAGTTGTAAATAAAATACTTCACAAATATATTACTAATACGATGATTACTGCAACTGTATGAAAACAGAGTCTGTTCATAAGTTTCTGAACTATGTATTTTGAATAAATTAAGGATATTTTTTTTTACTTATAATCTATTGATACAACTATTGGCGTTTATTTTGTCGAACTTCACAACATTACTTACTAAAACAAATGTTAATAGCGTTGTTTTAATTTGTTGTGAAGCAAGACAACTTTACACATATCAATACAAACGTAATATTATAATTTAATAAGTTAAGATTTGCGTGTAGTTCATTTTTGTAAATTAATCAACTGCTTTCATACTACTAAAACACGCAAACAAGTATTATTAATCATTCCTTATTTATAAGTCGTTGGATGGTATAAACAATAATTTATGTTTCATTATTCAAAAATGACAATCTGCTCTAAATTACTAAAACTGTCCTGATGAAATGTTTAATTCTCTGAGATTTTAAGTGCGATTCTAGTAACTCACAACGCGATAAAATGTCATTATTTTATCTTCAAAATAATTATCAAGTCACCAACTAGAACACTGTAAATGATGATGCGATAGTCGAGAAATTGTTGTTCCTTTTTATATCCTTAAATTTTGTAAAGATTTTATTATTCTATATTATTGCAGTTTGTAACAATAAATTGAAAAGTATCTAATCGTAAAATATTCATTATTTCAAACAGTAAATATCGTTACACATAAATGAATAATAAGGCTCTTGTAAATATAAGTTTAGCTGAGAGCAAAGTTCATTATTTGATATTTTATTAATATTATAGTTTATTAGTTTTTTATTTTTTAAATTACTAGGTGTCATAATAAATTTCCTTTAAATAAATGTGTAAAGAAGCCGAAAAAATAAGATATTCAAACTCAACAATACAAAATTATTTTTTTGAGGTAAGTTTATATATATTTTTTTTTATATATAATTTAAATAAATAACATCATTTTATTATGGTCAGGTCCATCAACTAAAATAAAAGACTAGAAGCTTAATAACTCTTTCGCCTCGTAATTGTATTAAGGTCATTATTTACTACAATGGTAATTAAAAAATTGTGGACAGAAATGTCAAAAATACGTATCATATATAATACGAGAGAAAAAGTAGAACATCATTATAAAGTATGTTTTTATAAAGATTAATGTAGAAATTTAATGTGAATGAATTTCACACTTACTTGTTGTAAAAGAGCATTGAATTTTCGTTGTAAATCAATGTTATTATATAATAAAATAAAAATATATATATATCACTTAATAAGAGAAATTGACAGGTTATACTAAATTAAATTTATTATTATATTTAGTGCAATGTTTTTATATTTTACTAGACTTTGACAATATCTAACTTTATTCCCGCGATAGTAAAAAAAAAAAAAGCAATGCGATTTTGACTAGCTTTTTTTTTTTGAAAATATTTTACTATTTTTATACAATTGTTATTGAATTTGTAAATTTATCACTTCCGACCACTTTAAAAATGATACTCCAATAATGCTGTGCTACCATTGTCTTTTTAGATTTTAATAATATCTGTAAAAACATTGTTTTAGAAACAAGAAATATAAATAAAATTTAAAGTAAAAAATGTTTTCTTTAAAAAGTTTTGCAATATATTTTTGTTAGAAAATAATATTTAATTAATTTTTTTTTCAATTATATAAAAAAAAGAAAATATATTTTTAATAAAATGTGTTTGCTCAATAAATGATTCATTCGCAAGTAATTTATTTACGTACCTGTAACTGAAAAGTAGAACCAGATGGCTTTGTGTTAAGAAACTTATAAAGTTAATAATGAAATCTTTACTGTCTGTCTTTTATCTTAAATCATTCAGCTTTAGATAAAATAAAAACGTTTTTTTTAATTTTCTGAAGGTAAATACACAGTTTTACTCTTGTAAACTAATCCACATTTAATAATCTCGTTTGTGTTATCTCAAACTTATACAGAGAAAATATTGAAAATATTTTAATTTGCTGGTAAAAACATATAATTAATTTTTGATATTCATGACGTATTTGTAGCGTATTTTAAGCTTGTAAATTTCTATCGTAACCTTAAAAAAAATATTTAACAAAAATAGCGAATAAACGGAACTAAAGGTGGCCTGCCCCAAGTAGTTGGGATAAAAACGAGGAAAAAGAAGACGAGTGAATAGACGGTACAAAGATTTTAATGTAAAATCAAATTAAAATTAATTTGTTTACTTCGTTTTATTCAATTTTTACTGCTTGACCCCGTATGGATTATATTTTATTATGGAAAAAAAATGTCATTAAATAGTTTTAATTTCGCCTTTGAACAATGATGCCACATTATTTGTCCTTTTTTTCCAGGTGTTTGATAAAAACAGGATAATTTATTACTCAGAAGTTTTTAAAGACGCCAAAAAAAGTTTACAATGAACCTTGTTATACAGTCTTTAACTTAGTAATACTCTTTTATTTTATTTTTATAAATTTTGAAAAAAAAACTACATTAAGGCACAAAAAAAGTTATAATTACAATTTCAAATACAGCATGAATAGAATAAACGATGCTTAATTGTAAGGTAACATATAAAAATATGGAGCTTTATAATAATAATTAATTAAGTCTTAATTAACTTGTAAATTATTTTTCTTTTTTGTACAATAGTTGAAAAAACGATAATGTACTATAAATATATAATACAATTTATGTTACACTAAAATGATGTTTAAAAAGGATGATAATTTATTGATAGTTCGGTTTCTGTTAAAAGCTTAACCTACATAATTTTAAGACATTCTAATGTTTATTTTTTTGTATTATGCAGTCACTCAATGGGAGGGCAAAAAGGACATATAAGAAAATTTATCAGCTATAAAACTAAATAAAAATAGGTCACGCAGTTTTGAAATGAACGCTTATATTGCTGAGAATTTGAACGATGTACCTCATTTTAAGAATCATTTATTTTTCGTAAAAAACTTGAAGCAAATCGACTTTTTATGACGATTCTTTTCTATTCTATTTTATTATTAATGGGATCCCTTAGGAATGTTCATTGAAATAATTAAAATATTTTCTTTACTTTGTGTATTTTTTCATGAGTATCAAATTTTTAAAATATTTATTAAAGGCGAATTTTAGTTTATTTACCAAACTTTACAGAGTTATTTTTTTAAGCTTCTCGGTGAAAAACATTACTTAGAGTTATGCGAATATTTTTGTTTTGTTAAAAGTTACTTTACGTGGTGCTTAATTCAACTTAAAATATTTCGGTAACAGGTTTATAGAGTTCAATTGTTTATTATGTCTTTTTATATTTGATATGTTTAAAACATGAGAATAAAATTATTATAACAAAATATTTAACAAAGAAATAATTTAGTATATATTAAGTTATTTTGTCAAGCCTTTTTAATATCAAAGATTGCTTAGAGTTATGCGAATATGTTTGTTTTGTTGAAAGTTACTTTACGTGATGTTTAATTTAATTCTAAGTAACATGGAAACGAATTTATTGAGTTCAGTTGTTTATTATTTATTTTTGTACTTAATGTGTTTTAAACAAAAGAATAAACGAATTATAATAATATATGATAAAAATATAATTGATCAGTTTCTTAATCAACTGTGGATTGTAATTAATAATTAAAAGTACATTTACTTAAAAATTTATTTATTATAAATAGGTTCCGGATTTAAATATCTTTAAAAACTTCAAAAATTCTTATATGAAATTGCCAGTATAAAAATGTTTTAAAACGTTTAAAAAATCTATATATGCTTTATAACGTTGCCTTAAAATAAAAAATACTATATTAAAATAAAAAAAATGTATTTACATAACAAAATTGCTCAAACTTTTTTTTATAAATTGATTTGATTTTGAGAAAAAACTATAGTTTAATTTTAACTAAAAAATTGTAACTTTTAATAGTTTAAATTTTTAATATTTAAAAAAGTAATTAATATTAAATAAAATGAAATTTTAAACACGATAATTTGATTAGCGCAATCAAAACAAAATGTCTGGGAAATTTAACTTCATATTTTTAAAAACAAAAAAAAAAAAAATAACTACAAATTCAAAATAATGAAAAAAAATTGTCATTTTAAAACTTTTATTACATAAATTGAATTTTGTGCTTAGAGAGCATCGCCTAAGATAATGTAAAAAAATGTAATATGCATTGAAATTCGATCCCTAATAAAACATCATATTTATTACAAATTACTTTAGATTTATTCTAATCAACGGAAAAGGATTTATATAGTTTAATTACTCAAGTTAAGAAATTGGATTTTATATTTAATTTTAATGAAGTTAATATAACCATTTTACCGTATTCTGTTTCCAGTTAATTTTTACTAACTCATTGCGTTGAATAAAAAATAATTAAAGTTATTGAAATATTTTCTAAATGCCATTAATAAATAGTTACACCTGTTGAATACGTTATTTGGCGTTTCAGATTCAGAGTATTCTTTGCATTTCGAAATTCTGTTCGGTTTATTTTGAACTGTTTTGATTAATCTATTGAAATGTCCATGATAATACAGTGTGATGGTCATTTCAATAGATTAATCATTAAGACACGATAACTATAAATATATTTATAGCTATCGTGGCTTAATCGAAACGCTTAGAATTTAGAATGAAAAGGGCCGTAAGAGACTAAGCCTTGATGAGAAACGCTGGCGTAATTAATTTAGATTCATAGTCGAATGGTTGGCTTAACACGAACAATTCAAACATGGAACAACGCGTTTTCAAAATAGTGTCAGAAATCTATTTCACCTTTCTGTTATGATATGCATACATTAGAATTTACTGATTGTCAATATATATAAATTGGTATAACGAGAAGATAATTATGCGTGTAATATTTCGGGCAGATCATATAATTTATTCTGATAATAATTATATCATCAGAATTACTTTGATTGTAATCAGATAGTTTATGCAAATAATTTAACAGTCGACGTACTCCAAAAATTTACCTGAAATCATTTCAATAACCAACGCATATTACATACAGGGTGTTCAGTAAGTCAGGAAACGGGTTTCTATTGTTCTCATTGTTACAAACAATGAGAACAATAGAAACCCGTTTCCTGACTTACTGAACACCCTGTACATAATAATGTATATTGTTACTAGATAAATTATTCAAGTACTGAAATAACATAATTTTGAAAATAAAAACATCAATAAATCCTGGTCGACAAAAGGTTATAACAAAAAAAAGGGATACAGAAACTATTAAAAGGGTAATAAACTCCTACCATTTGGGATTCCCGTCAGAATGATCGCTGGACTGTCCGTTTAAATGTCCATACGTCGTCCATTTGAACGTCCGTAAAAATATAACACACTTGTATAAGGCGACGCGTGTTCCTGATCACTTTAAATTAAAAGTCTTTTGCTTATCACGTGTATTTCTAGTTAAATAAAAGACAATTCTGTTTGTTTTTATTTTATATCTCGTGTGAAAGAGAAAAGGTAAAATTTTTCGAAAAAAATAATAAACACCCTTATTCAAATCACCGTTAGAATATTGATAAGCACTTTTAGACTGACAAAATAAGGTAAGGAAAAATCATTATTTTTTTTGGTAATTTAGCGAATTCAGTTGCTACTCAGATAGTTTAGCTTTAAACAATAAAGTATTCTAAATGAGAAAATAAGGAAACAGAAAAATTAATTCATTTTACTAAAGATTATGCAAATTAGTTTAAGGGAAATACAAATACAGTTACACGCAGAAAGACCTAGTAGCAAGGCGTGGGTTTAACAACTAGGGGCTACTCTGAAGTAATGCCTAACGGCAGTTCCAGGGCGGTGGAAAAAAACNATGCAAATTAGTTTAAGGGAAATACAAATACAGTTACACGCAGAAAGACCTAGTAGCAAGGCGTGGGTTTAACAACTAGGGGCGACTCTGAAGTAATGCCTAACGGCAGTTCCAGGGCGGTGGAAAAAAACAGACTACTCTGGGTAAAAATCCTTGGGGCGATGTATAACAACAGTCTCAGGCTACTCAAAGTAAAAACCCTTGGGGCGAGGAATGGAAAAACGCCACTCGAGGCACAACATTACTTCATTTAGCATACAATCCCTTTAACTAATTATAAACTGAAATAAAAGGAATAATTCAATTTCTACGCCATTGTGCTTTATTGTTTGAACTCTCAAACCTCACTTCCTTATAGTAAGGAGTAACTACAACAAACATCTCCTTGTGTATGGTAACTTTAAAGAACGAGAAAAATAAAAGACAGATATTTGAGCTGCTTGTGAGTGACGTTTTAAGTTATCTTTTTAAAGATACCTCTTTTTGAATTACCATAAATATCGCCACCTTATTTAATTCTTTGTAAAATTTTATTTTGTCCTATTTATTTTCTTTTTGAGTTATTATATTTTTTCAACTAAATAACACTTAATATGATTAATAAACGTTATTCAATTGCATTGATCTCGAAATTAATAATTACCTTAACTAAAAATGTTTAAATAGAATTTTTATTTCTTCATTGTCATATTGATTTATTATATTAAACAATATCACTTTTTCTATTTTATTTTTACTACCGAAATGAAAATATTATTCGGTGAACATTTTTTGTTAAGTGTTTAATCACTTATAAATAAAATAAGTTTGAAAGTTTTATTTCATTTTACATCGAGTAATAATTAATGTTATACAAACATCTCAATAATAAAATATATATAATTGATATAATATATTACAGAATAGTTAGAATATTTGTATTATTTAAATATAAAGCAAGAATAATTTTTAAGTTGCAAATCAAAAATCTTATTACTTACTTTGTTATTACTGTAACCTGTCGATTAATAAATTTTCTTTTTATCTAAAAATCTATAATTTAATCTTATTTTTGACATAGAATGTACGATAAGAGAGGAAAAATAATTGTATTTCTTAGTGTAAACACATAATTTATTATATATTTTGGACTCAAACGAACTAGTATTATTGAAATATACGATATCACGAAAATGTTAAACGTAAAATAATTATTCAGTATAAAATATCATGATAATGGGGTAAGTTTAACAGAGTATCCTGTCATGTTATCAATTTGACATTTTGTAACAGACGGCTACGTGTACATGCCATTCAATGATTCGAACATCATATCCGCTAATCATAAATTATTTAGTACAATACCCTTATGGAAATGATTTGATAATTAAAAATAATATACGCCAGTATAAATTACTTCCTTTTTTTTAAAAAAATCGTTGGTTTACCATGTAAACTTACTAAAAATAAAATCAGTTGCCATTAATTTTAAATATATTATGGTTAGTTACATAATTTTACATGAATAGAGAAACAATTAAGACTCATTGAAAAATGAGCAAAAATTAGGTGAGTGTGGTGGTTCATTGGCCATTAACCTCCCCCGTAATCAAGTGAACAATATCGTGATGTAACAAAATCAATATTTGCTAATTGCTTTTCAATCCGAGTAACTTTATATTATAATGGACATATGATCAATCCCATAATAATGACCGTAAGTACATAATTGACATAATTCTTTTGAAGTGTTAAGTAATGACATATCAAATTAAAAAAATTAACATTTTTAATCATAAAGAGTACATAAATGACTCTTTATTAAAGTAATTCATTTGTACTCGAAATATATAATGTTTTTTTTTTAAATTTAATTAACAACAATGAATATTACATTTTTATGTTTCACTTCTAAAATAATTACAAATCACATAAAATATTGAATATGTAAATTTAATTAAGTATTATGAGTTTGTTTAACTATGTAATATATTTTTTAGTAATTTTTATGGTATCAATTAACTTAATTGATACATAATACTATTACTTACTTTCAGATTTATAATGAAATGGCGAGTCGCAACAATAGAGCCTAGAGAATTGGACGTTAACAGTATAAATGTATCTGACTTAATTTGCGAAATCTAAATAAATCTTAAATACTCATTAAGCTTGCCAGTTGCTTAATCGCTTTGAGTATTACGATTCAGTATTAATCAGTTTCGCTATTCTTAACTGTTAAAAAAATAATTATAAATACTTTAAATTATACTTAACACTTTCAGTAAAGTAAACTTGATCTACCATTTAAATGTAAATTACACTAAATGTTTAAATGGTATATATTGTTTTTTAGGCGATAAAAAGCTTACTCATTTTAATTTATATAATCCTAATACATTTGTACATTAAAATAAAGAATGAGCAGAGAGAAATTTTAAAAAAGAAACATGTAATACTATAGAAATTCAAAGCATGTTAAATGGATCGAATGAAATTTATGATTACACTCAAGTATAAATTTTAAAAAATACTACTAAAGGATTTCATTTCGACAAAACATGAGATTATTTTAGTTATGGTAACAATTGCGAAGAATAGGACTTTCATTTTGATTTACGTAATACGTCATTCAAAAGGTTTTTGTAAGATAGAATTATAAAAGGTATCAAAAGAGAATTTTGTGATCCAAGTGTAGCTCTTATTCTAGATTCAAAAATAATGATAAATTCCTACATTGGCCGATAAAACGGACAATGGAAAAAACGGCTATTGATAAAACGATTAATGAAGAAGCGTTTAATGAATAAAAAGACTAGGAAAAAACGACTAATGTGGAAAATAACCGAACTAAACTAGTGCCCTAGATTTAAAATATGAATACTTTTAATGTAATTTATCTTTTATTTTTATATAATGAGAAAATAAAAAAAGTTGAAATTTAAATATAAACTATATCTGACGATAAGAAAATTTAAGTCCAAATGTATGATTATGTTAAACAGTAAAAAACATGTTTAAATTGTTATTCATGTATCTAATAAACTCAAAAAGATTTAGAACTGTATTGTTCGATACTGCTTACACCATTTAATGTAGTAAATTTTCGGAGATTAATAATGGACAAAAAAAAAGTTTACTTAAAAATGTAAAACGCACTTCTAATATATTGCCCCGGACGGCAAAATATCTTGGACCGTAAAAAAATCCATAAAATATAATTTGCACTTAATCCCTCATTTTTCAAAACTTTGAGGTATTATAACTCTTTTAAATAAGCGATTCAAATGTCTAATAATTTAAACATTGGTCGACTTTTCCTATTCGTTTTTATCATTGGTAATATTTTCCGGGTAATAAATTCTTACTTGCAGCACTCGAAGTCGGAGAACCATAGCAAACGGATAGGTTTTTGTTGATGAAGGGCACAACGTTGTATCTTCCAATACGTCGTTATCATCAGTTAAAATAATCACTGGTTCCTTCCGATGATTTAACTGGATAGCCTGCGGAAAAATTATTAACCTATTAAATTATAATTCAAAATTAATTTGCTTTAGTGGTCACTTTAACAAATGCAACCTAATTGACCCGTAGATTATTATCCTATGTCTTTTTATGTAAAAACTAATGGATTTATAAAAATAGCTTTGATGGTATTTTATAACAACACCTTGTTGTTTCTGTTTGCCCTTTAGTTCTTATTTGCATATTTAACAGACACACAAATAACTAATATTGTGTATTAATTTTATATTTTTATGATTGAATTTTTTCTCGTCTAAATAGTTTCAACTATCAAATTGCTTCATTAACTTCACAACACTAAATAGTACATTGGTTAATAAAAGTAAAATTTTATATATTCTAGATAATACCACTTGGAACTTAAATTTAATTTAATTAAAACTTTTGAGTTTCTTTTTTTAAGTAAATACATCATTAATATACTTAACACGAATTCACTGAGTTTGAAAACTCATCTTACACATTAGGTTTATCAAAAACTTAGAAGTAAAACATAAGTGGTAAAAAGCTGTCAAGATTAAAATTTTTAAGATTTTCAACCAGTAATTTATATTTGAAATAAATCAATTAATTTAAGAACGCCATAACTGACTGTGATGACAAGATGATCATAAAAAGTGTTAATTTTAAACAATCATGTAATAACGAACTGGATTTGAATAATTTGTAAACTTTAAATGTGTATCAGAAGTTCCCGTTGAATGTGAGACTTAAACCTAAAACGGTTAAACTTTCTGTCTTTTCGACGATAGCCAATTATTTTAAAGTTAATATCAATGTTGAAACAGCATTATTTTAGTACATATATGCGTGTGATAGTATTCCAGTTGTACAAATTTATAGGATGGGACGCGAGAATAGTTATTTTTTTGGAATAGGACTCGAAGAGCTTTATAGAGAAAACCTAAAGTTGTTTCTGTGAATATAGTCATCACTTCAATGATATCTTCCATAAGATATGTTCATGTACATATCTTAAATAGAATATATCAATGGACTTTTTTTTGTCGTCAAAAATCTACAGTGCGTTGCTCGTTTCAATAATGGCTTATTTACACGCCTTATCCTGTATTAATACTATAAAATACATGTTTAACAACAATGAGAATGAAAATATATTTTTAAATAAATAAATTTACTTTACTAAATATTATAACTAATAATACTTAATGTATTAAAAATAATTTTTTAAAAATTTAAATGATTTTTTTTAAATAATCTAAAAATTCAGTTATTTTACATTTAATTTAATCAAAATTAATACTTTCAAATTAATTACATTATATTGGTTTCCTTCTTTATACCAAAAAATTTATGTTGCTCACTCGAAAATACTCTTTAATACTTTAATAAGTAAAATTAATTTTGTACAATAAATTTAATCAATATAAAATTAATTTAACTATCATCCATAACCACCTCTTTGAAACAAATTTAACTTTCCCTTTCATTTAATCATCTTATTCTCTGATTACAATTGTAGTTTTCAATGGTACAAACAAAATCTAAAGTTTAATATCAACTTATTTAAAATAAAAAGTAGAATATATATACATAAAAGTTTATTTCATAACAATAACGAACGGAGAACAATTCTACATACTACCATGATAAAGAAAGTAACAGTGGAAAAATTGATATTTACATAAATAAACTTTAATAATGGATAATAGTAATTTAAAATTTAAATCTGAATCTACACAGAAAGGAATAAGGTATAATAATTATTTCATAAAGAAGATTTATGAAAAAACTCAAATATTAAATTCTATTGTAAATTAAAATCAAAATCATGAAAGTGTATTTGACAAGTGTCATAAAAGTTGTATTGAGGAATTTTGAAGGCATTGAACCAAAAGATCTTACAAATGTATAAATTATTCGACGATATAAGGCTATATAAAATAGATCACTGTAATTTCATTTCTCTTGAAATGATTTCGGATTTGAAACCGTTTTCATAACGTTATAATTACCAAACAACGATTTAGAATGATAAACCGTAAAAAAATGTGAATGATTAACGAAAAATATATAATAACGACGAAAAATACATAATTTTAAAAGAAATGAAACATCAAATATAGTTAAAAACTAAATAGGAAAGAATTAAACAGAAAACAAAAACTTTTTGATGATTCGTTATAACTTATTAGGCATAAAGGATTTGGGGGAAACAAGTAAGCCAGTGTTTCTCAACACAAAAACTAAGTAAGATAAATGTAAGCAATCGCGGGTTATTCCAAATAAGATAACAAATATTATCAATAACGTTTAAAAATCGTAAAACGTAAAACAAAATATTAATGACGAGTCAATAACGAACAACGTAAAACATAATAAATTTATATTATTTAAATATTGCAAAACATTTAAAATATTGTAATTATTCACATCGTATAATGTAATTTTACCGTTGACGTGTTAACTGTCGTAAAAACAAAATAAATAATTTTGATCAAGACCTGCTCTCAAATTTCAAAATTTAGGTCGACTGTTTTGTATGCATGGTTTTGTAGCAAACCATGTGTTGCATTTTTTATTTTTCTAAAAGTTTTTTTAAATTATTTTTAGTCCCAAGTTGTCTTATAAAATATTAAGTATTTATTTGACTCTTAACATTGCCTTTGCCAAGGAAAAAAGATATATGTTTATCACTCGGGGGTTTTAAACCTGAATTTTAAATTAATGATTAAATATTCAAGTAAGTCGCAACTACTATTTTAGTTATCTTCTAAATGATGATTATTATACGGTGCGTAAATGATGTGCACTTAAATTTATTCTACTGTTTGCAGTCTTGGAAAATATCATAAAGTGTAATTTACAAATAATGCTTAAGCTTTATAAAATTCTTGGTTATAGTAATATTATATGGAACAATGATATACACATTCAGAGTAAAATTATTATTTCTTTAGCTGTAAATTATTAGCATCAATTATCAATTATCAATAATTGACATCAATAGAGTAAAATTATTATTTCTTTAGCTGTAAATCCATAACCCTTTAATATCTTCATCTTATTCAGTCATGGTTTTAAGTTTAAAAAATAGTTTTAAAATCTATTTATTCATTTATAAATCTTTATATGTTTTTTATTAATTGTAGACATTTTAAAACTGCTGTAATTTATACGTATCAATACAAACAAAATTACATGATCATTTGATATTTACAGGTGTTTATATTTCATACTGTTGCAGGTAAAATGTACATTTATTTCATTTATTTTTTAAATGCAATATATTAAAGCTTAATTGTTAAAAACTTAGGCCACTTATATTTTACTATATTTAGGTTCCATTAAACAAATTAAAATTATAATTGAAGAGCCAATACAATAAATGACTTTCTCCATTCTTTGAACTTGATTAGGAAACAAAAAACGAAATAATTTTATTACTGAACTTTTAATGTGTCATCATAATTTTTACGGTATAATCTTTTTAGTGAACAGATATGCTTAATAATCTCGTCAAACAGTGGCAAAAATGATTTTCTATTAAAAATGATAAAAGATTGAATTTCAAAAAAATATGGAGATTATTATATTGGACCCCTCAACTGCTGAAAGCTTATAGATATTGAATTTGACGCATACAAAAATGAATTAATCGTTTATGACGGTTACATAATCGAAAAACAACTTAACTTGTCATATAAAATGTTAAAACATTTTGTGTGGCCATTAAACTAAGCTAAAGTGGTTGTTCCGACAAATAATAGGAGCTACAAGAGTAATACATCTAATATTCGTATGTGGTAATGGCCGAAAGCTGATGTACTAAATATCAACTTGGGAGAAATAGTTTTTCAATTTTTCTCGCTTTAAAATAGAAACTGCTTTGTTTTTAAATTGACCTTTTATATGCGTTAAAATTTTTATTTGTTGCTGGTTTTTTATGGTGGTAAATTTGAAGATCGACTAATCCCCACTCTATAAGATTATTGTGGAAAAAAGGTAAAATTTTATAAAGTTCAACGTGACGCAGGCAAAACTATCCTGTAACTTTACTCTCTATGGACAACATGTTGTTTTGTACCCAATTTGAGTAGAAACATCATGAAAGTTTACTAGTCCGTATAACAAGAGTTTTTGGCATATAGTGTTCTCATAAGTATATTGAAGAAACTTCACTACTCTACAAATAATATATGAAGAATATAAAAAATACTATGAATATTTTATTTCTATTTTGAATTTAATTTGAATTAGCTTAAGTAACTATCGTTTATGACTCCTTTTATTGTGGTAAATTTATTTACAACTAAATATTTCAGATAAATTTATTCTGATATTTAATTAGATATGCCATAGCACATCACTGTCAACATTAAAAGTAACTTTTATATAAAAAAGTAAA
Source organism: Daktulosphaira vitifoliae (assembly GCF_025091365.1). Classification (NCBI taxonomy): domain Eukaryota; kingdom Metazoa; phylum Arthropoda; class Insecta; order Hemiptera; family Phylloxeridae; genus Daktulosphaira; species Daktulosphaira vitifoliae. The sequence goes on along the minus strand of NW_026099575.1, from coordinate 27,064,272 downwards.
TCATGAAGATATGACAAGTCCAATAACTTATGATTCGATTATCATTTCGTTTAAAATTTTTTTTTAATAATGATGGCTCTATTAGACTATATTCAAAACATATTTTTTATTAATACATCACTAATAATAAAAATAAAAAAAATCTTATTTTTTATATTTCTCAAAATGATTAATTATTCTAATTTAGCCTTTTTCTTACAAAAAAAATTAGTGGTTCAATAACAATTTTAGATAAAGTACTTATCAAGTTACGAGTACTTTAAAACATAGAGTTACTATGAAAAATAAATTTCAATGAAATGATAATTGATTAAAAGTTATCGGAGTTGTGATATTTTCACCTCCAGTCATTACTTCAAATTATTATTAAATTCCTAAATACGGGTATAAAAAATTCCATTGACCAGTCATTATTTTAATTGAACTATTATCTATTAAACAAACTAGTTAATTATTGCCCTAACGTTTAAAAAATTATAATTAACACCCTTATAAATGATATTGAATTAAAAAAATTATCAATGAATCATTTTGTATATGCATACTCTGATGTTTATTTTTTTGAAGGGCGCTATTTTATTATTTTCTATAACATGTCATTAGTTTAATGTATTATAAAATAATTAATTGTTAATATTCATAGCGTATTATATAAAACTTTTCTTCCAAAAAAATATAAAAAAGTTTCAAAACAATATCAACTATTAGAATTTGTAAATCTTAGAAGAGCATCGCTCAATTTTAATATTATGAGTTAACAAGGTTTTAATTATGCAATTCATTATCTTTTTGTTTATAATATTCACATGTACATGTATTCTTGAATAACTTAATCTATGGATTATAAGTAATAATACAAATATTTGACATGTATAATCATCATTCATAATTTTTAGTACAAAAGTTTAGTAGTCCTTTTTGGCGCCACAATAATCAATAGTACACTCCATTATTCAGCTTATGAAAGAATGTTAATTATATTTACAATCGCAGTAATAAATGTTTCGCTCAATTGAAAAATTAAGTACAAATTAAAATATACTTTCTCATTTTTTGAAGTCATTATAACATGTAATTCTCATTCACAATTCGTTTTGTATACTTCCACAATGATTAAAACCAACTACATGATTCATGATAAACTAGAAGAAGAATTTTATTACATAAGCCCTATAACATCACATTTCACGTAGAGGGGCATTTAGGATTACATTATAATACATAACAGCTATGTGTAGTTTAATACATTAAAATGTTATAAATTATGATAAATTGAGATTTTAAGTTTACAAAAAAATTCCAAGTAAAATGTACAAATAATTGCTTTACCAATTTATTAAAAATTAATCTGAAGTGTAACCATTGAAAACTAAAGTATCTGTCATTAAAAACTCAAATATAACTGAGGTTTAAAATGAAAGGGGACGCCATTAATCTTCATGAGATCAACTCGTCCATTTGTTCTCACGAAGCTTGATAAGCGTCGCTTAAAACATTTCTTCGAAAAGTTAGTAATTGATTAAATACGTAGAACGTTAAAATAATTACAAAAATTATATTTATAATGTTAGCAAATACCCTGCTATACATTAAAAAAATAAAAAAATATATTTTTCTTTGTAAATTATACTGAACAATTCGTTTTTATAGAAATTGTTTAAACTGCATACAGTTTAAATATTACAATTCGAAAATATTATATACATTATTATGTTTTATGAGTCAAAAAAGTTGAACCTGGAAAATAATTTCAAAATTAATTTCCTTTTAGCAATATAAAACATATTTTAACCAAATAATTTTTGAAAAGTTAAATATCTATAAAAAATGCAATTTCAAAATCTTAATATAACTTTTGGGTAAATGTTATTATTTAAAATGTATACATTTATATTCATATTGTGTATTAATCAATAACTTTTATTTATGTAATGGATAGTATTAGGTGACACCAACGCATTTAGGTATCAAAATTGCATATTAAAATCGCCGTCTAACAATTCTCAACACTGTACCAATTTACTTAAATAAAGTAGTATTTATTGCGTTAGTGTCTAAATTGAAAGATTACTTACATTCAATGTTTAGTACTCGTAGAAACTAATAGTGGGCCAATCCAACTATTTTTGGGTCTGGTAGTCTAATAATACGAAACAAGTAATTGATTTATATATTATGCAAATCTGTACGCAAAGATATTTGCATAATGTATATGGCAAATGTTTGAATAAAACAATAGTATTTGAAAATGCATTATTATATTCAAAATTCCGAACAATGATTATTTTTTTGTAAAGTCTAAAAAGCTGAATTAAGTTTGTATTTGTAAATAGAGATCATGTAGATATACATGTATTTAAAATATTTTATCGATTAATCATTAATTTATAAGAAATCTATGAGCATTTAATTTCATTTGATTATATTATTATAAATATAAAAGCATTTTCTAGTTGTTAAAACATTATAATAATATTTTTGAACGTTGTTTACATTTGACTCGTGTCACATAAGTTATTTATTATAAAAACATTTCCACGGCAAAAACTCCAACTTTAATAATATTGTAGAGAGTTATAATGTATTAAAATATTTACATTATTGTTTTATGCCTAAAATTTGGTTACTACTTTGAACAAAAATGTTGACACCGAAAATTAAATAGTTAACCGATAAAACTGTACGTGACAAGTTATACAACAAAGTTATCAAAGTATTCCTCTTATGTAATTTTCATTTCCCTTTTACTATCTTTGTGCAGGTTGTTGATACATAAAATGATTTAACATCTATTCTAACACATTATCTTATAACTGAGTTTAATGCTAAACAATATTTAAACGTTATACACTTTTTATATTAAACATTTTTAATGTTAAAACATTAATTTTTTTTTTTAACGTTTTGAAGTTTCTATATTTTTTTACTTAACTTTGAAAGAGTTGGAAACATAATTTACTACCATAAGTAGTTAAATTTTTAAGAATTTTTTTTTTTAATACAACATTTAAAAATTTAACTTTTGTTTGAATAAAAATTATTTTACACTATAAATGATATTATGTTTAACAATATTTTACGTTTATTGATACCAAAAATTTTGTTTTTTTGTTTTCGTTTTCAACATTAAATTATAACGTTTTTCAGTTCTATATTAAACTATAAATTATGTGAAGTAATTACAACGTTCTACATTTTAACTAAAATTCTTTATTAACAATATGAAAATGTATTTCTCGTGTTAATGTAAACCGCCTACATCTATAATTTCTTGGGTAATGACATCACTTACTAAAACGTAATAGAAATCAAATGATACATCATCTGTTTATTTTTATTAATGAACTTAAAATTTTAAAAATGTTAGTACATTACTAATATTAGGCCGGGAAGAATAGTAAAAGTATTCAATTTGTTTTCGAAACCCAAATGGATTTAAACTTTATTTTTCTGTCCAACGAATTAGTTAAGCTTGAATCTATTTTCACTAAATGACATTTAAATATTTAACATTAATAACAAAGTACCATACTTTCAAAATCGACCTTAACTTTTCTTAGCTTTCAGTGTACATATATAGTAAACTTATATTTATATAAATCCATTTTATTTGCGTAATATCATTCAAAATTTAGGTTTAATTTTCAGTTAGAATAATTAACTGTACACGCAATCATCTATCGTCTAATCTAATAAATAACAACTAAGTGGTTCAAGTAAATTAATACCTTATCCGGACACCGCAGGTCATTTACAAATAAATCAGGTCAAGTTACACTTTGAGCATTTGATCTCTAACTTTATACTGCCTTGAGTTTTGTTAACTTTACGTGCTACCAATTGTATAAAAATCATAACTTACAAAATCAATTTTCAAGTTTTACGTTGTTGTTTGTTATTACTCATTTTCAAAAATAAACCATAGAAAATAAAAAATAAATGTGTGTTAGTTAATTTTATCGAATGATTAAACAATTTAAATTTCTAGAAAAGTTTTTATATATTTTAATCTAATTAGAAATATCATCAAGTTACTGTTTTAAGGAAAGTCTGTGCAATGAGTGTAAAAGTTTGTGACACAACAAAATTTATCTACTTAAAAACTTCAACTAAATTACAATATACACATAATAAATATATTTTACAAAATAACGTATGGTATAATTTATTTGCATTTACTTGTTCGTCAGCTCCAAAGGTGTTGACCATAATATATTACTAGAATTCTTGACTAATATAATATGCTCTACACATTCCGTCTACCGTTGAATATTTTAACGACTTGGTTCTATTGATATTTATATTGGTAGTCTACACAAGGCACTACACCTTTTTTGTAAATATATGGAACTGAATTTAGTTGTACCGTTGGAATACTATTTTACGGTTTCAGATTCCGATTTTTTTAAGTGAATAATATTTTTGGCTTCGAAGAGAATTGGGAAAAAGGTATATTTAGGTTACGAAATGATTTTCAAGAATATAAAATACGTGTAATATTGTCTGGCCTCTTTGCAACGTTTGGTTAGGTGGGCATAACAGTAAAAATATGATTGTGAGATAAGTATTAACAAACCATATAATTCATTTACATTTTAATATTCATAAAACCTTTATAAATATTTTTTTGGCATAACAATTAAAGCGTTTCTTTGGCGCTTCTTTATATAGATATATATGAAAATGATAAACACATTTTGTTACAAGTGTTACTAAAAAGTAAGCTCCTCTCAGAAAATTGACAAATTAATTAATATATCTATATATTTATTAACCGTATCCAGAATAAAAATATTAAAAAATTGCGGAGTTGAGGTGTATTTACATTAGTATCGATTGATATCTAACATTAATAACGTTTCGATGCGTATTTGAAACATTTTTTTAAAGAATATAACATTTTTACTAAAATTTACATGATTTTTGATTTTAAAGGTTGATATATATTAAATTAAACATGCTATAATTAAAAATAATTCAGATTTATTTAAGTATTCCGTTAATATACAAAATAACAAAACTGGCAATTTTTTCCGAAAATTATATGATTTTTTGTTTTAATGGCCGAAAACTCCTTAAAACGAGATCTCGGATAGTTTTCTTTTTTTTATCTTAAAACATTGTATTATCTTCAATTTGATGAAGGTTTAAAGAAGGTATGTTTTCTGTAACGTTATAAAAAAATTAAAAATAAATAATATTAAAAATATTTTGATTTAATTTCTTAACCGTCACAAAACCTTCGTCNCATTGTATTATCTTCAATTTGATGAAGGTTTAAAGAAGGTATGTTTTCTGTAACGTTATAAAAAAATTAAAAATAAATAATATTAAAAATATTTTGATTTAATTTCTTAACCGTCACAAAACCTTCGTCAATTATTGGATTAAAAAAAATGTCATCAGCAAAGCAAATGTTTGATGTATTATCATTAAAAATTTTACAATTATCCAATCGCAATTTATTTGCTAAAATATTATGCAAAAATTATGCGTATAGTAAAATACAATTCTAATTTTTAAAATTATTATTGAATATTAAAATTTTATAATTATTATAGTTTAATATTATAATTTAAACAAATAATGGAACAATTCCAAGGGTGTGTTGAATAAAGTTTTTAACCCATATGAATTAACATTTTTTTAGCTTATTATAGCTAAGAATCACCTTACTGTTTATCTGTAGATAAATCCAATAGCAAATTGAATGTCTCAAGTTTGTTGCAGTCTTTTTCTACTATCTACAGTATAAATAGTTTTATATTCAATTGAAATTTTTTAGCTACAATTTAACAAAAAATGGTTGTGTTTTCTTGGCCTACTTTTGGTAACGGTTTGCTACATTATCTTATCCTCTGCAACGAATGAGTAGATTATACGACCCATCTAAGTAATTTTCTCGGCAAACCTTTTTTATAACATAATAGCTAAATTTTATTTAAATCTTTATGGAAATATTAAATCTAAACAAAATCAATATTTTTTTTTCATAAAGAAGCTTATTTTTCTTGGTAAAATATCCCATTAAAAGATCTTGAGTACAAAAATTGAGCTCTTATTTTTAGAAAGCTGCTGGTTTAGTTAATTTGGACCGCAAATAATGATAATAATGCCGAAAACAACAAACTACTTACGACACTAAAAGCTTATGTACTTTATATATAAATAAGTGTTTTAATAGGTTCATACAACAAAGTTAATAAATTTAATGAATATTTGACAACCGATTATTTTCCAGTGAACGTTCACCCTAAATTTAAATGAAAAATTCAACAAACTATTTCTAAGTTTATTATTTATTTGTCATTTTTAGAAATCGTTTAGTATATTTATAAATTTAGTTTTATGAAATACTTGAGAATTTAAAGTGTTTTTTCTATATATAATGTTGTATGCCCAATAATAAAAATGTATTCGATTTAAAAACTACTCAAACCAATAACAAGAATATGTAGCTTATTAGAACCAATTTGGATATTAATAGATGTGGAAAGTTTTGAAAATTTATGACCTAATTTAAACTGTACTATAATTTACGCGTTGCGGTGAATAATTCAATAGTATAAGCTGATAGAAATACAAATAAAATTATTTCAGCATGTAATTATATTAATACATCATAAAATGTATACATCATTGTATTAAGAGGATTTATCGTTTGCTATTATTAATAAGAGTCTGAGGTTAACTATATAAAGTTTATTTAATTTTTTCATATAGCTAATTAGAGCTAATGGTTAGAACTAGAACACTAGAAGTTACCAAGATTATTTTTAAAATTGTTTGAATTTATTTTTAAAATTTTTAATTAGATTTATTGATTTCAATTATAATAATTCACATACTTTGTTTTACATAAAATATATAATTTCAACGAGACCTATGATTTGATAAAAAAAATACCTATACAATCATCTATGATTATTATCGTTCATTTTTTGCTATTATCGTCTTTATAAATGTGCGTGACTTATTTCACTTGGGTTTATAATAGTTTTACACGACTATACCACAGATTTTCTTTTTTTCACTCTTTTATTCAATTATAAATCAAGAAAAATATAGAATATTGTGTCATTAGAAAATTTAGTAGTGTACATTCAATAGAATAAAATTTTCTTAGGATATTATTTAACGATTAAAATACACGTGTATGTTATTAATAGTAGAAGAGGTGGTTCAGCATGCTGCACAAATTTATATCCTAACCTTATGCGAAAATATATATGTATACCTATATATGTAGGTGACAACTTTTTTATCTGTATTTAGTTATAAACAAAGTAATGTAACTTCTTCAAGTAGAAACAAAGATTTTTTGGCATTAAAGAAACTAACAGTGCATGAAATGATGTATAAGCAGTTTTAAGGCAAAATTTATGCGCAACTAAAGTTCTTTTATTTCTAAATAAAACAAAAAGGTCACAAAATAGTTCTGTTTTAAATTTGGCTAAGGCACAAAAGAGTGACACGTTAATCACCCCATAAGTCGTATATACAAGTACAAAGATTATTGTAAGCAAAAAAAATTAAACTAGTACATGTGTGGTTGTACGATTAAATGAAACTGTTTTATTGTCGTCAAATGTGACATTCTAAACACAACGAATAATAATGCGCATAATTCTGAAATGTTCATAAAATATAAATATTTTCATTTTTTCTTATTTTATCTGAAAATTCAGTACGTTTATATGACACTAAACCGGAACTTATATTACATAAAAAAATATGATTATTTGGGTTATATAATATAAATCTTCTTCGATATTTTACCTAATGTGTATGTTTTTTCCGGTTGTTTTATAATAAGAATAAACAACTTTGTTCTTATAATATTATAATCCCTTGATGCGTCTTTAACATAACTTGTGGAAATAACCTATAGGTTACATAAACTATCTAATGAAAGATTTTTTATTTTTTTATTATGCACGTTTTAAGTATATATTTTCCATATAATATAACATTAGGAAACAATTATATTTTTAGTTTAAAAGTCATCGATGAAAAATAAAAAACTAAATGAAAACACAAATAAATTGCAATGTATACAAATTAACTAAATTTTTAATTAGATAATATTTATAGCGAACTCACTCAAGAGCTACTTTCCATTAAAATTTAGCAATGATCGTTTTTTTTTTTTTACTATAACTAGTAGATACTTGATGAGCAAAATTAAAGGTCATTAAAAAATTTAACTTTTTCTTCAACTCCCCGATCTTACGAAAAATTTTCTTAGTACATATCTGTTTTTACTTTAACCATTTATTTTTAATTTTTTTTAAACTTCAAAGAATTTATTTCGATACTCCTCTAGTTTTAAATGTATCTACGTATGGTTAACTTCCTTCACTTTTTTTTCATTTAAATCCAAGTAAATAGGGTTATTTTTCAATAATCAATCTATACTTTTGTAATTAAAACGACTTTAATACTTTTAAGTATTAAAACGTATAAATAGATGATAAAATAATTGGTGGCTTCTCAGAAATAAGTTTACAGTTTGAAAATCGTTACTGCGATATCGCACTTGGCAACGAATACTGTGTTATGAATATTCGGCAATAAATAAAGTAACAGAGTACTATAATAATTGAAACTGATTAGTAGATTTATAATGACTAATAATAAAGCCAATTGAAGTTTACAAATTCAATTAATATATATCTTTACAGTGGAAATAAATTCGTTTTGTTTTTATATTAGGATTACTAACACGCTTTATTTATAATTATAAAAAAATGCTTTCTTACAGGACACTGTTCAATGGTATTATACTTGTAAATTGGCTCTTCATAGAGTTTTTCGTATTTTAGTGTATTCCAGGCTTAATGTACAAAAAACTGGACCATTAATTAAATAAACTAACAGCAGTAAAGATATAATATGACACAATGAGCAGCTAAAAATTAATTGACTGTATTTATCACAGTAATAGTCAGCAATTTCTCAAAATCGACTTAGCAGTTAATAATTGTTAAAATTTGATTAAGATTTGTCTAGCTAGTTCCTAATATTAATCATTCGCAAGTATCATATCAGTCATATATATAATAATAAATGACTCCCAAAAGCTTGACAAGTAAACTACAATATAAAATCCATTAAATGTACAATTCTCTAGCGATTTCTTGTAATTAATTTAATATGATTAACATTTTTTCTTTAATTACTTTTTTTATATTTATATTTTAAATAATTGTACAATATTTTGCTATCTAAAAATGAAATTAAACTGTAGTTTTTTAACTATATGGTTTTGAAAGGTTAATTTTATCACAATAAGTTTAAAAAATATACATACATATATAAATGTTATATATATATATATATATATATATAACATTTTGTAACTATTCCAACCACTTGGGAATTTTTGAAACTATAAGTTCACGGTAATTGTCAGGGCCTATTGATACGTGCATGAAAGGTTGGCATGCTTCCGATTTTTCTCAATAATAAAATATGAACTGAAGATAGTTTTTCTCTTGGAAAAATGTAGTTTTCTTACGTAAAGTACATTTTATAAAAGTATACTAATATTTACTTTGGTTTTGGGCTGAACTGTATATAACTCATTGGTTGGAGGAAAGAACTTTCTACAAACTTCACTTTTAAGTATATTATATTTAATACTATAAATACTTATTTTGGCTCCATTAATATGGAGAAAGTGAAGAAGTATAATATTAAACCTTACATTGATTATTAATAATAAAATAGCTAAACTTTATATACATGTATAGTACATAGTCTATCTATTTAATAATATCTCAGTAATGTAAAATTATGGATATAATATAATCAATTACAACTTGTTTAATGTATTTTTTAATTCATATATGATTATAAACAAACACAAATTGATAAAACTAATTTTTATTTAGCTAAATTAATTTATATACATTTTTAATGTATATATTCAGAAAAGTTTTATAACTTCTGCGAACTCTAAAATTTTGTGAACAACGATATTTAAGATGTGCTACTAGATGTACAAAGATAAGTAAATAAAATTGTATGTTCTATTATCTCAAGTCGTTGACTTAAAATAGCGTCTAGACTAATTTTATTCAATTAACCATTATTATTTACATTAATCTTTAATTACATAAACATAATTTTCATTATATCAGAATACAGTAGTAATTATAGAAAAGCGATAAGTGGACAAACTTTTTAAATGCAAAATTACAATTTTACTACTATATTACTATTTAAACAGTACCTGCTACTGCTCAAATTCTTGTTTAATTATGACATTCATGGATATAAAATTAAGATAATGTTAGTAAAAACGTGTTTGAAAATCTTCAAAGTATTAGTGAAGAAGTAGAAATTTAAAACGATTTATGACTTTAATTATAAATTTTGTCAATAAAGTGTAAAAAATATTCAATGCGATTATTATTCTATTTAATAAAAATACTTTTGGATTCAAAACTTCTTCAATATTCTTCCAAAGAAGCATTCTATTGTCTTATTATAATTGACAATTATTTTTTTATTATAATATAAATAATAACATAAACATTAGGATAGTCGTTACAAAACAATTTTTATTGGTTATACCTCAGACTTCACTAAATTTATTTCGATCCTAATAGAAATGAATTGTACGAAATTTAGAAATGCGACTAATCAATATTAACACATTCCACATGACCCCTAAAGCTGAGTATAAAAGTATCATTTTTCAAAAAAAAAAGACATTTTCACCCTGACTATTTTATTTAACTTATAACTACTTTTGTAATACTTATAAATCCAAAATATAAGGATTTAAAAAATGTAATTTTTATATAAATAATAGAATTGATATTTGGTATTAATGTTATTAACAGTAAAAAATATGTAAAACTTTCAAAGTTTTGAAAAAAATACTTTTTTTTTAATAAATAATTTTTAGGTAATACTACCTAAATTAAAAACAAATATTATTCAGTCTTGTTTAGTTTTTGTCGTTGGAAACAGATTAATTAGATTTTACACAGCTTAATTAGTTTAATTATTCTTAATTAACAATGCGAAATAGTTTAATGTAAAATTTTAAAGTCATTTTTGTTGTTTTAGATTTACATAAAATAATTTTTACTGAAGAAATTATTAAACCTTATAAAGTTATATGTAGTTAAATTTTGAAGCGTGTGATTTATTTTTTCATTATTGATGTATTATCTATTAAATATACGATAATGTTTTTAAATTAGTGTTATTATCCTAATAAACTATTCATTTTTAGGTAGGAGTTAATTTGATTTTTAATTAACTTTTGACTCTGTTTCAATTTAAAAAAAACAATAACTTATTTTAATAAATCCATAATTTTTTAAGACTTTCTATAAAACTTAAATACTAATTAAATTATTTCATAAAAAGTCTGTAGTTTAAATATTTTATAAAATAAAACTAATAGTTTTTATGATTTTAATTATTTTTTATTTGAAAATTATAATAGTAACATAAAAATTACATTTTGGAAATCTTAATAACATTTTAGTTGAATAAAAAAAAGATGATAAAAATTTCACCTTAAATTTTTTTAATGAAATTTTCATTCAAATTTAGGGGTTGTGAGGCACGCGATAACATTAACTAATCGATTCCAAATTTTATACAATTAATTTTTATTAGCATCAAAATATATTTAAAGGGAGTCTGAGGTAAAATAAAAAATTTCGATTTTTAACGACTACCCCAATACAAATATTTTAATTTAGTTTCGAAAAAATAGTTTAAGGTTCAATTATTCAAATCATATCTCTGTAAGTAGTTAATATTCATAGACATCTAATTAACATAAAATACTTAACAATATATTTTGATAATACTATAAATGTAATAATATTTTTAAATTTGGCAATCAAGAATTTTTTTAACTATAAATTATTTTAAAAAACTGTATACTTACAAGGTCATCCATGTTACCACGTGGTCTTTTAAATGTATTGTTACCTATTTAATTAAAAGTAATAAAAAAAGTTTATTATTTGGAGTAATTTTTATTTGTTAAAGAGATCAGTTGTATTATACCCCAACTTTAGTTATTTTTATTGCGTTAAAAAAATTCTCTATAGGTAACACGTAAATTATTCAAACGAATCTAATAGCGAAGAAGAGTAACGAACGACGACCGACGTAGTCCATATTCGGTTGGATATTGTACTGTTGTCTACAACTGCCGTGAGAGTACACACCGTCATCTGGTTTATTATGGTTGCTTTACCTATATACACCCACTACCCATCATTGCCTCTAATAGACACTATTTCGTTTCTGTAACTTCTTTTATGCATAATGTACTATCAATAATTTAGTAAAACATAACATCTTAATACATTTACACATTTTTTAAAGCAAAACTTAAGAGGAAATACTTATTAAATTGATATTTTCTAACAAAAATAGCAAAAATACTCATATTTTTCTCAAAATATTTAAATATTTTATTCACTTTTATTATTTAAAATTAAGTTTAAAAAAAATAAATAGAAATTTTTTTTTATTTTTAATACAGTTTCAATAATATATACTTTACCACTTAAAAACGATACCAGGAAATTTTCCGCCTTGGTTTAATTAAAAATTATATAACTTCTATGTGGTTAGAACTTTTTAGCTTTGATGCGAAGCTGAGAAGGTATTAATTTTACTATAATGTGTTTTTTTTATTATTATTATTATTTTTTTTTTTGTGTCTGTATACGCTCAATTTCAGCTCTCGTTGAACTGATTTTGATGAAAAATATGTCAAAAGATCAAAAATTGTATCTAGTCGAAGACATTACCCTCAAAATTTGAAAACAAATCCCTCGTTCCCCGTAAACGAGGAAATCCCCCAAAAAATTACAAATTATAAAATCGCTATAACTTTTTTAAAAATGATCGAATCAATATAATTTTTTTTTATAGATAGGTATTCACCTATCATTTTATATATTTTTGTGANTTTTTTTTTTATAGATACCTTAGATAATTACCTATCATTTTATATATTTTTGTGAACATTTGACCCTTTAACAGCCCAAAGGATGGGGTTTCAAAATGGTAACTTTTTTACAAAAAATTAACTTTTTCAACTTAACTTTTGAAAATGTTCCGGAAAGACTGACACTTTTATATATACTTTAAATTAAAGCTAATGTAATATACTTTAATTTGAAAAAAAAAAATTTGACCTCTGGACTTATCTTCGTGGTGAAAATGACTATCGTATGTAAAAATATGCTATTTTTGTGAAAAAATTCTTGATATTATATTTTACATTTTTTTTTTATTTTACATTATGATGCTATAACTTTTTAAAAAATGTATGAATCAATTATATTTAAGTTATCTATTACGATAAAAATGCAAAAAAATATTGAACTTTTCTGATAAATTTACAATAAATAAAAAGTAATTATAATACTTTCTGACTGCATATTAATATGTTAACGATACCATTTTTTTAATTCTCATACNATAAAACTTTCTGACTGCATATTGATCTTAACGATACAATTTTTTTAATTGTCATAAAATTTTCTATTTAATGATGTCAATTTCAAACTTGCCAATTGAGTTAAAAGTTATGGTAAAATAAATTATTTTTTTTTATTATAAAAATTTACAAATATCAACTTTAAACGATTAAAAAAATAGGTTAAATATGTCATTTTCCTTATTTTTAACTTATTAATAATCAAATTAATATTAAATATTATATCAAATCAGTATTAATTTAAAACAATTTTTTTTGTTCTTAATTATTTTTTTTTATATGTAAATACTATTTTTTAATAATATTAAAACTTAAAAGTGATAGAAATAGTCTAATTACACATTTAAAAACATCACGAAATGTTGATTTAGAATATTATATTTTTGTGTCTGATGAAAGTTCCTTGTAGTACAGTGTATAAAACTTATAACTTTGTTAACTGTTAAACTTTATCAGAAATTCTTTATCAGAAGTGTTAGAAAAAGCCTAAGTGCACATTTGAAAACATCGCGAAAAGTTTTTTTTTATAAACCGTAGTACGTTTTGTAGTCCAGTGTATAAAACTTATAACTTTGTTAATTGTTATAACTTTATCAAAAATGACCAAATCAGTATATTTTTTTTTATTTAGATGCATGTCTTTATCTATCATTTGGTTTTTTTTATAAATCTAACCCTTTACCTGCCCACAAGAGGGATTCAAAATGATAACTTTTTTTTGTTTAGTTAAATTGAATAATTAAAATTAATTTAGTTCTGGATATTTCAATTGTAGAATCTATTTAAATACCAAAAATTATTTAGAAATGATTACTATGATTTCTATTTAAGTGTTCTATTACGATAAAAATGTAAAAAAATCTAACTTTTCTGATAAATATACAGTTAATAGTAATTATAAAATTTCCTGACTGCATATTAGTCTTAAAAATAGCATAGTTTTAATTTTCATAAAATTTTCTATTTAATGATGTCAATTTCAAACTTGTAATTGAGCTAAAAGTTAGTAACATATTCAATTTTTTTTACTATAAACTTCACAAAACTTGTCAAAAATTTTACATAAACTTTAAAGAACCAAAAAAATAGGTTCAAAATGAAAATTTTAGTATATTAACTTATAGTTCTCAAAGGTTAATTCTAAGTCCACTCGTCAACTTGACAAGCAAACAAAAACAATCTATAAGAAAAATTCAATAATTACTGAAGCCTCGAAATTTAAAATTTATTTGGTTTTACAAATTATTACTGTGATCCCGGTGATCACTGTGAGAAATTAAGAATATTTTTTCGTCACATCTCTTGAGTTTTTATAGCTATAATGACAAAAAATCTTTCTAATAGGTGAAATCTATCTGATATTACTAAAAAATTAAATTCTAATATAATAACGAAAAAAATATGGTTTTTTTACTAAAATAAGCTCTTTTTTTAATTGTTAACCTGGGGCCATATTAAGGCGGAGATTAAAGACGAATGTATCAAAGCTCATAGTCGTTAGGTGTATATTTTGAAATTTAATAGCCTGTTAAGAACTATTTTGTATAAGTGACTTTTTTTTTATAACACTTTTTCATTGAAGCTTGATATTTTTAAAGATGGATGCCCATTTTAAGATATCACGCCAGAGCATGTAGCCCTGTCACATAAAACCTTTAATCATACTTTTTTTTAAAAAATTTTTGTCAAATTTTACATAATATGATTATTATATTAATTAAAGATGTTAAAGTCTTTATTAACAATTATAATAAAAATAAGTATAAATAAAAAAACGTTAGCACAGTGTGAACGTGGTATAGTTGGGACAAGTATAGATGATATCTGACAGTGATTGAAATCATCATCATAAGAAACGCTTCCATGAAAATCTGTAGATAGTGTTTAATTTTAAGAAATTGGTTGATTATTCTAAAAGCAAAATTAACTCCTATTTTTTGTTCTACTTCGACTACCATTTGTACATAGAAGAAAGGTCATCGGGATAATTTTTTTTTTTAACTTTTAGTACATAATGTAAACTTTAATTTAACATATGTTTAAAGGACGAAGTATTTCCCGAAAATTTTCAAAAGATCAGTTGAAAAAGTTCTACTTTTTATAGGCATGTTTTAAGTTTTGAACGCCCCCTGTATAGGGGATATTGCTAGATTGAAAAAAAAAATATGTTGGATGAAAGGGGTATATATAATGTATTTAGAAACAAAAATTTGTATTGATCTATACATTTTTCAAAAAGTTATAATAATGTGAAGTTGAAAATTTAAAATTAAAAATTTTAACACAAAAATAGCATTTTTTAACTTTAGTTTGCACGTAGAAGAAAGTCATCGGGACAAATTTTTTTTTTTGAACTTATAGTAATTATTATAAGCTTTAATTTGACACATGTTTAAAAGACGCAGTATTTCTGGAACATTTTTAAAAGTTTAGTTTTTCTATTTTGAATCCTCTCTTGTGGGTAGGTAAAGGGTCATATTATCATAAAATTTATATCAAATAAAAAGGAAATATCTAAGGTTTCAATTAAAAAAAAAAAAAATGTTTTGATTTGTTCATTTTTCAATAAGTTATAAAAAAAAAAAAAGTGAAAAAAATTCCGAAATTTAACAATTTTAAAAATCGTATTTTGTGGGGAGATTTCCACCATTTACGGGGAACGAGGGAAAATTTTCAAATTTTGAGGGTAATATCTTCAACTAAATACGATTTGTGATCTTTTAACGTATAATTGAGAAAAATAGGTCCAGTGTGAGCTGAGAAAGACACAAAAATAAAAACATTATGGTCAAATTAATACCATCTCAGATTTGCATCGAAGATAAAACAATCTTTTCAGATTGAAATTTTTAATCCTTTATAAATTATGTAAATCGAAGTTGGCAAAAGAACACATTTCAGTGATTTCATTGAAAAGCTAAAAAAAATTAAAATAATAAAATTTATTTAACTATTTCTTTTCTCTTAATGCATCTGTAGTTACAAATATTAGATTACAAACATAAAGATTTATACCTTTAGTAAAATACAGAGCTACTATTTCAAACTGTAAATTTAAAGCTTATTTACACAAATTCTGTTTGGAAGTACATGGACCTTATATACAACAGTCTACTTGGTTGAAGTATATGAGATAAAAAACAATACAAAAATACTTAAAAAATTTTATTTTATTATAGTCAACATAATAGTTAAAACATTAATTATCATATTTAAAACTTATCACTTAAACGACATTTCTTTACATCATAGGTTCAGACATTTCTATATCTCTACATGTAGAATTTTCATACTCACGACGAATTTCTGGAGTAATTGTTGAATGAGATTTAGATCTTAACAACTTTAATAGAGCTTTTTTCTGTTCAGAGCTAATATCAGTTTTATAACGTTGAGCAAAAGTCAATAATGATTGATGCCATAAAACAGGTAATTCCCTAGGGTCATTTTCAAACCTAAAAAATATTAAATATTTCAAAATATAGAAAAACTAATACCATTACACTTCTATTAGTAAAAGTAATTGAATTAATTTATTTTAAAAGAACAACTTGAAATAATAAGCTACGTAAATCCAATATAAAAATAGAAGTTATATAGAATGTAAAATATTAAGCCTCCAAAAATGTTTATTAAAAACAAATTCTGTAGTAACAAAGGGAGTATATAATGATAAATTAAAATAAAATATTTTTAGATTGAATTTTAAATTATTTTTTTCAACATTGTTTATTTAGGTAAATAAATTACTCCAGAAAATTGTGTATACTAAAAATGAAATTTATCCATTTGAAAAAGTTCAAGGAACTTAATTTTATTATTTAAATATGAACTATTAGTAATTACCTTAAAAAATGGAATACAACAGCATCAATAACTCTATATGGTAGTGCATATTTTTTATCAAAAAATATTCTTAAAAAAATAGATGTTGCTCCATTATAATCCATTTCAGCCAACTTGAGAATAGCAGCTGCTGAATGTAGCATTGGGATAGAATTTTTAGCAATAACTGAACCAATAATAATAGCTTCTCGAAGCGTACATGTACCACTCTAAAAATAAAGATATATTAACTATACTTATATATGAAATCTTAACTAATACTGTAAACATATACATTAAAAGTAAAAATTAGTTTGTATAATTTACCTCACATAAAGGAATAAGAATTCCTTTCATAAATGCTCCTGGTTTAAATAGAGCTTTTTTTAAAGCTTCATACAAATGAAAATTTAATTTTTTATATTCTTCTATGTCATCTCTAATTCTAGGAAGGAGAACAAGATTATAAAATCTTTGAGCCATGTTTTCTTTAAGATTAGATGCAAAAATGCGAACTCCTTGATACATGGCAGCAGCACTCCAAGATGTAGGTTCTGTTAAATAAAATATCATAGAATATAGAAAAACCGTAAAATTTGTTTTACAAAAACTACTTCTTTTTAAACATGAAATTTATTTTAATTACATATTAACATGTTTGAGTTTAAAACTTAAAATTTTAATAACTAAATTATAATAAAAAAAACTTAGTAAAATATTAAAACAGGCATTTTACTACTCCATCAAAATTTTTCAAAAATCTTTTTTTTTTATTACTTTTTCAAGTGTTTCAAAAATTATTTGGAAATTATGGGTCTAATATTACAGATTTTTTTAAGTTAATATGTTAGCGAGCTAAAAATACTTTAAAAATTAGTTTTTTTTGTTATTGTTTTTTTTTATAATAATATGAAATCACAATGACGTAATATTCCTCATCCAAAATATTATCTCAAAAACTCAATTAATTTTTTAAATTATTTAATTAATATTTAAATTAATTAAATTTCAATTTCAATTTCATTAGTGTAATGTTGAAATTCAATGGTGCAATATTAAAATGCATTAATAAAATACTGAAATATATAATGTATAATTATAATAATAAATACATTGATGAGATATTTTAATACTAAATTTAAAGTGACAAGACCCTACAATAAGAAACACTTGTGATAATATAATATTAAGAAAAAAAAAGACCACAATATAGTGGATATCTAATTCAAACATCCATACTAATTCATTACTTCAAAAAATAAAAAAGTGCAACAGCTATTACTTATATATTACTGGGGATACATAGGTACGCATTATCAACTGTGCAATAGTTTGAAATGTGTGGCATACAGTAAAACTATTTATTTAAGTAACTATACTTTCTTTTATTTAGAAACAAATTTAATAATTGGTGACTACATCACCAAAACTCTTACATGTAAATTAAAAAAAAATTATCAAAAAAAATTTTTTTTGAAAAATCTTGATAGACTGGTAAAATGTATTTATGCTAAAATGTGTAATACTATAATTTAATAAAATATTAGATTAATTAATGTTCACCTGTGATATATAAAATTTGTTCCCAATTTCGTAATTTTGGTATTAGTTTAAAAGCTTTAGGAAGTTTTCCACTTCTATAAGTACTTAAAACTTGTTTTACACCCTTATACATTTGTAATACTCTTGGCTCTACATCTTGTAATTGCATACCTATAGATCACATATAAAATTTATTTAATAAACTTTTTTTTTGAAAACATTGACAAACATATAGGTTTATTGATTATAATAAATTAATAAATTATATTAATGTATAATAAATGAATACACAATTTATAATCAATGATATAACTTACTTTCAGCATCAGTGAACTGTGATTGTATTTCAGTTTGTTTTTCAGTAATTTTTTCCATTATCATATCAGCTAATGTTAGTCTAGCTTCAGGTTTTTTAGACATAAACATTTCCAATGCTTTTTCATCTTCTTCATTGATTTCCTAAAAAATAAAAATGAAAAAAATAAAAAATGTTATTTAATTTCTATTTCTGCATGCTTCCTATTTAAAATAACAATAATATCTGCAATTTTTAGCAATATATGTTGCCTGTTAACATGTAATTATCAGCTAAGTTATAGTAAAATACTATGAGTTATATATTCATATCTGTGTCTAAAATAAAATTAAAATGTTCATTAACATATAAAATAAAAACAAAACCCAGCATAGGGGGGTCGCGGCACAGTGGAGCCATGGTATAGTTGGATTAAGTATAATGATATCTGACAGTGATTAAAATCACTATTAAAAATAAACGCTTCGATGCAAATCTTTAGATAGTGTTTAATTTAAAAAAAATTGGTGTATTATTCCAAAGGCTACATGATCTGCTAGTTCCTTATTAATATCTTGATTAAGATAAAGTATGTTGAATGAAAAAGGAATTATTAAAAAATATTATTTCTCATAAAAAAATTGTGTTGATCCATACACTTTTCAATAAGTTAAAGCATTATAAAGTTAAAAATATAAAAAATAAAATCGAGAATTTTCACACGAAAATAGCATTTGGTAGCCATTTTCGCCGTGAAGACAAGTCCAGAGGTCAAATTTTTTTTTTTCATAATAAAGTACATTACATTAACTTTAATTTAAGATATATATAAAAGTGTCAGACCTTCCAAAACATTTTCAAAAGTAAATTTTTTGTAAAAAAGTTGTCATTTTAAATCCCCCCCTGTGTGCAGATAAAGGGTCAAGTTTACAAAACAAATATACCAAATGATAGATAAAGACATCAAGCATCTATAAAAAAAAAAAAATTATATTGATATGTTCATTTTTGAAAAAGTTACGGCAGTTTTTAATAAAAAAATTTCGAAAATTAGCGATTTTTAAATTTGTAATTTTTTTGGAGGTTTCCTTCATTTACGGGGAATGAGGGAAATTTTTTGAATTTTTAAGGGTAATGTCTTCGACTAGATACGATTTGTGATCTTTTGACGTATCGTTGAAAGAAATCCGTTCGGTGAGAGCTGAGAAAAAGTGGTAACAGACACAAAAAAAAAAAACACATCATAGTATAACCAATACCTTCTCAGCTTCGCATCAAAGCTAAAATGTAGTTGAGATAATTACCAGCAAAAAATCATCAATATTTATTTTAAAATATCATATTACCAATTGTTCATAAAAATCTCCTTCATCTTCGCCAAACATTGTTTTTTCATCATTATCTTCTTCTTCTGAATCAGTTCCTGAGCCCAGGGAAGTAAGAAGATTTTTACTGCTACCATCTAAAATTTAATTTGATTAATAATTTAAGTTTAAACTATTTATCAATATATTTACCACTCTCAGTTACTTCTTGTTTTTGTTGTCGAATTTGATCTAGAATACGTTTTGATAACTGAGAATTGACTAACTAAAAAAAAAATAAGTTAATAAGTATGATTGCTTTTGCAAACGTTATATTTACTTCTTCGTTTTCCTCTTGACGTATTCTTATTTTGGGTTCTTTATTTTTTTTCGAAACAACGCGATCGTTAACTATTTGATCAGCTAAATTAGTATACGGTTTCTCCATTCCACCTTTCACGTTCTTCTTTTTAGCTTTCCCCATAATTATAATATGAACAAGATACAAAAATTTCAATTTAATAACACAAAAACTCAATCAAAATAATTATCTAAAGAATCCTTAACATGAGTCACATGCTTTGATTGATTATCATTTAGTTTTCTTATCAAAAATACACACATAAATAAGCAGGTTTATAACTTCTAAGTTAGCTAATCAAAATTATTAAGAAATTGATCATTTAAATATTTTTCTTTTTTTAATTACATAAAGTATCTAATAAACTATAAATAATTAAAAAGTTTAAGTATTTAAAAGACTTATAAATTAATTTTTTTGTCTTAAATTATGAGATTATACATGGTGTAAAATTTATTAAGTTCTTTTATATGGTGACACTGATCCTGTGTGCACTATTTACTAAGCCTTAATATTTTTCTCAGGGGTCGTCCATATTGTTTTTGTTGTTAAAAATCTTTACAATATAGACTTGTTTAAATTTGGATTAATAAAAAATTATCAATTTTTTCAAGTGTCATACAATTGGGGTTATAATAAAAATTGAAATAATGTCACAATTATTGATTATACCTAATTTTGTCGGCCAACGAAATCTATGAAATTTTGTTCTAAGGTAAGTTTAAAATGATTAACCCTTATAGTTATATAGGTATTTTCTTTGAAAATTTTACTATTTTTATCTCTTTAGAAATAAAAATATTTGTACTAATATTTATGTAGTATTTTTGAGAAAAATTGATTTATTAATTTAATCATGTTATATAAATTTATTAATGATATTATTTAATATTATATTTTTGTATAATAATACTATTATTATGATGAACTTTGTGCAATATTATATTTTATCTTATGTTGTACAATTATTTATGTTTTAGAAAATGCATAATAGACATTCAATGTACTAAGTATTCTGCTTAAAATAAGTATCCAAAGATGGATTTTAGATTATGGATGTGGTGTTTATGTTGCACTCTAGTTTTAGTTACTTTATGTAATAGTGCAAGTCGGCATGTCCCAGTTCCTATCACAAAATGTGAATTTTACAATCGAACATTGTGTGGCTCATCACATGGATTGAATGGCTGTGGAAATGTTACACAAGAATGCACACCTGCTGAAAATGACAAACCATCTTCTTGTTTTGCAGTATGGACTAATAATACCAAGACAAATGAACTAACTATTGAACTAAAGGTTATCATTTAACTAATTCATTAAAATTTAATTTTTACTGAATTTCTTTTATTAACTGAATTTAATGTAGGGTTGTTTTTTGAATAATGTTGAGTGTCATGGTCAGAAACAATGCAAAGCCAAAAAAGAAGAAATTAAACCAAATGGATACATGTTTTGTTGTTGTGAAGGTGATTTATGTAATAGAGAACTTTTGTGGGAGCCTGTACCTACGATTCCTAAAATTGAACCTTGTAAGTCTAGAAAAATTGTATTATCTCAATTATAATTAATTTTTAACTAATTTAAAAAAAATAGCTGCTAAACCAATCCATGATGATGATGAATTAATTAACACTGTAGTATTTTCTACAATACCCTTAGTAGCAGTAGCAAGTATGTTTTTATTTGTATATTGGGTATATAAACGAAGAAAAATACCACAGTTCTCACATGTAAGTAATTCATTTATTTGCTTGAAGAAATTGTTTTTTTTTTATAAATATTTTATTTATAATTTATCCTGCAACATCAACTTTATTTTCTTATATTATATAAGTAACCCTTTGGTTTCAATTCTCAGTTAAAACCGACTAGCTTTTTTTCTTCCTTCTACCTCTTGCAGGTAAACAACCATAAGTCAAAAAAAAAAAAAAAGGCTTACTACTTTGATACTAAAACCCTTATATTATAAGGTTTTTAATATGTACATGCACACATCACTAGGTCTGCTCAAAATATATACTAATTGTTTTTCATGTCTGGTAGATATTATTAATCTATGTATCTATTATTAATCTATGTATTTTGAGGAAAAAAATATGTTGATACAACCAAATAATTATATTGATTAATCATATCCATTGAATATACCGATACAATTTTAATATCAATCTCAACTATAGTAACTAATGGCATATTTAGAAATTTATGAAAAAAAATTTACATAAAAATTAAAAAAAGGAACAAAAAAAATACCACATACATACTTAAATCACTTAATAAGAAACTATTTTTTCCAACTAAGCAATATTTAAAATTTTGAAAAAAATATCAATTTAACTTAAATGTGAAACTGAGAAGATATTGGTTTACTGTGATGTTTTTTTTTTTGTATTTGTCTATAAAAGTTATCGGCTCTCTTGGGCCAATTTTAAAGATCTAAAAGAGATATCAAAAAAATCTAAATTTGATCTAGTTCAAAATATCTCCTTCAAAAGTTGTTAAAACTGTCTCATTTTAGAAATTTAGACAAATATCTCAAAATTCAGCAGCCGTCAGAAATTGCAAAATCACAATTTGTTTCTGCATTTTAAAATTGCAAAAATTTTAAAAATTTAAGTTTTTTTTTTTTTGATATACTANTGTTTTATTTAAGTTTTTTTTTTTTTTTGATATACTATTTATAAATATCTGATGAATAACCTAAATATAGGAAGAGTAAAAGAATTTGCTAGTTATAGTAAGTTAGTTGATAGTACAAGTTTAATATCCATACATGACAAAAGTTGTTTTAATATAAATTTTTAGAATGTTCTGAGACATCTATGTTCTTAAAACCTAAATTAAATTAAAGCTTTTTAAAAGTACTTTATGATAAAAAATATATATTGACAATTTAAATTTAATATTTGAGTGAAACTTTAAAACAGAAATTGTAAAATTACAAATATACAGAATGATTTTTTTATCATAACCCACTTAATTGCTTACAAAATAAAAATAATTTAAACATTTTTTTTTTTTGGTTATCTTTAGTTACACATTATTCTTGAATTATTAACTTCATCCCTCATGCTTTGTAAGGGTGTCAACTTTGTTTATTCAAATGGAAATACATACTTTGAATTTAATAATATGTTTGAGTTTTTAATTTAATAGTAAATGGCATTTAAACTTTTAATATAACTTTATTCATATATTAGATATAAAATTTTAAAGTTCCAAATTTTTCAGTACATGTATAATACATGAGGGACTACAAATACAGGTAGATAATTGGCGTTTTATGATGTCTTTATTCACAGATATGCAGCATTTATTATCAATGGTAGTAAGGAACATTCTTGTGAGTTTATAAATACACTAACTAGCAATACAAAAATCATACCTATTGATAGTTATATTTGACAATAAATACTCCACAACTTTAATAGCAACGTCATAAAAAACCAATTAGCTACCTGTATTTTTGAACCTTTTTGTATTATACATATATATTAATTCAATAATTTGAAACTAAAGTTTTATATCTAATAAATGAATAAAGTTCTATTAAAAAGTGCCATATACTAGTAGATTAAAAACTTAAACATTTTATTAAATTCAAAATATAGATAAATTATTGTTAAATTTTTACGTTTTAAGGTAATGATATTAACTACAATTAGATATCAACTATTTTCGTCCTAAATGTGCTGGGTGTTTTTATCTCTTTGAATCTTTTTTTAATATTTAAAAATGGGCATATAATTATTTAAATAAAAACTATCAGATATTTTTCTACAAATTGAATACTTTGAAATGATTAAAGTCATCATATTCATTAGTAATATTTTATGTTTCTGAGACAACCCTATAAGACGTTTAATTTAATATAATATTTGTTTAATTAACATGTTATTGATAACCAAAAAAAATTACATTTTTCTCAAATAATATTATTTATTAACTCATCCTACATTATTACACACCTTGATAAAATATTAAAATCACTCGATCAATTGAAGGGCACGTGTCTCTATGCTACCTTCTAAATATGTCACTAATGTATATATAGTTGATTTATTGCTATATTTTAGTGTACATATCATTGTTTTAAAAAGACTATCAATCTATTTGATTATTTTAATGTTATCAAACGTTTACAAAAAACTATCACACAGGCCTATGCATTACAATTTTAGTTTAGATATCTTAAAACATTTAATTTTACATTGTACACAAAAGTTAAAAATTATTGTATTTAATAATACAATTATTAGTATTATAGAATAGAGCCGTGTTAAATAAAAAAAACCACTACTTTAATGAAAATTATATTATTAACTTAGGTAACATAATTAATATTTTACTATTTTTCTTTTAAACTTCTCTCTTATTGGAATTTATTTTATAGTGGGTGAGTTTTCAATTAATAGTTTTATAACTAATTATTTGAATAATAATATATTATTTTTATCCATCAATTTTTAAATTATTTTTTTTTTTTTTTTTTTTTTTTTTGTAGGTTCCATCTTCTGATAGTTCACAATTGGGTAACTGTTCTCCAGTACTCGGGAACCGTCCTATCCAATTAGTTGAAGTTAAAGCACGTGGTCGCTATGGAGCAGTATGGAAGGCACTTCACAAAAAAGATGCAGTCGCAGTCAAAATATTCCCTCTACAGGTAAAATAAATAAGTTCTATTTAATATTAAAATTAGACTCATTCATTTAATATGTAGGACAAAAATTCATGGTTAGTAGAGCAAGATATTTATCAATTGCCTCATATGCAACATGACAATATATTATCTTTCATTGGAGCTGAAAAACATGCTAGTGCTATTGAAGGAGCTAAAAATGAATATTGGCTCATTACAGCTTATCATGATTATGGATCACTTTGTGATTATTTGAAATCTAATGTATTAACGTGGGATCAACTTTGCCATATTGCTCAATCTATGGCTAGGTATTTATATTAATAAATAAATTATAAAATTATAATGTCCTAATTACATATGCCTTATATTTAAGTGATATTTAACTTAAGAGTAATGTCTAATATAATTAAAATATTTAATTAATTTTTGTAGAGGTTTAATGCACTTACATGAAGAGATACCTTCAGAGCGTATTGATCAATATAAACCTGCTATTGCTCATAGAGACTTCAAAAGTAATAATGTTCTACTTAAACATGATTTAACAGCATGCATTGCAGATTTTGGTCTTGCTTTGGTGTTCCAACCTGGAAAATCATGTGGGGACACACATGGCCAAGTAAGTATTTTATTTTGTTTAACTGATAATAACAATGACCTATCATTAAATTCCGTATTTGTATATTTTAATTAAGCCATTTTAAAAGATCCCAAATTTGTTGTTGGCATACACAATAGTGTAGAAATATTTTTTGTTTTATGGGAAAATAAACTACCCTAATCCCACAATTATTTAACCCTAGTTATAACATATTATAAAGTTTTCAATCCTATTAGTCAAAATTTATACTGGCTGCTAATGTGTTTGGAATAATTTAACAAAATTTATATATAACCGAACTCTACCTAATATAATGTTAAATTTTTTTTTTACTTTTACGCAATAATAGGTTGGTACTAGAAGATATATGGCACCCGAAGTATTAGAGGGAGCTATCAACTTTTCAAGAGATGCATTTTTAAGAATAGATATGTATGCGTGTGGATTAGTACTTTGGGAATTAGCTACAAGATGCACAGCTCAACAAGGAACAATTCCTGACTATCGTCTACCTTTTGAAGAAGAAGTTGGTCAACATCCTTCTTTAGAAGATATGCAAGAATGTGTAGTACACAAAAAACTAAGACCTGCATTCAAAGATAATTGGAAATCTCATCCAGTAAGAAATCAAGTTTTTATTTTTTATATAAAAACTTTTCAAATAATTAAGCTAATTTCAATTACAATCTTTACAATTTTTAGGGATTAATTGCTCTATGTGATACTATGGAAGAATGTTGGGATCATGATGCAGAAGCAAGATTATCAGCTTCTTGTGTAATGGAACGTATCACATGGCAATGTCGTCGTTATAATAGCACAACTACATCGTCTTTTGGCCCAACAACACCTTCATCTAATATAATTAATTTATCTTCAACTAAAATAATAGTACAAAAAAATAACCCTAACTGGGACTAAGTTAAAAGAGCTGAGAACAATTTTCACTCTGTTAGATCTGCAACCGACTATTGTACCAATATTCTAGTTATATTGTTAAATTAATTCAATACACTGATTGTTTTAGCTGTGTTTGATGTACCAAATCTTAAGGTATATTTTTGCGCCATTATTTTTATTTCTAAATAGGATTTTTCTAAGATTTCAAGTTAAGAAATGATATATTTAATTCTTTTTTACTAAGTTGTTAGAAGTGATAATTCATATAAACGATGAATTCACAACAGAAGATATTTTACCTATATGCATTTATTTGCATAAATAAAATTTTTAGGAACATGTATAATATTTTTCCTGGCATTTACTTTTATTTATTAAGTATTACAATAAATTTTATTTATATATAACAGAATAGACTTAAATGGGCTTTTATCCCAAGTGCTTTCTTTACTTCAACTAATTTGAATTTAAAAAAATAATAAAATGTATAATAGTTTTATTTTAACCGTATTTCAAAAATGTATGTACTACTTTAATTTATTATTATCTTATTAATTAACTTGTGTTACCAAACACACTGTTTCATTTCTTAATTTCGACATTAATTTTTCTACCTCAAATCATCCATCCCTATAAAATGTTATGCATTAAATAAAAAATTGTGCCAATATTATTTTAAGTTTTGAATAACATTAAAGTATGTGCTAGTTGTTAATTTATGAATTTTGCTTTATTATTTTTGATACTATACAAACAAATTATTCAACAATAATGGATGTACCTTAATTTTATTTTAGAACTGCCTGAATATTTTATGTACTGTATATTTTTATTGTACATATTTTTTCTTTTAACCCAATTTGATTTTAAAATAACTGTTAAATTTACTAAATAGAAATTATTTAAAAATATAATCTTTATTGTAAAGACTTTGCAATAGAATAATTTATATTTTTGGTATAAATATTTGTGTGCCAGCATGTATCCAATAACCTTTATTTAAATTTTATTAATTTTATAAGAGAAGTTCCTTTTATGTGAAATTTTAATTTTCGATTCCCTCTCCATATTTTGTTCCTTATAAAAAATCTTGCAAGTTAGTACAATTATAAGCGAACGTCAAGACTGCTGCTTTATAAAAAACAATAGTTATTATCATAAAGAGTCTAATACAAATCAAAACAAATTGCTTCATTTACTTTACAGTTATTATAAATATATATTAATAAAGACTAAACTTATTTTGTAGCCGTTGTTAAGAAATAATTTTTATATATAAATTTATTTTGTTAACTTATATTCATACAAACTTGAATGTATATAGAAAGTTACAGTATACTTATATGTATGTAAAAAGTGTGATATTTTCAATATAATTTTTTGCATTATTAATAATATTAAAATTACTATATTATATATATATATATATTTTTTTTTTTTTGCATTACGTTTTTATTACTATGTTTATTCATATATTAAGTAAATTATTAGGGTTAACTTGTGCTATGTGTATTAAATTTACTTTTTATATTTATTGTTGTCTGAAAGATATTGAATTGATTAAATAAATGTTTGAATTAGCACAAACTTAATGAATAATTGATAAATTGTAATATTAATAAATAATAAGAAATTATAGATTATTTCAATATTAGTCAATAATTATTTTCTCATATAATACAGGGTTTGTTTTATTTTATTTTAAATATTATGTAATTTGCACTAATTTCAATAGTATTTTCTTAAAGATGTGTAATTTGTAATAGTTATTTTCCAACTTTTGGGTTATCAAGTAATTTCATCAATAATTCAAATTGATCAAATTTTTTAATTTAATCTTTATTATAATTTTTTGCTTAATGATAAATATTAACTAAAATTTGTCATTTAGTTGGTAAGTAAATTGTAATGTAAAAAATAGTATAAGTATATGATAACTTATATCCTTACATATTTGTATACAATAAAATTGTAAATAATTGATTTTCAATGTGTATTATTAATGAACAGTACTATTAATTTAACTATCCTATCGATTTATTTTCTTATGCGTCAAAATCTGTATCTGTGTCAGTGTCTGATAAGGAAGATGTATTGTTTATTTCATAATCTGACATTTGCTTCACTATAATAAATTAAATTGATAGTTCGACATAATAGTTCATTCAGGATTGATAAAACTCACTTAAATCTAGTTTCCTTAATAACAATCCATGAAATTTTTTAACTGTTTCGTTTTGTTCATAGTTCAAAACTGTTATTGATTAAAAAAAAAAAACTAGGTTATAAATTTCAATAGATTATTAAACAATATTACTAATATTTAATTTGTTAAATATGAATATTTACTTGCATTACAGTAGTTTAGAGCTGTACAATAGTTTTTGGCTACTAGTGCCGAGTGCATCTAAACAATAAATGATTAATTTATAATTCTTGATATGTACATATTATATTAAAATAAAAAAAAAGTACTTTAATAAATAAATCCACTGGTGCTTTGTCAGAATCCATCATACTTTCACCGCATTCGATTTTTTTCTGTTTATGAAACATTTTCAAACGTAATTAATTAATTGTTTGCAAACGTTTCTATGACAACTGAAATATATATTTTCTTGTAACCCTCTATTTAATTAGTTTTTTTATAATAAACATCATATGAAGGGCTTTCATCAAATTTTTTTATTTATTTTAATTTTTTACAATATAAAGTATCTAATCATTGTAGCCTACTCTACCTAGAAATCGCCGGAATCCCTTGGACGAACCCTTCATTAGTGAAAATCTAACGGAGGAAGTAACGTTGTGTTGTGATTTAGCCCTAGATTAAGTTATTCAGGCTAAATCAAAACACAGAAAACAAGGAGAAAATAAAGAAGGCGACATGGGTAATTTCTGCATTAAGTGTCACAGAAGAAAAACAAATTGAAACCAGAAGTATATTGAATGATATACAGCGTTTATTAAGACCACTTAATTTCTAAAATAATATTTATAATTTTTATTTTATTCATTACATCTTTTTCTCGGTTGAAACTTCCCACCTGTCCTATCGCGTCCTCGATTATTGTCACTGAACTCCTCATTTCACCTACCTGGTGTTCTTCTTTGTCAAACTCGTACTCTATCTTACTCCTACTTATTCTTAAACCCTTTTTTTCAAGAGCTGATCTCCACACCTCTAGCCTTTGATTAATTTCCTCCCTGTTTTCTCCAATTAACACTATATCGTCAACGAACAACATGCACCACGGCACTTCTCCTTGTATTTCTCTATTAATTTCATTCATCACTATAAAAAATAAGTAAGGGCCTAAAGCAGAACCTTAGTGCACTCCTACTTTTACCCTAAAACCTTCTATTACTGCTCATACGCTTTTTACCCTGGTACCAATGCCATTATACATATCCTCTATTATATTAATGTATCTTTTCGGGACTCCTTTTCTCATTAATACCTACTTTAAAACCTCTCTCGGTATTCTATCATACGCTTTCTCCAAAACTATAAATACCATACACAGCTTTTTCTTCTTTTCCCTAAACTTTTCTATTAGTTGCTTCACACAAAATAATGGCTCCATAATTGACTTACCAGATATAAATCCAAACTGGTTTTTAAATACTGATGTCTCATTTCTTATTCTCTTATCTATTACCTCCTCCCAAATTTTCATACTATGACTCATAAGCTTTATGCCTCTATAATTTCCACACTCCTTTACCTTTAAATATCGGCACCACTACACTATTCTTCCATTCATTTAGGACTTTCCTTTCTAATAATATTTTATTTAAAAGATCCTTATAACCACCTTATGCCAACACCGCCTAATATTGATCGATTGATTGATCAATCAAATAGTATTTTTTATAATAATCCCTTATACCTTAGAAGACATACAACTTTATTTATTTAGATGCCAGCATACGTGAATAACTAGCTTATTTAATACATAATGGAAGCTATTAATATGTTAAATTGAAGGCTGAGATGAGACATGGGTGTTATTTTTATCACTATTTCTCGGTAGCACTCTTCCTCCCGTTTAGGTAAAAAAGTTTCAATAATTTTTAAATACTGAAAAGTTGTTATCAACTAGTTACTCTCTTAGATTAGATCAATATCTATTAAATAAGCTAGTAATTATGTACGCTGCCACCTGAAAAAACAAAGTTGACACTCTTCTAAGGTATAAGGGATGATTATAATAAATACTTTTTGATTGATCAATCGAGAAAAACTTTGAATTAAAAGAAACCAATAACAAATTATTTTTATTATTCGATTATTTAAGTGGTTTATGATAAGTGAAACGCCTTGTATAGTATAAAAACATATCGTTAATTTATTATCGTTTAAATAAAAAATGTTTTATCTTTATTTTGATGAATTTATAAACAATATTATTAATTTTATTTTTACATAAAAAAGTATCACGAAAAATATCTGATAATTGTCATCGAAATTGAAGACCCATCTCCCATAATAATATATATCTACTCTAAATAAATAGCATGAAATATTATTGAGTGAAAGATAAATGAGTAGATTTCTAAATCTAGATTTAGACTTTCTAAATTTTGTTGAAGTAATCATATGGCTATAATAATCATGAACCAAACAAATTATTTAAAAAATAATTTACGGTCATGTGATGTGGCACACTTCAACATATTAAAATATTTAAATTATAATAGTTGATGCTCATCTCATTTTATTTTATGTTTTGAACATTTTTGTATATTTTTTTTGTGTATAAAATTTACCATAAGGTATCATAAGTATAAGTTAACAATCTTTAAATTTTTAAATAATATGTTAAAAAATAAAAACAATTACTTTTAATTTACTTCTATGGCAATAACTTGATATTTAACCTCTTCTTTTTGTTAATTTATTTTTATTAAACTTAAGGAAGTTAGACAATGTTTGGGAGAATTTAACTCAATATATCTCCTGCTAAATTTTGATCCCTTGATCACGTGTCACTTAAAGACAAATTAAGATTTGTAAAAAATACTAAAAGAATACTTAATGACCCTACTTCCGAGTTAAAAATTTTAATTTACAATAAAATTGAGTGGTCTCTTATACACAATTATTCCCAATTTTAATCATTATTTTAGTATAATTACATCATTTAAAATATCTCAAGGTAGATTAATCTTAATTTATTTATAAGTGTCGTGCAAAAAAATTCACATAAATATTGAAAATAGAAAAAGAATACATTCGACTAAACTTTAAAACTAAACTTAACTTTCATGTTAGCGTAATAAGATCGTTAATATATTTTTATTAGTCTAGATATCAATTTATGGCCTTGGTGTTTCCGATTGCAAAACTATGATAGCTGAACAAGTACCAGGAGAACATAAAACGACATAATTCAAGATCTGAGTTCGAGTTCATAATCATAATTAATAGTTCAGTTGATATAGAGTATCTAATTAGGTATTAACTATGTAAAATATATTTATTAACCAATAATATAGTGAGATAATATTTTCAACAAAAGCCATGGTTATTAACGTTATACACTACCCAGTTTTTGATTTACTCAGAAAAGCAAAAACCACAAAACGATATAATTTTATTACTATAAAACAAAATAAAATTTTTCTGTTTCACCATAATAAAGCAGAAAAATTATAGTATACTTTTTTAATTTTATGAAGTGACCATCAAATGTGAAGATAATTTTCTGTGTTTATAATTTCAAAGTAAATAATCAAAAACAAAGTACAAACTAATAGGATTAAACAACACTACCACTTGGGTTTTAGTTAATTTAAACCTTCTCCAATTCCAATCTTAGTTACACCAGTCAAGAACTAATTTGAACCAAATTTTATGGGCCGCAAAATTTTTTTAATTATTTTGAAAAGCTATCAGTGTTTCTGACTTACTTTAAGCAGTTTTAAGTTTCAATACTTATAAAAATAAGTCTATAAAATTCGCTAGCGAACCAAACAACTATTTACTATATGCTTTTAGCGCAAGCGGAGTGCACATATCTAAACAAACCCACTTAACCAGTACGAGCTGTACCCTTCGCGCTATATACACATTCAATGTATTAAAATGCTTGTAACTTAATAAGTACTTACCTTTAAATTATTATAAGTCCATCAAAATTTCTTGTAAGAAAATGGGTAGATCTTTTAACGCTAATGCCATTTATTCAAGTTTCATGTTTAGTAACATATCTAAATTTATTAACATATTTTAATGATTAGGTTCGACGAAAATAAACGACAAATTTTTAAATAATACAAGTTATGATAATTTTAATGAATAAGAACTACATAAATAGTATCACACTTGCCCGGTACACATATGTACTGAGGTAAGTATTAAATTAAAATAAATTATAATATTATTTCATTTTATTTAATTCTTAATATGTTAAAATATAGAAATAAATGTAGTATATCGTTTAGTTGAAATCAATAGCATGAAAAAATTAGTATTTGACCATATACCAAATGGAATCAAATTTTTACATGCGAGTGATAACAGACCCACGCGATACTTAATAACTGTTAATAATTAACAAGCATAAATATTTGAACTGTTGAAAAGTGACGGTTATAGACTTTGATAAAATTATTCTAATGAATAATCATAAATGTTATCATGTCCAAATATGCAGTAGACATACTTACCCTATCTCATCTAATTAAATATTATACAATGTTTTACTTACATAATCGAGAAAAAAATTATCATTGAACACATTGTAATTTGAAGGACAGTGAAAGGTTTTAGGGGTCGCGAAATTATACATTTGCACCCCGTAATTATGCCTCTAACACCAGTGACAAGTATGTTTTATATTTACATACACTTTGAATGGGGATAATAGTTCTCAAAATATTATTTTTACTGACAAAATAAATTTTTCAAAATTTTGTTACTTAAAATATGATATTTTTAGTATCATCCTTTAATATTAAAGTTGTTGACTAAATCGTTTTAAAATTATCAAGTTGGAGTACGACACCTCACGAAACGGCTTTGGTTAAATACTTCTGTATAAAAAAAGATATGGACTTTATATTAATGACTTTAATTTTCATAATAGCATTTTTATCATTAAAAAATAACTTTACCTTTGAACTTAAAACAACTATTGAATATTAAATTAATTAAATTTTTTCCAGGTATAAAATCAAATAGTGAGAATATGATGCGCTTGAATTTTAGACAATAATAATTATTCAATATGTATACTTAAGTACTACAATCTTTTTGACAAATATACGATAAAACTATTGATATATTAATAATATATTTACTCTATATTATATTTATATAGTAAAAATAAAATTATACAATTTTTTTTGTATAGTCGTACAGATTTATTGTTAGAGGTGTACATTTTTCTTCATGTTGATAGTTTCAAACTATTTTTCAATCAATATTCAGCTGATATTCTTCTTAATATAAATTACTATATTTATTAAAAAAAAATTATTTATTTTAGATTTCTCAATTGTCTGCTTATTAAATATATATAATAATATATAATTATATAATTATAATAATTATAATCAAAATATGATGTTTTATAAATAAGGACACTAAATTTGTATTGTATTAATATGCATTGAGACTTAATATACAATTTAATAAAACCACTAAATATATACTTGTAGTTAGAATTAAATTATGCAGGTATTGTATAATACGATTCTGAACTACTGGTTCAGAATTTATAGGCCATAACCTTCCATTTCAAATCAAAAAACTAAACTTCTGAATATAATAGACATGAAAAATGTTGAACTATTTGTACTCAATTAGTATGAGTTAGAAATAAACCACTAGACAAATGTTATATAAGCACTTAATGACCTATTTAATGTCAGATTATGGAGCTTATAGTGTTTAGAGAAAATCAGAATATTAGACCCCTTCACAGATCATAATTGTTTCGATATTATATCTATGAAATTATCAGACTTATTTGCGAGGGTTAATACAAAAATGACCAATACAATTTTTGAGTAAAATGAGTTTGACCCGATAATGATAAATTTCAAACTTGTCTTTTCCTTTGGTATCAACGATAGCAGCAATGAAAATAAGTTACAAGCAATATTATTGCATATTCAATATCTACACTTTTATTAGTCCTAATAAATCCTTATGGGTTTAAAATATTTCTAACGACTCTCCTAAAATATTATACAAATTGAATTGCATCGTGTTTACTTTAACTCCACTTATAATTGTTATCACGTATGGATTCAGAATTTTTTTTCGTTACTTTTTAGCTTCGATGCGAAGCTGAGAAGGTATTTATTTCTATCGTAAAATCTAAATTACACCACTAGTTTAAGCCTAAGTTTTTTTAAGAAATGGCAATTATTGTATTTCCTTAGTCATTTTTCTTTGAATTCACAGTTATCGTAGTTTTAGAGAAAAAAATACTAAGAAAATTATAAAGAATAGAAAATAAATTAACAAATAATGTTAGATAAGAGAAATTATAAACACTACTAATCAAGAGAAAACTTTCGAATAAAGAATACTGTCATCTATTTAAATTAATATGATAGCTTTTTACAATTTAGGTCATATTTGATTATATAATAAAAATTGATCATTTGTGGCTAATATAATTTTAATTTGAAATAATATTTGATTGATAAAATTAAAATGATTATTACAGGAAACACTATGAATCAACTAATTTGTCAAGACTTTTTGTTCACGATAGTATAGAAATAATCTAATATTTCGTAGTATTACATAATCTCTTTTAGTGTAGCGTCACAAAATTAAATGTTTTCATCCCAAATCAACTTGTATAAAAACAAAAAAAACATATTTTACTGGTTAAAAAGTTATTTACGACATGGTGAAAGTATGGTTATTGAGAATGCATAATCATAAAATATGTTTGAACCAAGTTTTATGTCGTTCTACTAAATGAATATGTGTCCTTCATTTCTTAAAAAAATAACCCTATAATGATTTTTTTCTCACAAGTTGAAATAATATAAGGTGAGTGACAGTAGTATAGTAACTATTGTCTCTCTATGTGATAAAATCCGGAATTTTCAAAAGTATTCCACATATGTGTTACGTAAGTTCTGCCCTACGTGGTTAGACGGCGTAGGATTAGGTTAACATTTCATTTCTCATTCCTCCAGGTATTGTTTAATACACGATAAAAATTCTTATAGTGGCAGTGTGGTCATATTTTAGGCGTGAATCCTGTTCCCCCCGGAGTCGCATGTCTCCGCATAATCTGAAATAAATGACACCATTTTACAAAACGTGCATTGATTGGTGTACATTGACGTCACACAACCCAAATGAACCAATAAGAAAGCTTAATACGAAAAATAGCTATGGTAGCGAGTCGAACCTCTATCCCTCTCATCATGCTATTCATGTTGCCAGTTAGAAGGTATTCTCGTTAAAGTGTCCACGTTGCTTTACCGCAAGTTTTACCAGTTGTTCATTTCAGTTGAAAAACGCAGGATTTTTTTCTTTGTAGCATTTTAAATCCATATAATTAAATTTATGATAACAAAATTAATAAAGTTTGTCGTGATTTAACATACAAGTATACAAATTTGGATCGGCACACGACCAAACTGCGTCGCGAGTTCCACGAATTCTAGTAAGTTCTACGAGACCTTGAATCAATTAATATTCTATATATTTGCGACATTATTTTTTTTTACTTAATGTGAAATTGTGTTAAGTTAAATTTTTACCAAATATGTCCCACTAAGAAAATTTTTGTTAATTTTAATTTGGATGAGGCCTCTTTAGGGTTGTCTACTATTTAGGCTTCGAATTCTTAAATGACAATCAAGATTATTTAATAATACATTTTTTACCAATTAATTTTTAATTTTTGTACCCCTTAATTGTGTTCTAGTATTATGTAAAATTATCATAGTAATTAACAATTCATGTAATGAAAATAATATGGGGTATTATAAATAATTAATTATTGTGTGAAAAACAATTTTCAAAAATTGTGAAATTAATTCATTTAGTTTATTATATAATTATAGTTTAAATATTAATGATCAGTATTTTTCATAATTTGAAACTTACGACATAGCAATCATTTTTTATTATCAATTGATTATTCAACATTTTTATGTTCTGAAGGTTAAAAATTGATTATTTATATGTTCCAAGAATTATTCAAATTATATATAAACAATTTTATTTGTATATATTTACATATGATACAAATAAATCCAAAATGTTAAACATTTGATTTTGTTATTATAGAATTTTTAATTAAGTAAAAAAGCTTAACAATTTAGTATAAAATGAATAAAACTATTCAGGAAAATTTGATAAATTTAATGAATTATATAAGACGTGACATTAAACTTGTTTAGAAAATAGGAATTAAATTTTTGTATTTACAATATTATTATGTGTATAACAATTAATTATTTTAGTAATTAAAAACTTGTATTTATCAAAAGTCCATTTATATTAACTTTTGAATGTTTGATAAAACAAATTAAATTAATTTTAGGATCCAAAATACCATATGATATATACTTATACATTTTTCGCACTACATGTATTGTTTAATAGCTTATTATTTTATTTTATTATTATTGTTTTTTTAATGATTATGGAACCTCACTTCAATTTGCTATTGACTAATTTTCTCTAATTGAAAGAAATAAATATTTTCATTTGTGATTTATTATATCATATTAATTATTTTACATTAATAATTTACACATTTATTTTTATTTTTTAGATTTGAATACTAATATTTTGTTTTGTTATTAGATAAATAAAAAGTCTTATTGTCTCCTGTAAAAAGGAGGTAATAAAGTTGTGAATCTTAACCACCATTACTTTTGTAAGCACAAAAGCGAATTCTAAAGTAAGTATCAGCAATTTAAACTATTATTAATCTAGTTGATTATTATCTTATATTATTAATGGTGATTACTTTTTAGACTAAGCCATCATGTTCTACTGCATTAAAAACTGTGTTGTCTTCATGTCTTGTCGAGAAAACCGGCACCCCAAACGTGAACAATCAATTGCTCCAGTTTTCACAATCCCAATCAGCTTTAGCAACCAGTTCATGTTCAGTAGTGCTCGATGCACCCATCAAAATGGAGGGCTTAGTGGATGAATTTTTCAATATGTGCGCTAATGGTAATAATAATGCTATAACTATTTCTATAAAATAATTAATATTTTTTTAAGTAAAACATTGAAATACTTCAACAGAGATATTTATTTTAACAATTATTTTATTTCAGAAGATAAATGCGAAAGACGAGCACCTGGGAATATAAACTTAAACAACACCAACAACATAACTATGTTTAGGGAAGACGAGCCGTTTTTAGACCTGTTTCATTTGGAAGCAACTTCAATGTTGCCCCCGTTTGTAACATCTCAAGATATATTTAACATAGAAGATGATTTTTGTGCAACTTCTGATTTAGAAATAAAACCTGACATTACTCTAAATAATACAGAATTCAAAGAACCAATATCAAAAAGAAAAAATTCACAATTACGTTTAGATGTAGGACTGCAATCTGTTCAATCAACTAGCCTTGGAGATATTCTTAATACACCAGAAGTTGTTAAAACTCTTACAGAACAAGAATCTAATTTCAATCTTTTGTCTTATGTTTTTGAAGTAAGTTTGGAAATAAATCTTATATTACATTAAAACTACATTTTAATTTTTTTAATCTGATACAGTATTGTTTTCTATTATAAGTATTATTTGAATTGTCATAGACATTTGAATGGCTAAGTAGAAATATACTAGATTAAATTTATTTAAGAGATATATCTACTAAATTATTTAAATACAGTAAATATAATTGACCTAATCATTCCTGAGCAAATGTTCTCTAAGGACTACTCGCCTATTAGTTAAAAGCAGGTTTGTTAAAAGAAAAACCTGTTTAAAATGTCCCATATGACCTATGTAAATTTTGACATTTTTGGCGTTTTAAAATATAACACATTCTTTTAACCTTGATTAAAAGAATGTTATGAAGTTTAAATGTTAGTCAAATTATCTAAATGTTGTATTGAACACTATATCAAATAGATTTTCTTAATTATAAATAATATGATTAATTTTAATATATAAAATAAATTGGATTAATAGAATGAATTATAGAATCTAAAATAATATATATAATTTTTTTGGTTATGAAAGTTTTTGATAATTTTGACTGTATTGATTACCCTAGATATAAAATAATCCAGTATTATAAAAGGTAGTCAAAGTAATTATTTTAATGATAATTTTTTAACTTATTAATTTATTATATTGTAAAATAATATTTATTATATCAATTTTTTTTTTAATAAGGATAAAAAGTCCGACCATATTACTGAAGCATCAACCCCCAAAAATTCTAATGTAGATTCACCATCCTTTCAATACACCCGCAAAAGACGCAGTAGTAATTCATCAGCATCTATACAAACCGATGATGATGATTATCCTAAACACAAAAGACTAAATGAAGATAATTCATCTGATGACAAGTATAGACAACTTAGAGATCGTAATAATGAAGCTTCTCGTAAATCAAGAGCTACTAGAAAGGCTAGAGAAAATGAATTGAACAAAAGTGCTAGCCAAATGGAAGCTATTAACAGAAAACTTACTGCTAAAGCTGAAGAGCTTGAAAATATGGTCATCACAATGAGGCAAGCATTACTGCAAATTATGACAAAAAAAAAAGATAATAATGTATAATAACTATTACAAATAGGCTCGCAATAATAAAATTGAAAAATTTAAGTGCTAATTTTATTATATCAATTAAAAGTTATTTTTAATTTAGTTACCTAGTTGGTGAGTGTATAATCTTTTTAATTAATGTATTATTAACAGTTAAGTGTAATGAAATCTTTTCAATTTAAACATAACATTATGATTGTACTTAATTTTATTATTTTAAAATAGTATTATTCTTTTAAACTAAAATATCCAATACTATTTGAGATTTTATTTTTAACATGAATAAAAATATTGCTTAGAAGATAGTATTTGTTCTAAATGTGTTGCATTACTTTTAAATTATTTCATGTCTCCTAATATAGTTCCTCCTTAAATTGGTCTTCACATTACTAAACTTTATTTTTAGAGCAAATAATTGAAATTTTCATGTTCATAGTAAACAATCACTGTACATTTTATCAAAACAAAGATCAATGTAATAATTAAATTAAGGCTATCAAACTATTTAACTTAGCATAACATCTGTATAACTTATGTGTTCGTGACCAACTATCATTGTTTACCTAATCTAATTATTTAAATAGCTACTTTAATGTGATATACATGTAATCACGGTCAATGACTTTTGCTGCTGTGGCCTTTATTTCAACAAGAAAAATTAAATTAATAAACTGGAACTTCTTAGAAATAAGAGTAGAACACAGACTAGCCCAATCAAAAATTTTATGCTCATAATATGAATACTGTTATACAAAATCTATTATATTATATACTTTTATTTTGTGTGGTCCTAATTCATTATTAGGTTCTACTATAAACTGTCACTTTTCAAATCTATAGAATAATTTTTGATTGTGCTTATGACTTGGGACTTTTTTTAATCATTCTGAAGACGTATCACAAGAATAATATATTTTTATTAAATACTTCAGAGATTGTTCAAAATAATTCTACTAGTCAATTTGTACTTCAATTATTACTTTTTCATAAAGATATTTTAAACATAATTTAAGACTAACCAACTTAACAAGAAACAAAAAATAACAGCATATTTAGTTTTACTACAAGAGTTCTTCGAATGAATAAAAAAATGTTTGTTTCTAATAGATGATTTCTTTAGATCTAAGGCACAGATATATAGATGCTATAAAGAAGTACAATAAAAACCATTATGAACAGAAATGAATCTGTTTAGAGCTTATAATTAAAACATTAAATTTAATATGATTTCGCTTGTCTTTTAAAGTGTACAAACAGCATTAACCTTTTTTTCATTTTTTGGCCCAAACAATTTGTATTGGCTTTTATCCAATGCATACCTAGTAATCATCTGAAAAAAACACCAGGTTCCTAATTTAGTACATTCAATTATTTTTTTAAATAAAAAAAACATTAATGTACTATATACATAAATAACAGGTGGAGTTCGGCCAATTTTAAATACTATAAAATTGTCTATTATGTTAAATAAATTTAGTAGATTATTATGATTACATTAAATCTCTTCTGCTGGTTATTAACCAGAATGTTTATTTGACATCAGGAAACTAT
Organism: Daktulosphaira vitifoliae; assembly: GCF_025091365.1. Lineage (NCBI taxonomy): Eukaryota > Metazoa > Arthropoda > Insecta > Hemiptera > Phylloxeridae > Daktulosphaira > Daktulosphaira vitifoliae. Next base: position 27,023,016 of record NW_026099575.1, on the reverse strand, counting down.
ATTTTAATTAGTGTATACACAGAATAGTTGACTATATTGATTTGGTTTCTTGTAACCTTCTGAACTAAAGACATAATATTTTTTCTATTGTAAAAACATTATTATGATCACTTATTTAAAGTTTATAGTCACATGTACCTTAATACAGAGTTATTAGCAAATATGTTTACTGTATTCTACTGTGCTTTACATTCATACATCTTATTCTCATGAAAAAATTGATTAAGATTAAATTTTTTTGTAATTATGAAAATTACATTTAAGTTTCCTAACAATTTTGTACAAGTTAAACATTTTGTTTAATATCTACAGAAAAAAATATAATAATTTTTTATGTAGTACTCAGAAAGAATTGTCACTTTTACTCAAAATAAAATTTGTTTTCTTTAAACAAAAACAATTCTAAATATTTATATTTTAACAATCTTTGATTCTTTTAACAGACACAAAATTATTACGGTAACATTTACTATACATCACTTACACAGCAAATACACAATACTAAGTGTAGCCAATAGCACTATGTTAAGCAAATAATGGCTACTGAACTGCATATATATTTTAAGTAATTCCAAGGAAGTTTGGAGTAATTTATACTTAATATAAAATTAATAGCTGGTATTTTATAATGAAAAAAATCAAGCAACAAAAATAATAGAACGACTGACTCTGGAACTTTTAAAAATTAAATTAATATCCTATAAATTTATACTATGACTCAATAACAGGAAATTCAACAGTGGACGGAGGAGGTTTAGTAATGACTAATGTTTTTGGGGGTATATTGGTATCAGTTGTTGTCCTAGGCACATGTTTAAGTGTTACTGCACGTATAGGTACTGTATCAGGTGAAAGTGGAGTTGCTGGTACTTGGATGGTTTCACCATTATGTGTTGTCAACCAAGTCATTTTTGTACCAGCATGCATGCCATTAGCATGTGATTTCAATCCTTGGATAGACACATAACTTTTACCACAGTGACACTTATACTTTTTATGGATTCTAAAAATTAAATAAATATTTAGAAACAAGAAAAATATTGGTTTCACAAATTACAATTTTTATTCACTTACTTTCCATTTGTATGACCATTTTTTACATGATATTTTATTCCATTTACATTTTTATATCTTTTTGTACAACCAGGAACTGGACACGCAAATGGCCTAATTGGTTGTTCAGCTTTGTTTTTTTGTTGAATACTAAAAAAAAATAACTAATATAAGTTGAGAAATTTTAAATGTATAATTTTCTTACTTAGGACCATTTTTATGAGCTTCATCTATGACATCAGATGTGGTAGACCATGAATCACTACTGTCAGCAACTTGATCAATTCGCTCTACTACCTCTGATTCTCCTTTATCAGACTCATAACCTAATACTTTTATTTTAATACATGAAATTGAATCAAATAAAACTATATGTCATACCAGTCTTCATAGGACGATGAAATATGTTTGGAACAGATGGTAAAATACTGGTTTTGGGTTGTAAAACTGGTTTGGCTGGTTCGATGTCTGCTTTGTCGGCATTCTCCCCGAAAAACCGCATTACACAGCTTAATGGAAGACATTGTTGTTCAGTTTGATCAATCAGCTCAATCGGCTTGAGTTCAATATCTATGTGTCAAATCCAAATGAATATTATACAAATCTAAACATTCCCAAATATTAATCAAATTAGTTATTAACAAGAAATACAAGAAAGAACTAAATTAATTTAGATGGAATGTATTCTAATAGTATTAAGAATTAAATAATTATTTAAAATTTTTTTTAGACTTTAAGATAATATGTATAATTTTTTCTCATAAAATAAAATATTGTATATTTTATTTATTTTTGTACATAAAATTATTTAAATAATCTTAAACATTTTCAAAATATTCTTACAAAAAAATTAATCCATTTGTTTACATTTATCCCACTATACCCTACTAATGCATTTATTAAATACAATAAATTTAATCCTAAAAAGATAAATAATCGAGAATTTATTTTTTTTACAATATTATCATAAAAAAAGTTATTATTTGATTTTAAAACATATTTAGTGAAATATTCTAAATTCATTTTTTAGCAAACATATTTTAACAAATTAATCTTTTAAATACAACTTAAAATTTTTTATATCGCATTACTACACAAATATTAATCAGCCTAAAATAATAATTCTTAACTTTTATACAAAAATAACTATAAATTTATTTTATAATTCTGAAATAATAATGTGTAAGGAATTGGTTTCGATATAGTTATTTATTGTATATAGTTTATGGGTGATAACCACATATAAGAAGATACAGCAAATTTATCTATAATAAGAAAATAAAATTTGTTAGATAGTTTTAAATTTTAAAGTTTTAAATGACTTCATTTAAGTCTTACTGATTTACATATTAAATAAAATAACTTTTTCTATTTAAATTTTAGATATACTATTAATATATGAAAATATATTGTATTAATTTTCTTAAAACTTTAAGGTAATTGTATCGTGAGAAACTATAAATTAGGTATACAAATTGTCAACTGACCACTGTTCTGTTTTTATTTTTATGTAAATTAAAATATATACTTCAATACAAATATATTTTTGACATAATCTCAATTTTTATGTGCATTAGTGGGCTCAACTTTACATTCCACCTATTGAAATAATTAAGGTATAATTTTTTCCTTAGATGGCTAGAAAATTTACCAAGTGTAAAAAAAACCACACCCTATTAAGAACCAATACATTAGAAAACTCTAAAATTGATGGATATAAGGATCTAAATTTAAATCAATGTACAATTAGGTCACACACAAATACCACACCTATTAGAGGCGGGTTGGAGGTACTGCCCTTATTAATAGTATGGAAAGGTCATGGTATACGACAACGGAGGAAAAATTAACTATGCAAGCAAAGTACGTTTCGTAATACAATCTCGCGATCCCCACGTTCATCTAAGATTTACCTATATGATTGTCTTCTATGTGTTGTATGAGATCGTATAAGTTTTTGAAGCACAAACCGCAGTTGTTGAATTTACATTCATTTAACAGGAATACGGCCATTTATCCAGCAGGCAGCAGCTGAACGAAAGTCACACAGAGGTCTGGGTGTTAACAGTATGATTATCAGCTGATCACTACTGAGCTTGCGCCCCCTCCTGTCATTGATGGCTAGCAAAATATATAACTACTATCTACCACACTCCAGCTGATTTAGTAACGCGTTGGTCAAAAGAAATACCACTCAGTGTCAGTATTGGCGTATCTCGTACTTCAGTAATTGATAACTTGATATTTGCTATTTAATAGTATAGATACTAGAGATGGGATTAATCAGTAAGCTTAATTAACTAGTTCACTCGTTTATCGTTCATTAAATGAAACTAGTTAGAAACCAGTGAACGATATGTAGAATTTCTTATTAATACAATGATAGAAAATCAAAATTTCATTTAAGTTGCAGTTTTAATTATTACTGAGGATTGTCTTTAAAGCTACCATGTTATATAAATCATGTAAGAGAGGATTTACAGGATTAAAGAAGAAGAGAGAAAAGAGAAAGTTTTTTTGCTATTAACAATTAAAATTTGGGCTATAATTAAATTGATTTTTTTGATTGAAAATTAATTTTATTTGATCAAAGTATGTTATAAAAAAAATGTATTTTTATTCGTTTTTAATGATATAATTTTCTAAAATAGGAAAAATATCATAATTGGTAAAAATATAAGTTTTAAGTTCTAATAAATTTTGGGAAAAAATGTTCATTAATAGTGTAACCACAGTTATATAGTAATACATTGTAATTTACGTTAAAACAAAATAAAAATTCGTATACAGAGTGATTCATTTATCACAAACCACATAAATAATCGAAAAATAAAAATAATATAACTTTTTATTGGTTTATTTTAATTCAATGTTTCAATCATGAAATATTTTTTATGTTCATCCTATACACCTTATAAAGGTGTCAGTTTTAATTCCTTAAATGGCAACTTGCATAATTAACGAGCTTATTTAATAGTTAATAATCTAAGTAAGATAAAAACTTTTGGACTAGTATTTTGAAAGTTATTAACATTTTTTTACCTAAGCGGGAGGAAAAGTACGGCTGTGAAATGTCTAGTTATAAAAATAGTAACAGCTACTCTTTACCTCCAGTCATTACTTTAAATTGTTAATAACTTCTGAAATAGTACTCCATAAGTTATTATTATCAATTGTTGCTGTAGTCATTTTTTGAATTAGATCATTATACAATAAATAAGCTAGTCAATTATGTGTGTTGCCATTTGATAAATTAAAATTGATACTTTTATAAGGCTATGGGAAGAATATAAAATATACTTTATGATTGATTAATTGAGAGTATCATTGAACTAAAAGCATCAATAAAAAAATTATTAATACTACTTTTATTTTTCGATTAATTTCATGATAAGTGTCACTCTGTATTAACAGTACTTTTGATATTTAGTATCATTATAAATGTTATTTTTTAATACTCTTATCACTTATTTTCATGAATATACGTAGTCAAAAATAATTTTTTATTTCTATGTAAGACTAATAATTATTACGGTTACCGGCCGGCTATAGAGCTTTATTTTGGTTAACCAAGCAACCTATCAGCTGGTAGGATTTTGACTAGTGCAGTGACATTGTTGCCGCATTTACTGGAATCGTTAATTTTCATTGGTTCATTGGCTTACTAGTGGTTGAACTGTAGCAATGCTGCATAACCCGGTCATACAGTTGCCGTGTGAGTCCGTCCTGTTAATCTGTCATTCTTTCTCGTCGTTGCTCTGTCATTACCGTCTCACGGCTTTACATTTGGTAAGTGGTCATCAATTGTTTTAAAATTATGGCGAAGCTTTCATTATCTTAAATTATGTCTAATACTTCAATTATTTTTTTACTGAGTTTAATTATATTTCGGTTTACTTATTTTTGCCGACTAATTACTAGATTGTGATCCGCCATCTTTATCCAGGTCACACCTAAAACGCCGGGTTTACTATCCGTTTACTTTTATACTTCTCTATGATAGTATTTATTTAAGAGAAAAACTTTGATTACCATGCAGTTTACTTTTAACATCTAACTGTAGATTATTGCCCGTTAAATCTTAGTTCTCATTCTCTTCTCGTTTGCCCTTGTCAAAGGTTAAAACTTTGAACACGAGGTTGATGTTAATTTATTGATATTTATGATTTCAGATTCGGCTAATCAGCTCAAATAACTAAATAATTACACTTCAATCATGTATTCCTTAGTTAAAGTTGTTGCACCAGCTGTCCGCTCTGCTGTAAGTATTTATCTTATGTTTAATTTTGTATTTAAATTTTATTATAATTATATGATTTAAACTCTAATTAAATGAATACTACCAAATTATAATTTTATATTTTAAGTATTACAGTGTTTTAATATTAAAACCTTGTCAATTTAATATATTAATTACTTAATTCTTAATAAGTGTTCTGTGCAAAAACAAGATAATTCCATTTTTATTTAAAAATCAGATTTTGAAGTTCATTCTAAACAAAAATGATACATAGACCTATGTAATAAATAAATTCTTTTTTAAATATGAAAAAAAGCATTTCTTTTATTTTCTAGTAAATGAAAAAATGTTAAAAATGTCTTTTTTTTAGTTTCCTGAAGTTTTTGAAAAATGGCATTATCTTGTTATTTTTGGATAGAGCTCTTCAATCCAGTTTATTATATTATTATATAATGAAAAAACATTACAATAAATTTGAGTCATGATTGTTTATTTATTTTTTTAAATATAAGATTATGTTGAAGAATTATTCATAAAATTTAATTATATTGTATTAAATACTAATCAGTTTATTTAAGGTAACATTGCATTTACTCATATATTTTATTAATTTCATTGGAGTATTTTGATATAACAGAAATACAATATAAATAATCTAGAAAACTTTAATATCCTCTTTCCTCTGTTGATTTTATTGTATAGATCCTCTCAAACAGAGCTTCTCTTGCCAGGCCAATCAGTAGTATTGTGTCAAATGGACCAAGCACACAATTACAACAAAACCAACAATCTCCAATTGTACCTAATGGAAGCTTGGTAAACGCATATTTTTATTTATTGTTAAACAATTTATTTTTATTTTATTATTCATTTTTGTAGGTTAATGCTGTTAGAGGATTCCAAACCACTACTGTTTCAAGAGACATTGATTCAGCTGCTAAATTTATAGGTGCTGGAGCAGCTACAGTAGGAATTGCCGGATCAGGTAGTTTAAATTGTTATAATGGCTTTTAAATAGCTGCATGAGTGCAAATATATTTTTTTTTTCTATTAATGAAAAAGCTTTTTATTAACATTATAAGTAAAGTCTTATCAATATTCGCATACTTTGATTTTTTGTGAAATCTTAGCTTCATATTTGTAAATGTTTGCTATCATTTTACCGAATTGAAAGTTTTTTGAATAGTTGTATTTAAATAACAAAAATTAAGTACTGTTCCAAATATTTAATACTTTTTTTCATTTTTAAAGTTTAATTAATAAACTATTTATGTGTTAGGATAGGTTTTTGTGATAAATTATAGTTCTTTGTTATTTAGTTTGTAGTGTTTAAAATGATAGCAACTTGTTTTATAAAGTAGAAAGTATAGTGTCTGACAAGACGTCCTTTTTATTTTTTATATTTAGCTTATTTTTTTTTTATTATATATTTATATATTATTTAAATATTAAATTATAGTACATCTGTAACAAATTCAACCCAATAATTAATTCTATCATTCTTAGTAACTACTCATTTCCTATATTTTCATCTTAGGTGCTGGTATTGGAATGGTTTTTGGTTGTTTAATGTTAGCTTATGCACGTAATCCATCATTAAAACAACAATTATTTTCATATGCAATTCTAGGATTTGCTTTGGCTGAAGCTATGGGTCTTATGTGTATTATGGTCACTTTTTTGTTGTTATTTGCTTTTTAGTATTATAATTACTACAGAACTTCAAAACTACAATTTATATTTGTTAAGTTATTATCTGAATTGTTTAATTACAATTTAACTATTATAAAAATAGGGTATGATTAGAATAAATTGTATGTTAAAGTAAATTTCAATGAAGTCATATTTTTCTTTTAACAAATCAAGTAACATCTTCTATTTATTTAAATTAAAACTTTTTTTGAGTCTTTTAGGATATGACTTATTGACATTCTTTAAAATGTTTTTGGGCGAATAAGATTAATTATTACTTTACTTTTTCCTTCCTTATGCCATTTTTTAAAAATTGATTTAACAAAAGTTTTTGTGTTAAAAAATNCTTTTTCTTTCCTTATGCCATTTTTTAAAAATTGACAAAAGTTTTTGTGGTAAAAAATGAAATTACTGATAAAATATTGAATGTTAATAGAAGTCATGATTTGCTTAATACTGTTTTAAATTAATATTCCATTTTTACTACTTTATTTAAAGTTTAATTTTAATAAGATTAATGAGATTTCTTATATCTACACAAAGTTACATTAAGAATTTTATTTTAACACCTATACGTATCTTACGTAAANATGAAATTACTGATAAAATATTGAATGTTAATAGAAGTCATGATTTGCTTAATACTGTTTTAAATTAATATTCCATTTTTACTCCTTTATTTAAAGTTTAGTTTTAATATTAATGAGATTTCTTATATCTACACAAAGTTACATTAAAAATTTTATTTTAACACCTATAAGTATCTTACGTAAGAAAACTCATCTTAAGCTTGAAATATCTTTATGCTTGCTTTGTTATTGAAGATCAAAGGTGAATTTTACTGGCATAGTTTTGGTACTTATGAACCCGATTGATAACACTTAAGAAGTTTTCATGAATGTGAGTTTTTTCTATATCTAACTTAATTTTGTCCTTGAAAAGTAATTAATATAATAATATAGCATATATATCATTGTATCTTTGTAGCAATTATTTGAATCTATACCTATATTTTATCAAATTAATAATTTATTTTATTTATGTTGTTAGGAGCTGGAATTGGAACAGTTTTTGGATCTCTCATCATTGGTTATGCCCGTAATCCATCTTTGAAACAACAACTTTTCTCATATGCTATTTTGGGTTTCGCCTTATCAGAGGCTATGGGTCTCTTCTGTCTTATGATGGCATTCTTGTTACTGTTTGCTTTCTAATTTGTTTGAAATTGTCTTTCGTTATTCGTAATAAAATCAACAACCCACATTATTAAAAACATTCAAGTATACAAAATGTATTGTTCAAAATTGGCACGACCTGAAGAATCGCGAAAGACTGTTTATCTGTGAAATATACTTTGATAGGGAATTTACCTGTTATATTTATAGATGTAACTTATTATAAAATATTAACTAGGTGTTTAGAGCCTCATATTGTAGACTTAAAAAACGCCTAGATCAAATTATTTGTTTGGTTTTTTTCCTACTTTATGTTTCACAGATGTATAAATAGAATAAATACTTATTGTAGCATCCATTTATTTATTCCTTTTTTTTT
>NW_026099575.1:27001543-27014377 GCF_025091365.1 Daktulosphaira vitifoliae | reverse complement strand
TTTTATGTTAGTTTCCAATAAAAAATTTCTATTCCAGTGATCGACGTTGTATATAGTAAACTTGGCTTGAATATATACAATGAAGAAGAATTTTATATATGTGCGTTTTGATAAAAATAAAGCAACGCCAAACACTACCCCACTTACCACCTTTTCTAAATTTGATCAAAAAGTAGTATTACAGCAATGACCGTCAACCAGTCAGAATTTTTTTAATTTTCGACCATAACCAAATTTATAACAGTATAGTGGAGTAATAAAAAATAATAGGATCCTAATTAAATTTTGAANCCATAACCAAATTTATAACAGTATAGTGGAGTAATAAAAAATAATAGGATCCTAATTAAATTTTGAAAGATACATCTAAAATGTATAATATCAATATCAATTAATTAATTTAATAATTTTTATAGTACATATAAAAAAAAGATTTTATTTGTACATTTTTATGAAAAAATAATTGAATAAAAAGAAAATTTGTGTGGTAGTATTTTTAATATATCGCACAAAATTGTACTTTGTTATCAAACAAATTAATGCTTGAAATTTTAATTTATAATAAACTTAAAAATCGAATATTTTTCAAAAAAATTATAGTGACTTACGAAAAAAGAAATCCGTGGTTATTAATAATACTATTTTTTTTAAAAAATTCTCCTTAATAAAGGTAATTGGGTTAATTTTTATGACTTATAATGGCAATTACTTGAACTAGATATAATTTAAGTTCCTGTGACGTATTGATTACTATTGTTCAAGTGGAGTTAAACATTTTTATGAACAGAAAAAAAAAAGTGACAATTCTTAGTAAAACCAACTCTTTCTGAGCATCATACCGAGCTAACATGTTAAATATTTATTTAATTATAAACAAAATATTGGCATAAATACAATTTGTTGATTTTTCAAAAATGCATTTATGTTATTAAATATACAAACATTGTTTCATTTATTAATTAGGTCATTTTATACAGTGTGATTTAATAAGTAAACTACTTCCTTTTTTTCTTAAAATGGCGATTTTTTCATAAAAACGTATAAATTTAAATTCAATTCATTTTTGTAAACCATTGTAAATTTTTATTAATTTGTAAGAAAAAATCATTCATAACGGTAGAATTTATGGATAATTTTCAAAAGTTAAATAAGACCTATTATTATTATTTCACTAATAAATGGGTAATGGTTTAATTAAAATTTATACAGGTCAATAACCAGTTCTGTATTATTATTTTTTGAGATATAAGAATTTTAGGTATTTTTACCATAGCGCATAGGTAAGAATTCTATGTTGCATATCGTGGCATAAAACTAATTATAACAACGACGCGTCAAGTGCAAAATTACTTTCCACATCCAAGTTGCAGACATGGAGTGTATACTATATATGTAATAAGAAAAATGCATAATTAACATATTAATAACGTAAAACAAAACTTGTTAAAACATAAATATATNAAAAAAAAACACATCATAGTAAAATTAATACCTTCTCAGCTTCGCATCGAAGCTAAAAAAACATGAATTTATTACCATAACATTTAGCTCAACTTGTAAGTTTGAAATTGACATAATTAAATAGAAAAAAAGAAAGTGTTAAGGTTAATATGCAATCAGGGAATTTTATAATTACTATTTACATAATACTTATCAGAAAAGTTAGATTTTTTTACATTTTTATCGTAATAGATCACTCAAATAAAAATCATATTTATCATTTCTAACTAACTTATGGCGTTTAAAAAATATATCTAAAAAAAACNTAAAAATCATATTAATAATTTCTAACTAACTTATAGTGTTTAAAAAGATTCTACAATGGAAATATTCAGAATTTAATTAATTTTAATGATTATATATCTAAAAAAACCAATAAAAAAAAAAGTTGCTAAAAAAATTTACTTAATTGAGCGTATTATAAAATTTGATTATAATTGTAAAAATCCATTGTTAAATTCAAGTGAAACTAAAAATCATTTTTTTTTTAAATTTATGATTTATATAGCAACATGTTACAAAAAAATTTGGAATATTATAAACTGATAGTAGCACACACAAATAGAGTTAAAAAATGAATAAATTACAAAGTAAAATTATTTACTTTTGTAGTTGAATATTTTTATCATATCAAATCTAATTCGACAATAAATACTTTAAGAATATTACAAATTAATGATTTGTATGGAAAAAGCTGGTTAAGCTACTTTTTATTTGAATTAGGAATATTTTTTTGATTTTAAGAGTAATAACTTAAACTAAATACGAATTGTAATCATTTGACGTATCGTTCAAAAAAGTAGGTCTAGTGAGGGTTGGTAAAATAAATCGTAGCCACAAAAAAAACCACATTGTAAAATAATATTAACATGAATAAGAAATTTCTTCTCACGAAGGGAGACTATAGTGATAGGATCCTTTATATTTATTGAAGTTTTTGAATCTAAATGAGATAAATATCAAATGATTGAAAATTTTATTCTAACTCAAAAAAAATGCAAAGTATTAGTTGCCGCAGACTGATTTGAATCTCATACCGTAAGCATGATAGATACAAGTATTACCGACTTGACAATTGTTCGTTGCTTTCGCTACATGATAAAATTGGCTATTTAAGCTAACTCAAATTTAAAAATTACTTTTTGGACTTTAAAAAAGTAAAAAAATTCTAATAAGTTTAATTTCTTATGTGTTATGCACTTTATTCTATTTCAATTAAATTATAAAATATTCACGAAAGTCAGTGTATTGCCTTTAGAAGATATTTTAAAATAAAATAAAATACAAAACCCAGGATTTTAACACAAAAATAGCATATTTTTGAATACGGTAGTCATTTGCGCATAGAAGATAGGTCTTCGGGACAAATTTTTTTTTTTTAATTTTATAGTACATGACATAAGCTTTAATTTGATATATGTTTAAAGGACGCAGTATTTCCGGAACATTTTCAAAAGTTAAGTTGAAAAATTTAGTTATTGTAAAAAAGTTGCTATTTTAAATCCCCTCCAGTGAGCAGGTTAAGTGTTAAATTTTCAAAAAAAAATGATATCAAATGAAAGGGAAATATCTAAGGTTTTAGTATAAAAAAAAGTTATGTTGATTTGTTTATTTTTGAAAAAGTTATAGAAGTTTTAAGAAAAAAAAGTGAATAGAATGACAAAATTTACCAATTTTTAAATTTGTAATTTTTTTGGATATTTCCCCCATTTGCGGGGAACGAGGGAAAAATTTTCAATTTTTATGGGTAATGTCTTCAACTAGATACAATTTGTGATCTTTTGACGTATTGTTGAAAGAAATTGGTCCAGTGAGAGCTGAGAAAAAGTGGCAACAGACATAAAAAAAAAAAACACGTCATGGTAAAATTAATACCTTCTCAGCTTCGCATCGAAGCTAAAACACTTCGATGCAAATCTTTAAATAATGTTTAATTTTAAAAAATTGGCGGATTATTCCAAAAGTTACATGATCTGTTAGTTCCTTGTTAATATCCTGATTAAGATATAGTAAGTCGAATGAAAGATGTATATAAATACTACTTCTCATGAAAAAATTGTATTGATTGGTTCGGTTGGGTTAGTTAGAATAAATTTTCAACTGCTTTGATTTTAGATTCAATAAAGATCAAGGATCCCATCACTTTAGTCGCCCCTTGCAAGAAGAAATGTCTCATTCGTATTAAAATTATTTTACTATATTTTAAGTTTTCGCTTCGATGTATAGCTGAGAAGATATTTTTTGTGACTATCATTTATTTTCTCGTCTCTAACTTGACCTACTTTTTTCAACAATAAGTCAAATGACTACAATTCGTATCTATTTATTGGTTATTTTAATTAAAGTAAATTATTAAAATTAATTCAGTTCATATTTCAATTGTAGTATCTTCTTAAACACCAAAAGTTACTATGAAATGATTACTATTATTTCTATTTAAGTGTTCTATTTCGATAAAAATGCAAAAAAAATAATGAGTTTTTCTGATAAATATTCTATAAATAGTAATTATAAAATTTCCTGACGTCATATTAATCTTAACAATACAATTTTTTTAATTCTCATAAAATTTTCTATTTAATTATGTCAATTTCAAACTTGCAATTGAACTAAAAGTACGGCAACATATTTAATTTTTTTTACTATAAACTTTCACGAAACTTGTCAAAAATTTTTCATCAACTTTAAAAAACCAAAAAAATAGGTTAAAATTGAAAATTTGGACTGATTATTTTTAACATATTAAAAATCAAATCAGTAATAATTTGAAAACAAATTTTTTTTTCTTTTAATTTTTATTTTATATATAATTAGTAATAATATAAAAAATTAGAAGTGATAGAAAAAGTCTAATTGCAGATTTGAAAACAACGCGAGAAGTTGTTTAGAAAATTTAATTTTTGTTTCTGATGAAAGTTCCTTGTAGTCCAGTGCATTTATTTATAGTAACAAACAATTTTTATTGACAAATATTGTATCAAGGCTTTTAAATTTTTATACGCGTAAAAGTAAAGCAAAATATAACTTTTTCATTATTTTTATAATTTCTCCGTATAAATTACAATATTAAATTACTGAATATCAATTGTATACTAAATTTAATAATATAATTAGTATTTATTCATATATTATATTTTAAAATCAAAGACCTACTAATCAGGATATAATCATAGAAATAAGAGTTAATGTTGCTTTTGGAATAATCCACCAATTTCTCTAAATGAAACACTATCTACAGATTTGCATCGAAGCGTTTCTTACGACAGTGATTTCATCTATACATCAGATATCATCTATATTTGTCCCATCTATGTCTCATCCACACTGTGCCTCGACCTCACTGTGCTACCGTTTTTTTAGTTAAAAGTTAATCGAAAAAAAATTCAACTCCAAATTTTGGTTTTTGTAATATTTTATTGTATTATTTTAGTGCAGCTATAACCATGCGTATAATTAAAATATTTCGGTTCATAAATATATTTTTTAAATAAAATTTTATTTTTACAATGGCTAAAATAACTTGTCTTTATTTTATACAAAGTGCCAAATTTTAAGTTTTATGTAATTTATTAGATAATTATTCAAATTACTTCATTTTGTACAAGAAATTATAAAGTATCGGATAATAGATAACTATATCCGAAAATAACATTTTTGGAAAAACGTGAGATGAAACCTTTTTATTCTAATGTCATAATTAATATCTGATCAATTTTGTAAGGTCATGACTTATTAATACATTTATTTCCGATTTATTCAATCATGTACTAAAATTTGTATTCCAAAACAATAATTATCAAATGGTTAATTAAAATTTTCAAATTTTAATTTCATGAGAAAAACAAGTATATAATTTATTATCCTAAGAAATATAAAACTTATTCAGCTGTATGTAACAATACTTTAAATAGTTCTAAAATATTTCTTTTTATTGACAAAAAATTATATATTATACTTGTTAAAATAAAATGTTTATAATTTAATATTAGATCTAAAAATAATTATATGCTACTGCCTATAATACATAAAAAAGTTTAATTCTAGATACACTTTATTAAAATCTTTGAAAAGTTATACACATTTAACAAATTTTAATTTCATTAAATCAAAAAGTATGTATTGCATTTTAATTTTCTTAATATTTATTAAATTATACCTCATTTCTGATATAAGTTGTAACGATAAGGCACCTAAACATGAGTTTATTTTAGTTTTAAATTCATGGCCAACATTCGACAAATTTTCATTTTTTGAAGATCGTAATGTACTTAACAAACCTATCCCTGTATATGCTTTAGGGCTACAAAATAATAATACGAAATACTATATTGGTGGTATCATCTTAAATTCACTTTATGTCTGTCTTATTGAACAACTCTACAAAAAATATTTAAATCACTATAAGAAAATTTCCACTAACAATAATTTGAATGACTTACAAACATTAGGAGACAGTATAACTATATTGAAACCATTGATAGCCCATATGATAAATGGCCTTTAGTTTTTTAATTTTAGCACTGTTGTACTTAGTAATCTTATAAAACTGTTAGAATTGATTGAAAAAATGTTAGTAAAAGATTGGTATACTAATGGTTCGATTGAAAGCAAGTTCAATAAAATAATCAAGGTCGTAACATTTGTTGGTCTTCAAGAATTTAAGGATAAACACGTTGAAAATGGCGAATATGGAAAACAATCAACTATCATTAATTTTATTAACTCTTTATGTGGTGTTGAAAATATGCAAATTAGAGATGAGGACTTTATAAATCCTTACCAAGAAAATATTAAAAAAATAATTGAAAATGGTATGGAGGTTTTTTATTTCGATTTAGGATTAAGATATGGAATGTTCAGACAAAAAAATCTTGGATATTTTGGATCTAAATATCCTTATGATATAAAAAAGTATAAAAATACACTATGACAAAACCAATATCGAAGCTAAAATAATTAATTAATTATATAAGATATTATCTAAATTATATTGTCAAATTTGTGTAGTTTTTTTGAGAATAAAATATTGTGTGTTAATTCAATATCTCAATTATTTGTCAGTTTAATCGCTACGCTCTTTCCCGCAGTTGACGACGGTGGTTACTTACATTATCTATACGAAGCCAAACCTGACTCTTTAATTTTATAACTAGTTTCAAGCGTCCTTCAATTTATATACATTTACAATGTTTATTACATAAAACAACATGAGACAAAAAATACTTAGTGTAATTGACCACCGAACGTTTTAACTTGCCAATCTCTAATGTACTCCTATATTTCTTCTGACTATATTATTCCTTTATTCCGTATTATGTTATGAACTCATTGTTCATTTAATGGTGATTGTCCAATACAATTCACTTTACGCCTCCTTGTGCTGCCCAATGCAAAAACACAATCCACTTGATACGAACGCCGACCAGAGAACGTAAAACCAAAAACACAACATTAACACATTAATCATACACACCCATCCGCTAGCCAGATAACAATTGGTCACCCAGCAAAAGATACAGCCGGCTTACACCTGTTGAACGGGTGATGATAAACCGGACTAGATGAAAATACGAGGTGTGACAATAAAATAACGAAACTTTTTTAATAAAAGTTATTTATTTTAAAAATTTTACAATTTAATGATTGTCACCTTCAAAGTACCTTTCCTCAGCATCAACACACTGTTGCATACGTCGCTGCCATTCTTGAAAACAATGTTGCCAATTGCTTTCAGTTAATCCTTTTAGAAGTTCTGCCGTTTTTATTTTTACGTCATCAACCGTTTGAAAATGGGTTCCTTTTAATAAACTTTTAATTTTTGGGAATAAGATGAAGTCACAAGGAGCAAGGTCTGGCGAGTACGGAGGATGTTGAAGTATAGAAAGATTTTTTTCAGTTAAAAAACTTTGAATTGAAAGTGCACTGTGAGCTGGAGCATTGTCTTAGTGAAGAACCCAGCCATTCTTCCACAGATCTGGTCGCTTTTTTGTAACACGTTCTCTTAATTTAATTAATACCTCTTTATAATAATATTGGTTGAAAGTTTGCCCACGAGGAACTCATTCAACAAAAATTATTCCCTCAATGTCAAAGAAAACAATGAGCATTGCTTTGAATTTCGACTTGCTCATTCGTGTTTTCTTCATTCTTGGGGAAGTTGGTGTCTTCCAATGCATGAATTGCCTTTTAGTTTCAGGATCATATGTAAAACTCCACGTTTCATTACACGTAATAATATTATTTATAAAAGATGGATCATCTTTGATGATTTTTAAGGTGTCAGAACAAATTTTTTTGCGATTGAATTTTCGATCAATCGTCAAATTTTTAGGGATCATTTTAGCACACACTTTTTTCATATTTAAATTTTTAACTAAAATTTTACTAACACTTTCTCTATCAATATTTACTATCTCTGCTACAGCTCTAACACTTAATCGACGATCTTGCCGAATAATTTTGTCGATTTTTTCAACGTTTTCGTTTGTTGAACATGTGGTAGGACGTCCAGAACGATCATCGTCTTCCACGTCCTCTATTCCATTGCAAAACCTTTTGTGCCATTCAAAAACGCAAGCTCTTGATAAACATTCTTCACCATAAACTTCACATAATATACGAAATGATTCCGCGACAGTTTTTTTTAATTTAACAAGAAATTTAATGTTAACACGTTGTTTGATTTTGATATCTAACATTTTTCGGCAGTATAGTCAAATTCGCATTAATAACAAGGTTATTAACGTATAAAAAAATTAACCAATTTCATCAGTGTTTATAGTACTTTTAGATAAGTGTTTCCTAATCATATTTCAATAATTGTTTTATAGATAACGATAATAGTTTAGGTTATATTTAGAAAGTCTCGTTATTTTATTGTCACACCTCGTAATGTTTAAAATTACATATATGAACATATTATACAAAAGAAAGGTCATTTTTATCTAAAATGTCAGGGTGAAATTTAAGATATAAATTGGGGTAAGGTCTGGGGTAGACCATATCTGCGTCCGGTGGCTTATGGTTAACACGCCTCTTGTACATAGACTCATATGGTTCACAATTTGTGGGGTTTCAGGTCCCCTAATTATCTCTGTTATTATTATTTTCTGATCTATGTATTAAAAAACCCAGCACAGGGGGGTCGCGGCACAGTGGTGACCTGACATAGTTGGGTCAAGTATAATGATACCTGACAGTGATTAAAATCACTATCATAAAAAACGCTTCGATGCAAATCTTTAGATAGTGTTTAATTTTAAAAAAATGGTGGATTATTCCAACAGCTACATTATTTCCTATTTCCTTATTTATATCCTGATTAAGATAAAGTATATCGAATGATACAAATATTATTTCTCATAAAAAAATTGTATTGATCCATACAATTTTAAATAAGTTATAGCATTATAAATTTAAAAATGTAAAAAAATTCTTTTTTATATTTTTAAATTTATCGTATTTTTGATTTAAAAATCGTATTTTTTTTATTAACTTTGATGTCTGTTTTCACCATAAAGATAAAATAAAGTCCAAAATTGTTTATTTCCATAATAATGTACATTACATTGGCTTTAATTTAAGATATATATAAAAGTGTCAGACTTCCCGGAACACTTTCAAAAGTTATGTTGAAAAAGTAATTTTTTTGTGAAAAAGTTGTCATTTTGAATCCTTCCCTGTAGGCAGGTAAAAAGTCAGATTTATAAAAAAAATATACCAAATGATAGTTAAAAACATCATGCATTCATAGAAAAAAAAATTATTTTGATTTGATTATTTTTAAAAAAGTTATGGTAGTTTAAAATAAAAAAAATTTCGAAAATTAGCGTTTTTTAAATTTGTAATTTTTTTGGAGGTTTCCTCCATTTACGGGGAACGAGGGAAATTTTTTTAATTTTTGAGGATAATGTCTTCGATTAGATACGATTTATGATCTTTTGACGTATCGTTCAAAGAAATCCGTTCGATGAGAGCTAAGAAAAAGTGGTAACAGACACAAAAAAAAAAAACACATTATAGTAAAACCAATACCTTCTCAGCTTCGCATCGAAACTAAAAGTTAAAAACCACTGAATCGGTGAACAATTTGGAACTTATTTTTTAAGTTGTGATAAATTTTGTTTTAATTTTTTTATCATTATTGTCGGATAAACATCTGTTTAAATGCTTATCTTTGTCTCCACCGGATGCTAGCAGATAAGAGACGGGCGTCTTGACCGTCTTTCAGCGCTACATCAGATATTACATAAAACTGTTACCTGCACTATCATTATATGACACTGAATTCTTGACGGTCTGTTTTTTTTTCCTGTGTCTGCGTTGTCCCCGCCATCTTAGCTCGTTTTGCTACATGGCTCTGTGGTGCTTGCGAGCATGTAGTTGTTGTAAAAAGCTGACATCTCGTCCTTGCAATTTCCTCAAACTTATACGTTATTGTTAATCGCCATTGCAGTTCGCGCTTGATGCTACGCATTTAAGTAAAATAAATCGTCTTTGCCATTATTAAGTGTTCGTACCTATTAAAGTACCGTTCACGACATTACATTTTCCCTGGATTTCTTTATCTTACCACCGAATACATTCGCTTTCCAGTTACATCAACCCTCCATCGTCGTCATTAAAGATAATTATTTTTATTTTTTATTTCGTTATGTTATTGTCGTTATTTTTTTTTGTGTAAGGGATGATTTAATGATTTTTTTGAGTAAATCAGCTCAATAAAGGACTATTAATGTAAAAAAACTAAAATAATGATTAGCTCTAATAAACTAAATGTTGTTTCATGAAACATAGTTAAGGAACCACTCTATATATTTAATTTTGCCACCACAATCCCCTTAATGTATTTAGATAGTTATTCTACTCAACATAAATTATTATTTTTTGTTGTTTATTAATTATATACATAAATGATCACTAATTTTTTTGTATTTTAAAAAATATAAAACTACGATAGCTCTTGAATAAAAAAATAAAAATAGGATTTAACATGTCATACTATAGGGAATTCTAATAATACATATTTTTTTACCGCCTCCCCTCCACAATCATAAAAAAAAAGTTTGACTACACCACTGATTTAACTATATATAAATAGTTATACTGTATTTTTCTTGTGTTCAAAATTTGAACAAGACGTTTTATGATGTTAGCTTGCTGTTATTTATAATTCTATTAATTTACAAATGCCCAAAATTTAATTTCAACTACGCAAAAAATATTCCCAACTGTACAATGTTCAACTACACTAAATTATAAACTGAGTGTATGTATATTGACATTAAGGTTTATTAATATAATGATTTTACAAAATATAGTTTGAAAAGTCATGATTTTATTTTTCTATATAATTTTAAATATTTAGCTTGCAAAAATATGTAAATTTTTTATTTTTTATTATAACAAATGGTAGGATATAATAAAATCAGAAAAAACATTTATCTGTTCTTTTCTATGATTACATATTTTTGAACTAAAGTTGTCAATATGTTATAATAAATTACTTGGAGCGTGCGTGTTAATTAAATACAATGAAATATTTAAAACATTTATTTATATTATCTTAGGCTAAAATGAAGTAAAATGAGTTTTTATGGTAGAGACATTAATCACTGTCTAATATTATCTACACTTGTTACAACTATACTGTGTTCTTATTGTGCAGATTTGTTTTGTTTCTTTATCATTAAAGAAATTGTAATGATACTTTGCTAAGTAGTGAAAACGCCTTCGTTGAAGTTTAAATGATACAATAATTTAATAAAAAGAGGTTAATGATTAAGGAGCTTTAATATACTGTCGTTTACCCCGATACCTATAACTGCTTATTATAAAGCAGGCTATATGTATACTAAATAGGATAAAACCTCTGATTACCCACATACTACACCAATGGCGAGAAGAAGGAACTGCTCAAAATTAGGGGTTTATGATTAATCTATTAACAAATGTTAAATTGAAATGAAAAAGATTTAAGTTACAGATATTACAGTTTCATACTAAACAAATTAACAGTTTAAAATTTGTTTAATTACAATTAATAAATAACGACAATAATAATAAATTATTACTTATTATTATATATTTTTTCTTAGGCTAAAATGAAGTAAAATGAGTAAAAATAATTCTGGGAAAATATGTTAAAAATACTAAAAGTAGTAAATACAATATTACAATGTTTTCGTAAAGTAAAATATCATACTTATATAATATGCTGAAAGTTTGCTGTATCAAATCAAGTTTCTGTCTTATACATGTACAGAGTGATTTATTAATGCTAGACACTCCATTTCTCTTAAAATAATTATTATGCTATGAAAATTATTTTTAGTATATTTTAATTTTATATATGTCTAATTTATCAGTTATTAATTACTTTTTAAATCTATCCCTTATACCTTAAACTATAAGGTTAAACTTATTTAAAAAAATAATTTAAAAATAAGGCTTAAGAAGGGTCAATTTATTTTAGCTTCGATGTGAAGCTGAGAAGGTATTAATTTTACTATGATGTGTTTTTTTTTGTGTCTGTATACGCTCAATCTCAGCTCTCACTGAACCGATTTTGATGAAAAATATGTCAAAAGATCACAAATCGTATCTAGTTGAAGATATTACCCTCAAAAATTCTAATTTATCAATTAAACAGTTAGTTATTACATGTTCTTCATAAGGACAATTAAAATCCTTAATTTCTAATGTTTTCAAAATATTTATTAACGAATGAAGTTTGATATAATAGGTTTCAACTACAAAATTAAATTATTTTACTTTGTAATTTAATAATTTTTTTACTCTACTTGTGTGTGCTACTACTGGACTATAATATTACAAATCTTTTGTAACATGTTGCTATACAAATCATTTCTAAAAAAATTGATTGTTTTTTCTCCTGAATTAACAATTGATTTTTACAAATATAATCAAATTTTATAATACGTTCAAATGAGTAAATCTTTTTAACAACTTTGTTTNCACTCAATTGAGTAAATCTTTTTAACAACTTTGTTTTGATTGGTACATTTAGTTAAAGTAAATCATTAAAATTAATTAAGTTCTCAATATTTCAATTGTAGATTCTTTTCAAACAACAAAAGTTACTAGGAAATTATTACTATTACTTCTATTTAAGTTATCTATTATGATAAAAATGCAAAAAATAATGAGTTTTTTTTGATAAATTTACAATAAATAGTAATTATAAAACTTTCTGACTGCATATTGATCTTAACGATACAATTTTTTTAATTGTCATAAAATTTTCTATTTAATTATGTCAATGTCAAACTTACCAATTGAGCTAAAAGTTATGGTAAAATAAATTTTTTTTTT
>NW_026099575.1:26897303-27001377 GCF_025091365.1 Daktulosphaira vitifoliae | reverse complement strand
TATATGAATAAATACTAATTATAGTTTTTAAATTTAGTATGAAATTGATATTTAATAATTTAATATTATAATTTAAACGGAGAAATTATAAAGNATGCATAAGGGATGAACTTAAAAAGTATTACATAGTTAATAATTCAAGAATAATGTGTAACTAAAGATAATCAAAAAAAAAATGTTTAAATATATTTATTCTGTAAGTAATTGAGTGGGTTATGATAAAAAAATCACTCTTTATATACAAATAGTACTTCTCATGAAAAAATTGTATTGATCCATACATTTTCCAAAATGTTATATAAATATAAAGTTAAAAATGTAAAATATATAATCGAGAATTTTAACACAAAAATAGTATACGGTAGCCATTTTCATCGTGAAGACAAAATAAAGTCCAAAAATTTTTTTTCCAAAGTAAAGAATATTACATAAGCTTTAACTTAAGGTATATATAAAAGTGTCAGTATTTCTGGAACACTTTCAAAAGTTAAGTTGAAAAAGTTAATTTTTTGTGAAAAAGTTGTCATTTTAAATCCCCCCTTGTGGGCAGGTTGAGGGTTAAATTTATGAAAAAAATATACCAAATGAAAGGTAATGATATTATGCATCTATATAAAAAAGAATTATATTGATTTGGTCATTTTTGAAAAAGTTATGGCAGTTTTAAAAATTAATTATTGTCTTGTTATTCATATTGCTGAGTAATAAACAATTTTGTTTATTATTATTATTCTTTTAAGCAAATTTTACTGTTCAAATAAATTATAAAAAATATTTTTCACGATTAATAATTTTTTTTTGGAAAAAATATAAAATAATTTTACGTTGTTATTAAAAATTAGATTTATTTTATTTTTACTATTGATCATAAATATTATTATGAGCTACCACCTTAAACGTTTTTGCTCTAAATAACAAAAATATTTTTCTTCTCTTATATAATTCTATTATATATCAGTAGACCACACAAATAAGGTTACTTCTAGATCACTAATAGTAATACTGACTTTGCTAAAGTGGTTGAGGGTAGACAATCACTCCCTTGAAATAAAATCTTTCCTTTTTCTCGCCCCCGAGTATTTTATTCTGGTTGGGTATACGAATTTCGATTTTTTGTTTGTATTTTAAGGCGATCTACTGTTGATTTACATATGAAATTGAATACTCCAATCAATTCAATAAGAACCGTGTAAAGATCAGTGAAGTTTTCCACACCTTTTATGAATATAGGGGGAGGGATTTTGATTGGTTGTTCCGAATTATTTTCAGGGGGATCCTGATTATATGTAATTTCAACATCATTTTCATTATTAAGTAATTCATAGCAGTTTGAAGAGTGAAATAGTTTAATACTTTTTTTGCTAGAAGTGATTGGGGGAGGCGAACCAGTATTTGAGTTTGAAGAAGTAGAATCATGCCTTTTATTGGGAATATTTTTCTAGCCATCGGCAGTATTATTCAACACAATCGGCGAGAGCTGATTATTTGTGTTATTATTACGATTAACTTGATTATAAACTTTGTTAATAGTTATAGACATGACGGCGTCAGCAATCTAAATAAGAGGCCGTCGTGCGACAGCCCAACGAGATAAATACCACAGGCAATGGCTTTACGTTTCAGCTGTTTCTGAATAAATTGAAATTATTTTTTATTATATGTTCCTAATTTTTATTTTTTATTGAAATATTTTTATTGTATGTATATATTTATTAGGAATTCACAATGATTATCGATTATGGATATAATATCGATATTGATATTGTATTGAAATATTGTCATATTATATAAATCGATTTAAATGGGCTTGTAAAAATATTTTGTTTTCTTAATTTAAATTTTACTGGGAAATCGACAGGCGGTTCATTAGATATAGAAATGATAAAAGAGTTTAATGGTGTATTTAGAATTTTTTTATGGAAGTCCTGATAACTTTCAGCATGTAGAATAGCGGGAATTTCACTTCTCCACTTCCATAATTTTATATTAATTGGTGGTGGTCAAGATGAGTATATTGACATTGATCCCCGTAAATACGACACTGCAAGTTAGTGTATCAATCTTGCATTAATAATTATCAATATTATAGTAAATAAAATAAGAAATAAGAAATATAAAATATTCTTGTAAACATTAGTCTAACATGTATTTTTGATAATATTGATAATATGTACTAAAATTATCTTGAGAAAATATTCCTTAAAATTTCGTTATAAAATAATTAAAAAGCTAAACAATGTTAATAGATCATATGATATATATATACAATATTTTTCTAACATTTTACATATGATTTTCTGGAAATGTTTTGTAATCCTTAATTTAAAAATACTTCGTAATTTATATTTTCCTACTCTTGTTAAACAATACAATCTAAATATTATTATTCGACCATTATAATAACAATATAAATTTTATAATATTTTAATGTATTTGTATTTTTATATTATGATAGCGATTTATATTTTAAACAATTGTTTTTAGCATTTATCTATAAAGTACCTTTTAATCAAACATTATATTTTACTAAGAATAATACTTTATTTATTAAAAAATAAAGAATATTATTAAAAACTCTTGTGTAAGTAAATTAAAATTTACTATTAAAAGTTACTAGGAAATTATTACTATTACTTCTATTTAAGTTATCTATTACCATAAAAATGCAAAAAAATATTTGTTACTCTGATAAATTTACTATAANTACAAAGTAAAATTATTTACTTTTGTAGTTGAATAATTTTATCATATCAAATCTAATTCGACAATAAATACATTATAAATATTAGAAATTAATTGTTTGTATGGAAAAAGCTGGTTAAGCTACTTTTTATTTGAATAAGGAATATTTTTTTGATTTTTAAGAGTAATAACTTAAACTAAATACGAATTGTAATCATTTAACGTATCGTTCAAAAAAGTAGGTCTAGTGAGGGTTGGTAAAATAAATCGTAGCCACAAAAAANCAATTTTTTTAATTGTCATAAAATTTTCTATTTAATGATGTCAATGTCAAACTTGCCAATTGAGCTAAAAGTTATGGTAAAATTAATAATTTTTTTTTATTATAAACATTCACAAAAATCAACTTTAAACGATTAAAAAATAGGTTAATTATATCATTATCTTTATTTTTAATATATNCACAAAAAAAACCACATAGTAAAATAATATTAACATGAATAAGAAATTTCTTCTCACGAAGGGAGACTATAGTGATAGGATCCTTTATATTTATTGAAGTTATTGAATCTTAACGAGATAAATATCAAATGATTGAAAATTTTATTTTAACTCAAAAAAAATGCAAAGTATTAGTTGCCGCACACTGATTTGAATCTCGTACCGTAAGCATGATAGATGCAAGTATTACCGACTTGACAATTGTTCGTTGCTTTCTCTACATTATAAAATTGGCTATTTAAGCTAACTCAAATTTAAAAATTACTTTTTGGACTTTAAGAAAGTAAAAAAATTCTAATAAGTTTAATTTCTTATGTGTTATGAACTTTATTCTATGTCAATTAAATTATAAAATATTCACGAAAGTCAGTGTATTGCCCTTAGNGTCAATTAAATTATTTAATATTCATGAAAGTCAGTGTATTGCCCTTATAAGATATTTTAAAATAAAATAAAATACAAAACCCAGGATTTTAACACAAAAATAGCATATTTTTGAATACGGTAGCCATTTGCGCATAGAAGATAGGTCTCCGGGACAAATTTTTTTTTTAAATTTTATAGTACATGACATAAGCTTTAATTTGACATATGTTTAAAGGACGCAGTATTTCCGGAACATTTTCAAAAGTTAAGTTGAAAAATTTAGTTATTGTAAAAAAGTTGCTATTTTAAATCCCCTCCAGTGAGCAGGTTAAGTGTTAAATTTTCAAAAAAATTATATCAAATGAAAGGAAAATATCTAAGGTTTTAGTTTAAAAAAAAATTATGTTGATTTGTTAATTTTTGAAAAAGTTATGGAAGTTTTAAGGAAAAAAAGTGAAAAAAATGACAAAATTTGTCGATTTTTAAATTTGTAATTTTTTTGGATATTTCCCCCATTTGCGGGGAACGAGGGAAAATTGTTCAATTTTTAAGGGTAATATCTTCAACTAGATACGATTTGTGATCTTTTGATGTATTGTTGAAAGAAATCGGTCCAGTGAGAGCTGAGGAAAAGTGGCAACAGACAAAAAAAAAAAAAAAACACATCATGGTAAAATTAATACCTTCTCAGCTTCGCATCGAAGCTAAAACGCTTCGATGCAAATCTTTAAATAATGTTTAATTTTAAAAAATTGGTGGATTATTCCAAAAGTTACATGATCTGCTAGTTCCTTGTTAATATCCTGATTAAGATAAAGTATGTCGAATGAAAGATGTATATAAATACTACTTCTCATGAAAAAATTGTATTGATTGGTTGGGTTATCTTAATACATTAAACATTGTTTTAATTCTCATAAAATTTTCTGTTCAATGATTAATTTTAGTCAACGAAGGAGTAATTTTGACAAATAGCAGAAAAAATTCCCAACCAAATTTTTTTTTTTTAAAGTAGGAAATTGGTGGATTATTCCAAAAGCAATATTAACTCTTATTTCTTTAATTATAACCTGCTTAGTAGTTCTTTTATTTTAAAATATAATATATGAATAAATACTAATTATAGTTTTTAAATTTAGTATGAAATTGATATTCAATAATTTAATAATATAATTTAAACGGAGAAATTATAAAAATAGTAAAGAAGTTATATTTTACTTTACTTTTATGTGTTTAAAAATTTAAAGGGCTTGATACAATAATTTTTAATAAAAACTGTTTGTTACTATAAAAAAATGCACTGGACTACAAGGAACTTTCATCAGAAGCAAAAATATCCTTTTCTAAATCAACTTTTCGCTTTGTTTTCAAATCTCCAAGTAGACTTTTTCTATCACTTCTAATTTTTTATATTATTACTAATTATATATATAAAATAATAATTAAAAGAAAAAAAAATTTGTTTTCAAATTATTACTGATTTGATTTTTAATATGTTAAAAATAATCAGTCCAAATTTTCAATTTTAACCTATTTTTTTGGTTCTTTAAAGTTGATGAAAAATTTTTGATAAAGATTTATGAAAGTTTATAGTAAAATAAATTGAATATATTACCATAACTTTTAGCTCAATTACAAGTTTAAAATTGACATCTAGGCCTGTCAACAAAGGAAAAATTGCGGAAAAAATTTTGTTTTTTTAAAAGTTGAATTAAAATATGTATAATGACATACTAATAGTCCTCAAGATTGGAATTGAGCTTTTTTTTTAAATCCTCGCAAAAGTTCAAAAATATGAGCTTTCTTAATTTTCTCAAAAAAAAATATTTAACTTACAAAAAAAAGTTTCGCACAAAAGTTGTTTAAAAGACAATTATAAATAAAAATATAATCTTATATTTTTTCATTTAAACAAATATTTTTCGAGTTACATTACATTTAATATGAGTAATAAAATTTATATTCCATTTTTTTCATTTTACGGTTACTTTTTATCATGTTATACTTACATTAGACACAATGTTATAAATGCATATGTGTGTATGTGTGAGTTTATTTATTTATTGTATCATTAAAGTGTAGTGTATATTGAGATACAACCGATAGAGTAGGTAATTGATTTGACGCTATATTATTTAAACCCAACTAAACGCTAAATTGTACATTCCGAAATAACAATCATATTATGTCAATTGCCACCGGAATATCTGGTAATATTTTTCTTTTTCTTTGCCTTAATCCCAACTACTTGGGGTCGGGCACCCTTATCCTAAGATTCCACTTGACACGATCTCCCACATCTTCTACTCTCACATCAGCTGTCCTCAAATCGCATTCAATAGCATCCCTCCATCTCTTTTTTGATCTTCCTCTACATCTTCTTACTTCAAAATTCATATCTATAACTGTTCTTACAGCTTACAATTCTTCTTTCCTCATACCATGACTAAACAATCTAAGTCTATTTTCTGTCATCTTATCCACGATTGACGCAACACCTATACTTCCTCTTATATGCTCGTTCCTTATCCTATCTTCTCTAGTCACTCCACTCATCCAACTAAGCATTCTCATCTCTGCTACACTTATTCTTTGCTCTACTTTTTTATCAACCACTCAACACTATGAACCATACATCATAGCTGGCCTCACAATTTCATACTAAATTTAAAAAGTATAATTAGTATTTATTCATATATTATATTNCTATAATTAGTATTTATTCATATATTATATTTTAAAATCAAAGAACTACTAATCAGGATATAATTAAAGAAATAAGAGTTCATGTTGCTTTTAAAATATTTCACCAATTTCTCTAAAGGAAACACTATCTACAGATTTGCATCGAAGCGTTTCTTATGATAGTGATTTTAATCACTGTCAGATATCATCTATACTTGTCCCATCTATGCCTCGTCCACACTGTGCCTCGGCCCCACTGTGCTAACGTTTTTTNTGTGTGAAAATTTTCGATTTTATAATTTACATTTTTTACTTTAAAGTGCTATAACTTTTTAAAAAATGTATGGATCAATACAATTTTTTCATGAGAAGTAGTATTTATATACATCTTTCATTTGACATACTATTTTTTTTAATTCAGACCATTTCCCTATATACGGGGGGGCTTCAAATATAAAAAATGCATATAGAAAGTAGAACTTTTTCAACTTAATTTTTGAAAATGTTCCGGAAGGTCTGACACTTTTATATGTATCTTAAATTAAAGGTAATGAAATGTACTTTATTATGAAAAAAAAAATTTGTCCTCTGGACTTGTCTTTGTGGTGAAAGTTGACATCAAAGTTAATAAAAAATTACGATTTTTGTAAAATAATTTTTTTTTATATTTTTAACTTAATAATGCTATAACTTTTCGGAAAATGTATGGATCACAAAATTTTTATAGATGCTTGATATCTTTACCTATCATTTAGCATATAATTTTTGTAAATCTGACACTTAACCTGCCCACAGGGGGGGATTTAAAATGACAACTTTTTCACAAAAAATTTACTTTTACACTTAACTTTTGAAAGTGTTCCGGAAGTCTGACACTTTTTTATGTATCTTATATTAAAGATTTGTATGTATGTAATGTACTTTATTATGGAAAAAAAAAATTTGACCTCCTGACTTGCCTTCATGGTGAAAATGGCTACCAAATGCTATTTTTGTGTGAAAATTCTCGATTTTATTTTTTACATTTTTAACTTTACACTGCTATAACTTATTAAAAAGCGTATGGATGAATACAAGTTTTTATAATCTCTTTTTCATTCGACATACTTTATCTTAATCAGGATATTAATAAGGAACTAGCAGATCATGTAGCTTTTGGAATAATACACCAATTTTTTTAAATTAAACACTATCTAAAGATTTGCATCGAAGCGTTTTTTTTTTTGATAGTGATTTTAATCACTGTCAGATATCATTATACTTGATCCAACTATGCCACGTCACCACTGTGCCGCGACCCCCCTTTGCTGGGTTTTTTTTTTTTAAATGGTAATACACATATTTAACTAGTTGATAAAATAAAAAACTATCTAATCAAGAAAATTATTGATCGATAACAACTTTTGGAAGTTCTTCGGGACCGTGTTTTTATCAAATGTAATTCGTCAATAATTACAATTTTTCTATATAGCCATCTATATGTTATTTTTGTTTGTGTTATTCAAATTACTATGGCTAATGAATTTTCACTAGTTGGACATGGCAATCAAGCAATGGGTGAAGATCATTTATTGACTACGGTTTAGACTTCATTTTGATCATGATCATTGATAACTTGTACTACATTTTCCTGATCCTCTTTTTTGCTTATTCATTTTTCTTATATCTGTGCATTGTTATCATAAAAAAGGCTTCGATGAAAATCTGTAGATAGTCTTTAATTTTAAGAAATTTGTTGATTATTCTAAAAGCAAAATTAACTCCCATCTCTATCATTATTTCTAATTAGTAGTTGATTTATAAGTATAATTTATGAATAAATATCTATTTAAGCAATTCAACGTAGTATGAAATTGATATTTAATAATTTAATATTGTAATTTTTTTGAAGAATTTATAAAAAATTATTAAGCAGTTATTACTTTTATGGTAAANGTAATTTTTTTGAAGAATTTATAAAAAATTATTAAGCAGTTATTACTTTTATGGTAAACGTGAAAAAAATTGAAGGACTTGACGCAAAACTTTTTAGATAATAATTTGTTGTTAATTATAAATAAATGGTCCGCAAAAAAATTTCATAAAATTCAAATGATTTAAAAATTGTTTCCTAACTCAAAAACTATTGTGAGGTATTTTAAAATAAAATAAAATACAAAATCAAAAATTTTAACACAAAATGTAGAATACGGTAGACATTTTTACCATAAAAACAAAATAAAGTTGGAAATTTTTTTTTTTTCCATAATAAAGTACATTACATAAGCATTACATTTAAGATATATATATATATATATATATATAAAAGTGTCTGTATTTCCGGAACACTTTCAAAAGTTAAGTTGAAGAAGTTAATTTTTTGTGATGAAGTTGTCATTTTGAATCCATTTTCTATTATTAATAAATTTTTTTTTACATATCTGTAATTATATTTCATTGTTTTAATTTGATGACTGATTTATTTACTCAATAATATATAGTGTTCAGTATGTTAGGAAATAGGTTAATTTTTACAAACAATGAGAACAATAGAAACACGTTTCCTTACTTACTGAACACTTATATATCATATAATGTTTGATAACGGTGTATTTGTTACTAAATATTATCAATTATCGATTTATATTATATTTCTTTTAGCAGAATATGTTATTCTAATTACTAAGTTACGCCTATTCTAATTTCCCGCTCTTATAACGCACCTACTTGACTAATGTAATGTTGGTAATCAGTGTCCGGATGACTGGTGACTCATACTGGTATATTTCATGATATCTTATCATTAGTGACAGAATTCTCTGCTGGGCTATCAATGACAAAATTTTTCAAATTTTAATTCTCTGAAGGGCAAGAATTAGACTATACTTTAACATATATTCTATTGAACAGTATTTCAGACGTTTTATAAAACTTGTTATTTAGGAATAAAAATATGAGCAATTTAGTTACCAAGAGTTCTTATGTTCTAGAAACAATAGGAAAAACTAGTCCAAAGGTGAATTATTCCTTTGTTAATTTATTTAGTTATCTGTGTGTGTTGATTAATATTTATTCTTATAATATTTTTCTACAGCTTTTTGCTGTTTCATTGCAAGCAAGTCCACAATGGAAAGGCAAGCAACCTTGTCGTCATCTTAATGTTCATGAACATGTAAGTTATTCACTCTTAAAAGGGGCTGGCATACCAGTTCCAAAATTTGGTGTAGCAAAAACTGGTAAAGAAGCAGCTGATATTGTGAACAATTTAGGATTAACTGATATAGCTATCAAAGCACAAGTATTAGCTGGTGGACGTGGATTAGGTCATTTTAAAAAAGGCTTTAAGGGTGGTGTTAAAATGGTTGAAAGGTAAGTACTGTAATGAAAACCTTCTTTCTTAAATAGTTATTAATATAATCATAATCGATTATTATAATTGTGAACATAATTATTGAAAAATACAACATTTTTTGCATATTAAATTATTCCTAAATTAGTCTTACTATAATTTTTATTCTAAAATTTTTTTATAAAGATTATAAGGTCCAGATTAAAGAGACACAAAAGAGAAGAGTTTAAAAACTTCAGGCTTTAGATATTTACTTCGAAGTGAAGTTTAAATGATGTCTCTAATTTAGGAGCCCCACAATATCTTAATTCGGTCTTGGTAATAAGTGAAAAATCAACAAGAAATTAATGTTCCATTCATATAATATTTACAGAATTAAATCATAATAATTTATGATATAAAATTAATACTCATATCTAAACATTTTTTAGTTGATACTAAAATAGTAATATATTTTATTAGAGACATTTTATTTATCTTAAAAAAATTAATTTTTATCAAGTTAAATAATAATTTTTTTAAAACTATAAAATAAACTTAATAATCAGTGTTTTAATAAGTATAAATAATTTAGTGCTGAAGAAGCTGATCAAATATCTAGTCAAATGTTAGGAGATTATTTGATTACAAAACAGACAGGTGAAAAAGGTCGAATTTGCAATACTGTGATGGTAGCTGAACGTATTTATGCAAGAAAAGAATTTTATTTTGCTGTAATGATGGAAAGAGCTTTTGGGGTAACATTATTTTTCTAAGTGTTAAATTTATGTATTTTGGTTGAAAGGATGCATGTACTCTAAAATTAATTAAACTAAAGTTTTATATAACTATTTTTTTATTTTAATTAAATTAGGACATATTAACTTAAATTTTAATACCAAATCTTTTTTTGACAAACATAATTTATAATTATGGCATCTTTTTTTAAATATAGAAAAATGTGCCTATGTTAATTTAAGGTGTCAGTCTGAAAGTAATAGTACCCTAGAACAGAGGTTCTCAAAGTCAAATGAATCACGGACCCCCATCTAAAGACCTACAGTTTTGAAGACCTAATCCTGATATGGGCTCGCAGACCACACTTTGAGAAACTCTGCCCTAGAAAGCAAGGACTGAAACTGTTTGATACTTTCGTGGTTTCAATTTCAGTTTTGATTTCTGAAATCAGTTTTGATTAGAAAAACTGGAAAATTTGATTTTTAACTAATTATAACTGATCTTCAGAAAAGCAGTTTTAGTTGTTAGAGAGGTGGGGATGAATAGCTCATCCAGATCATTGTGTGCACTTCCTACCGAATTATATTATTTATTTACTTTTATTTCATTTTTAAATGAGTAAAATAGTACAACATGAATAATTAATACAAAAACATTACAATTTAAATTAAAAATATGTATAAAAACAATGAAAATTTATAATTATAAAAAAATAATTACTTAAGTAACATTACAATTAAACTGAACTATTTCACATAGAAAAAAACCAAAATTTTTTAAATGTGTTCAACATACTATTGATCAGAGATAAAAAATTATAATTTTGTCTTTGAAACGAAGTATAAAATGTAGATTGAATATGGAGATTAGCATTAGATGTTATCAAACATAATAATTCTGGACAATCCATTATTAGCAAGTTAAAAATCCAGCATACGTTAATAAACTTTTTCCTTCAAGAAAGAGAAGACATATTCAAATGTTTGAGCAACTTATCTTTTGATGTATTTGTAGTTTTTTGATTTTTAATTTATCATGCGTAAAGAATGATTTTGAATTGATTCTATTTAGTATACTGGTGATCATATAATTGATGCATAATCAAGAATGAACCTTACCAGTGCATTATATTAAGTTTTTAAACAATTAATATTATTTATTATACCACAATTATGTCTTAAAAACCCAAGAGTATGTGAAATATTATTAAAAATAAATGATCTGTGTTTAGAAAAAAATTAATTACTCGAAAAAAAAACACCAAGATCTAAAAAGTGATGAACAACTGTTATTTAAATAACAGTAATTAATTGATATTGATATTTAATATATTTAATCTTCATCTGAGTAAATGTAACTTGTATTAATAGTTAAACCATTATTTTGACACCAATTAAATTACTATCCAAATCAAACTGCATTTTAACAAAATCATCAAGAATTTAAATAGAAAAATATAATTTGAGATCATCAACAAAGAGAATGCATTTTTTCTCCTTTTTTTTTGTTTATTATCTCAACTATTTGGGGTTGGTCACTTTTATCCTAAACTTCCACTTGACATGATCTACCACATCATATAAGCACAGAGAGAAAGCATTTATAATAACAAATATTGAATATATATCTTTTATAAAAGTAACGACGAGACCAGTGACCCGCTAAGGAGGGCACCTCAAAGTTACAATTATTATATTAGATGTAAACCTAATCTATTTTAACTTCTTGCAATCTATGAATAAGATATATGATAATCAAGAAATCATAAACATCAAAGCCTTTAAAGTTGTCTACCAAAATTGAATAATTAGGTAGGTAAAGGGTTAGATTTAAAAAAATATATATACCTATTGATAGGGAAATACCTAAAATATAAAAAAAAAATTTTGTATTTTGATTCATCCATTTTTCAAAAATTAGTCTCCAATGTTGTGTAAACATAATATTTTATAATAAAAAAACTAAAAAGGTATTAATTATTTTTGACTTAATAAATTGTTATATGATTATACTACTGTGGTGGAATTACATGAGGATACTATAAATATTCAGATGAAGCTTTAGCAAAGTAAGTAAACAATTATGATGGGTGCTATAATTATGAATTGTAATGATTACTTTAAAAGTAAAATTGTATGTTTTGGTATTCACATCCTTTCAATCTATTGCAATCATTATATAAACTTAATCAATGTTAAGTGTTCCTAATTATGACAATTATAATTTTGTTTTATAAATTTATAAAAAGAATTTCTTTATAACTTTTACTTAAAAAATTAATTTAGTAAATAGTCTGTGAAATCAAATAAATTTAATTAATAACATTTTTTCCAGTGGTATTTAATTATTAAATGTTAAATTTTTAAGGGTCCTGTTTTAATAGCATCTTCACAAGGAGGTGTAAATATTGAAAAAGTTGCTGCGGAAAATCCAAATGCTATATTTTATATGCCTATAGATATTACAAAAGGTATAAAATATATAAATAATTTTTTAATAACTATTTATAATTATTATTTTAAAATAATAAAAATAATTCTGTGTCTTATATCCAAAAGCAAATAAGTAACAAAAATGGTTTTTTATCATTTGTATAGAGAAAGTTTTGAAATACGTTAAAAGCATATGCATTATAAATATAAGAGCTATATCCTCTCTATGTATTAAAATGTTTGTAACTCTATAAGTAATTATTCGTAATTGACCCATCAAATTTTTTTTGTAAAAAATGTTTATTTTAAAATTTTGAAAATATATAATAATCTTAATTATTATTATTTTTTTATATAAGAGGCAAATAATATAAAATATGCATTTAACGTAATTTAAAACTATCAAAATTGTTAAAATAAAAATTAATGCAAAGTATTTAATGTATTAAAAGTTATTAAGAATGATCGTGGTGGAAAACTGTATATATATATTTTTATATTTGGTTAAGTTAACATAAAAGTATTTTTATTTAAATTAACAAATATTGTCTAATAGTAATTCAAATGTGCTTTAAATTAATATCCATGCTACTAAAATTGTGGATGTAGTATGTAATTACATAAAAAAAAAAAATGTCAAAAACCATAAGAATTTTACTTTAATATTCACAGTAATCATATTATGAAACATTATTAAAAAAAGAAATGTCTGTAACAGGTATTTCAAAAGAATTAGCTTTGGATGTTGTTGCCAAAGTAGGATTGTCTAAGAAAAAAGAAGAAACTGCAGATATCTTATTAAAATTATATGATCTTTTCCTTGAGAAAGATGCACTTCTTATTGAAGTAAATCCATATGCTGAGAGCATTTCTTCTGGTGGATGTAAATATTGTATATATTGTTTATAAATTTTTTTATTCAAAAATTGTTTCTTTTAGATTATTGTTTGGATGCTAAATTTCGATTTGATGATAATGCTGAGTTCAGGCAAAAAGAATTATTCGATTTACGTGATTGGACTCAAGAAGATGAAAAAGAGGTAGAAGCATCAAAGTTTAATTTAAACTACATTGCTCTTGATGGTTAGTAAATAAAAAAAATTAGTTGTTTTTAAAAAGTAATTGTTATAAATGAAAATCATTATTGAATAATTAGGAACTATTGGATGTCTGGTTAATGGTGCTGGTTTAGCAATGGCAACAATGGATATAATTAATTTACATGGTGGAAATCCAGCTAATTTCTTGGATGTTGGCGGTGGTGCTACTGCTAGCCAAGTAAAAGAAGCTTTTAAAATTATCACCTCAGACCCAAAGGTTTTAATAATTATTATTGAAATAAATACTTATTACTTATTAATACAATTATATTGTAATAGGTTTGTGCTATTATGGTTAATATTTTTGGAGGAATAATGAGGTGTGACATTATTGCTGAAGGTATAATTGCTGCAGCTCAAGAATTAAATCTTAATGTACCAATTATTTGTCGTTTACAAGTAAATATATATTTTTAATCTCTATAATAGGATCTACAAAAGCAAAAAAAATAAAAATAAATTAAACTATTGTAATGTATGGTCGGGAATATGTTATACTTATTTTATGTGTAGGAATCACAGTTTGACTTTATTCCCCAAGCTGTACAAGATTTCTTGTCTTCTTTAACACACTCAGGTTTTTTTTATAGGGGATGACTAAACATTTATAAGTAAACATTTTTTTTAAACCAAATTCATTGATAATAATGATATTCAAGTTTGGAATAAGATACATTATTTCATTTTATCTGGAAAATCTACAAATTTAGAGACTGTTTTTAATGTTATTTCATTATTTGAATAAATTCTTTAAACCTAATGAAATGATACTTCTTAATTGTTATTTTTCATAAAAAATCACTTTAAGTAAGAAAAGATCTTTTTTGAGTGACATCAGATTGTATGTAAATTTTAATTGGAGTATTGTGGTAAATTTTTTTTATACTTTTATATATTGTTATTAAATTTGTTATAACCAATAAAATTTTTAATTAAAAATATAGTAAATGTGTATTTAGTATTTAGTGGTTTTGCTAATTTACTTGATTAATATTCAGAAAAATAAAATTGAGTGATCCCTAATTTATATGAAAATTCTGTAAGAAATATTTTCACATATTTGGTTTTTGAAGTAACCCTAAGGTGTTAATTTCAAAATTTCATAAAACATTGAACTAAATAAAAAAAAATTAAATACTGTAATGCTTCATTGAGAATTACTTTGTGTACTGAAATACTATGCAATTTTTATATAAGTTTAAATCATTTAGATTTACAGTAATTTTAGCTTATCCTATACTCAAAAGGTTCTACACAACTTCTTTTAAAATAATATAAGAAAATTTATAATTAATTAAATTTTTTACCATTAATAATTATAATTTGAATTGCTTGAAATTGATTACAGGGAACTAATGTTGATGAAGCTAAACTTCTTATAGCTCGTTCTGGGATGAAAATTTTACCTGTTGATAATCTTGATGAAGCAGCACGTTTAGCTGTTAAGTTATCAGAAATTGTTAATTTGGCGCGGGAACAACATTTAGGAGTAAAATTTGAAATGCCCATTTAAATATTTATTAAAGAATATGTTCTTAAAAGAAATTAGTTTATAAATGATTCTCGGTTAATATTTATTTGTTCTATTTTTTCTTTTCAAGTATTATGCTAGACTGTTGTAATAAATTTTTAATTTTTACATTATACTGTGGTTTGTTAATTGTAGGACTAGCACTTTCTTTATTATACGACTAAATTATTATTTTTATTTCTGGTAATTTAATTCTTAGTTGTATTTATTTATTTTCTCTAATAGTAGATGTAGCTTATGGAACAGATCAGAATTATAAGTAAAAAAAAAATTTATTAATTTTTTTATGAGTTTTATTCATAGTCTATATTATACCTTTAAATAATATTCTTATAATTTGTAAAATCTGGTCGTAAGCAATAAAAAGCAAAAAGTATTGTTTTAAAAATACTTTGTACAAAACAAACAAAACAGTTATTATTGAAATTATTGTTTTTCATTTGTACATATTAAAATTAGGCTGATGATTAAAAGTGTATTGGATTGAAGTATATATGTCTTTAAATTTCCCTGTTTTGTGTTGTTCCTCCTTATTTTGCTTTGTATATTTTCACTAACTTATTTAAACGAAAGCTAGTCTGTGTTCATTTAACATGTTTTTATTTTTTACATTTTATTGAATGTTGTTCTTGGACTTTAAATTAATTTGTGTTAAATTAATGTTAAATGTAAATTAAATTTTAGTTGTATAATAATGTTTATTGCACATTTTAGTAATTAGTTAAATAATTATTGTAGTATCTACTAAATTTTTAATTAATATTAAATTGTTCTTACTTATTCAAAAAAAAATTTTTATTTTACTAACTCATCTAACCTATAAAAGATATTTGACATAAATTTTGGCATTGCTGAATAATTATCTACTGGTTTTAGTTTGAAAAAAAAAAATTAGTAAAAATTATGTAATAACATAACATGTATGTTACATAATTACTTAAACCATTGCTAAAAGAAGAAAAGTATAATGTCGACTGTTAAAATCTTTCTTTCAATTTCGAATCCCCTGAATACTGATTTTATTTAAGTTTAATAAGTTCAATCCAATGACACCTTTTTTTAGTCTTAATAGACTGTCATATTCTAAAAACGTGATGAAATGTGTTAGTTATTTGTATTTTATACAAATAACTAACACATTTAACAAGTGATAGAAATAATTTTTATGATTTGGAGTATGATTTAAAGGAAAATATATGTATTTGCTTAATATTCAAAATTTATTTAAGTAAAGGTGGATAAATAATGTTTGGTGATAAAAATATTTCATATACAACGAATTATAAACTAATATAATGCCATAAGGCTTCTGGAGACCTATCCTTCTATTTGAATTCACGCTCATTCTGTCTATGACGCTTTTTAATATTGATTTATAATGTTTTATGTTAGAATTCTAACATGGTAAGACAAACTGTTTATTTATTACATTAAAATAAATAAATATGTTGATAATTAAAAACAAAACATTTTTGTAAAATATAAAAGAATCGCCAATACAAAATATAGATCTCTAAAATTATGTCAAAAATTAATTTCATGGAATGTAACATTAAAATTTATGCATGGATAAATCTATGCATATTTGTTATCAGTGTTATAATCATTGTTTTGATTTTACAGAAATCGCAATAATTTGAACAAAAAGTTAACTATTTTAATTTAAAATTTAGTTTTTAATTGTTTTGAGTTCTTTCTATAGGTACTTTTTAATTTTTAATACTTTACGCCATTTTATTTTGATCAAAGTCGTCTCGTATTAGTAAGTACTAAGTTCTTATCTCAGATTTACACTCAAAGGATAAGATATTTTTTTTGGTTGTGTGGCCATAAAATTCTATTAGTTTAAGTAGTTTAGTTTTCTATTATATTGTTTAATGCTCAAATTACAGAAGAAAAATCGAATTTTTATTGTCTAACTTTGGTATTTTAATTTTAATAATGTTAGTTGGTTAATTGAGATATTTATTCTAGTAATTTATTTAATGTAATGTTTAAGTTATAAATGCTTAAATTTACACAAAAAATCTAATTTAGTTAATATTTATTTTAGATATAAACAAAAGTTTTGTATCAAATCAAACGTAAGAAAAAAAACTCAAAAACTAAGAATAGTTTCAAAAATATGCTTTTATAATAGGTAATCCATTATTATTTAAACTTGAAATATAGTTACCTTTAATTATTCTATTTTGTCAAGTAAAAGCTTATATGAATTTCTGAAGTAGTAATTTCATTAGTTTATTTCTATAATTAATTTATAAATAAAATATATCCAGAATACAATACATTTTTAAGAAACAACATAATATGCGGTTTACTAAAAAAATCTATAAAATTTACATATTATGTAAGTTTTATACATTTTTATGTCTTGATACTATAAAACTATTGAGTGTTATATTTAAGGTTTATTCGATTAAATAAGTATTATTATTTTAGAACTCTTTTCCTTAAATAGACAAATTAAATTTAAATATCTTTTTATTGGTATTAAATTAAAGGAATTTCACCTTTAAAAAAACATTTGGATTAGTAGGTCATGTTTTATCTATTTAATACATAATTTTTTTTTTAATTATCAGGTTTTGAAAACATAGATATTTAATATACAGGGTGATCGGCTAACTATGTCTCATGTAATATCTTTAAAAACACAAGTGTTATAAATAATTTTTTTTTAATCATGGATCTTTGATGAGGTGTTTCATAAGAAAATTTAAATTTTTACCATAATCCCTTATGCTTAAAACTTGTATCAACTTTATATTTTCAAATGGCAACCAATTTTTTTTTACACCATTAAATTAAGTTTAATAAAAAACAATGTTTTTTTAAAAAAATATTTTATTTTATTTAATATTAAGTGCTCCATAGCTCTCTAAAGTTTAGGGTTTAAGAAAAAATTATAACAGACTCGAATGTTATAGGTCATTAATCGATAAGCGTTACCAGTTTTATAATAAATTATACCAAGCTTACCTTAGTTATTCGGACTACGTGCATTGACACAGTAAACCGGTAGCTTTTATTGATACATAAAATAGTAATGTGACTGTGTTGGAAAAACAACTGAATTTTTTCATCAAATATCGTAAATTTTAAAGTAGCGTATCTTGTTTAAAATTCATAATTTTTTTTTTTTTTTTCATGGAAAACAAAAATATATAAAAATAATATGGAGTTGCCATTTGAAAATCTCTTAAAGTTGTTACAAGTTCTAAGTATAAGGGATGATGATAGAAATCTAATTTTTCTTTTGAAACAGCTCATAGATCCATAATAATTTTAAAAAAAAATTGTTTAGAACACTTGTATTTTTAAAAATATTATATGAGACATAGTTAGCGATAACTTTGTATATTCTTACATTAAGTGTTATGCTTTATATGCTTTAGTTTTCAGTTTTTTTAAAACTTACTTCAATGTATGACCGTTTCTCTTAAAATAATTTAAATTTGTGTATTAAATTGTATTATGTAATAATATAACCAGTGTTGTAATTTATTGATTGTTTAATGACTTTGATATTTAAATTTGTCATGATAAGGCTGTGGAATTTAAGTAGAAACATACAAAGAAGTTTATTTATGCTACAACATTGTTAATAGGAATAAAATATTGATCCAGATTTAAAAGAAATCCAGGTAATCTGGACCCCAGATCCATATCATTCAATGTTTATTTATCGTTCGGATCTGTGGATATCAAAAAATAGATTTTAACTTAAAATTTTAACAAACAATAATATTGAAATTGAATAAATATTATGTAATTTAAATGAATAGAAGAAGTAAAAAATAATAACTTTCGTGATTTATAATAGATTAATTGTTAATTTTATTGTACAAATATAATGGTTATAGTTGTTATTTAAATTTATTAATTATATACAATAAAAAAATAATTTATAATATCAAACTAAGAACTGGATTTTTTATATGAAACCGTTGATATTCAAAATAGTTCGGGTAAATAAACATTTGATTTCAAAATATGAACATTCCCATATCTAGATAGTTGAGATTATTTCCATCACTAATTTGTAGTGTTTCGTGTATCTATAAAATGTCTAAATTTTGAACAAATTTTAACAGAAACCTTTTTTGAGAGTTGTGAATGGTAAAAGACTCTTTAATTTCTGCTTCATTGACTCTTAATTTTATCTTTTATTAATTTATATATATTACAAATTTAGACTATCATATTTACATAAAATTTTTTACATATGTTATTTCATAAACAGATATCTTAATTTAAGAATAACAAATATTCAATAAATAAAATAGAAATAGAATTTTTAATTTTATTTTTTAGTCTTACTCACTGAAACTACTATTTGACTTATTGGGTCATATTTTGAGTTAAAACAATTCCAATGAAAAGTGCAACTGTTGATGATACAATTGAGAATTTAAGACAGTTAAAAACAATCTGGGCGAAAAATAGAGAAGAACAACAAACAGAATTTAATTCAGAAGCACGTAATACAGTTAGGCGAACATTATTTGTTGACCAGTCATCTGATTTAGAAAGCAATGATAATATTTTAACTATTTCTAACGAAAATAATCCCAATTGGGCTTCATACGTTATAGACAATTTAGGAAAAAAGATTGTTAGCAATATGCCTGCAAATAGTCAAACTCCCATAAAAGAAATAAAAGAGCGAGATTCTGACAACAAACCAGGAATAGGATCTGATTGTGGGATCAAAGATGTTTGGGCCCATAATCTAGAAGAAGAATTTGCCTCAATACGGAAATTGTTGCCAAAATATTGTTATGTAGCTATGGATACTGAATTTCCTGGAGTTGTTGCCCGCCCAATTGGTGATTTCAAAACTACTGCTGATTATTTATACCAGCTACTTCGTTGTAATGTAGATTTACTGCGAATTATTCAACTAGGGCTTTCTTTTTTTGATGAAGATGGTAAGACTCCTACAGGTCCATATACAACATGGCAATTCAATTTTAAGTTCAATTTATCAGAAGATATGTATGCTCAAGACAGTATAGAATTATTAACTAATTCCAGGTAATGAATATTTTAATTAAAAATTTATTTGTATTTTAGTTGTAGAATTTACTTTATATTTTAGAATTCAATTTAAGAAACATGAAGAGCATGGTATTGAACCATTGGTTTTTGCTGAATATATAATTACATCAGGTTTAGTGCTGATGGATAATATTAAATGGATGACATTCCATAGCAGTTTTGATTTTGGATATCTAGTCAAAGTACTGACTGATGAGAAATTACCTCAAGAAGAATCTGAGTTTTTTGATATGTTCTCATTGTATTTCCCATGTGTTTATGACATTAAGTATTTAATGAAAAGTTGCAAAAATTTAAAAGGTGGTTTACAAGAAGTTGCTGATCAGTTGGAGCTAAAAAGAATAGGCCCCCAACATCAAGCTGGTAGTGATTCATTGTTGACTGGCATGGCTTTTTTTAAAATTAGAGATATGTACTTTGAAGGAATGATTGATAGTAAAAAATACTGTGGTCATTTATATGGATTAGGTATTACTACATTGAACAATGGTCAAATTCGATATGATAATAATGAACAGGCATCTAATTGATAAATTCTAGATTCATGAAACTTAATCGGAAAAAAATAAAATTTATTTTAATGACTTATTATTGTATAATTATAATTTTTTTATTGTAACCAATCATTGTGTATTTTCCATCTGTATTTTTTAATTGTAACAAAACCTGATTGTTCCAAGGATACCAATATTATTTTAATTAATAAATAAAATCATTACTCAAATTGTCCATGTATTTAAAATATATATTAAAATAAATTGTTAAGAAAACCAAAATTTATATTAAGAAAAATATTATATTACTTAACAGTGCTACTGCACAGAGATTAAAAATTGAAAAGGGATAAAATGTATAAATACCGATTTAACAATTTTTAATTAAAAACCTCAAGTAAAGTGTAAAGCTAAATTTAGATCAATTTTAAAATCGCCACCTAACTTAAACAAGTTTAGTGAAGTCTGATGGATGATTATAGTTTGAAAAGTCATTATGAAAAGGTCTTCAATTATAATTGTATTATTCTTTTATATAGTTTCGTATTAGTTATTTGGATTTCACAGATGAAAGGTCACCACTAAACAAATTTATTTATAAACTAAACCCATAAAAATCTTACAAGAAATTGATAATCGTAGTATATTTATTTCTAGAACAAATTAAATTTAGGAATAATTTTTCATGGAAAATATTTTACAATAAACCACTTATGCCACCAAAATTTGTCTAGATATGGGCACGCACACTAATTTAAAAATTTGACCAATTTCAAAAATGTACAATTTTTTTACGATATCAACAATTTGGTACCCGATAAATATAGTATTAACAATAATATATCTTGCGCTTCCTCCCCAAAAAAACTTAGTTTCGCTCTATATGTGCTCTATATATATATAATCTATATGTGAATAATATAGATTATTTTGTCGCATTTATAAAGCTATAATTACCAATCAAAATTTTAATCCAGTACTTTAAAGGTATTGTTTTAAAATCTGAAAATTAGAAATCATCATGTGTGTAAACGACAAGGGCAGCATTTTTATATAAACATAATTTTTTTTGCTAATCTTTTTCAAAATTGTTATTATTCAAGCATTATAATGTTCGTGAATATCGTATAAGTTTATAGAAAAATAAAGTTAAAAAATATTTAAAGGTTAAATATAGGTAACTAGAGTAATATTGTGCATGAAAATTATGAAGAATTGTACTATGTCTACTTGTTTTGGAAACGTTATTCCACTTTTAGGAGAGATGAATATAGGATCTGATAGTTTCTTCTTCGAGAATGTCATAAAAATATCCATTGAATAATATATATTGTTTGTTTGCTAAACTAAAATAAAATAATTACTTCGGGTAATTATAATTATTAATATTATAAAATGCTTAGCAAGTGTTGACAACAATTAATAAAAATCCGACTTCATGTACATTAAATAGAAATTATTCTTCCATGAAATTCTCCACCCCCGCAGATACTAATAACAACAGTTGGTCTTTTTTACGTCTTACAGTAATGTTGTTGTTCCTTTTGGTGCTCTCGTATATGTATAAGCATGTATACCCTTATATAGGGTGTCTTGTAGTGTCATGGAATGAGTTATTGAACATAAAATAGTTATTAGGTTTGTGATGAACCATCGAAATACAATATTGATTGCATTGTAAATAAAATAAAACGAGCAGTCCCCATTTGAACCTAAAAATTAGGAGGGGTAAAAAATTATGTAGCTTTAACTTTTTTTTCTGTAGTATTTTCATTACTTAAAAAACCTCAATTAAAACGAATAAATAGTTAAAAGGCGTGACCCCTACGTCCGCTCGGGGATGATTTCGAACAAGAGCTTGGTTAATACATTTATTTAATAATTCTTTCTCCTAGATAGTTAAAAAATTGTTTGAAAATTTAAAAAATGTTACATTTACAGAATAATATATTCTGGCTGTATTATTTATGATATAAACTAGGAGTAAACATTGGTGTATGAGTAAATCCACCAATTTTATATCAAAAAAAATTCAATTTTGACATGAAATGTCGACACTTACTAATTCACCCTGTAGGTCAAACTAATAACAATATATTACATCGTAGACTTCGGCGCCGCCAACCGTCAAAATCAACTGATATTCTGTACCCGACATTGTTGCTGTACACAAGCCTGTTTTGGTGAGTATTTTTTATTTATTTAATGTTTACATCATTTACTTAATAAACATTATTGGTCATTTTATGTAATTATTAGACTATTTTAATTCACGAGTCTACCAATATAATTTAAGTTAATTCATTTTTTAGTAAAGTAATTAAAAATCAAAATATTATCATTATTCTCGAGGATAATGAAACAATTGGATTTATTACTGTATCAATTTATATTTAGTATAATTGAATATGTATTTAATGAAATATTCTTAAAATATTTGAGTTTCAATACATGGGTTTAAATATATAATATTATTATAATTAATATTAATATTTTAATTAAATAAGATTATCTGTACTTTTCATCCCTACGACTAACCCCTANTTATAATTAATATTAATATTTTAATTAAATAAGATTATCTGTACTTT
Organism: Daktulosphaira vitifoliae; assembly: GCF_025091365.1. Taxonomy (NCBI): domain Eukaryota; kingdom Metazoa; phylum Arthropoda; class Insecta; order Hemiptera; family Phylloxeridae; genus Daktulosphaira; species Daktulosphaira vitifoliae. The sequence continues at coordinate 26,977,886 of NW_026099575.1, read as the reverse complement.
TCATCCCTACGAATAACCCCTAACAATTTTACTCGATATTTACAATAAAATATTTTTGCAGTGAACATTTAGCTTTATTTTAAATCACATTTGTCAAATATTAGTATAAATTAAAACTTGATAGTTCTTTTATGTTTTCAAATTATATTCTAATCAATTTTATTTCATAATAATACTTTTTTCATTGAAAGTTGTAATAAAGTATAGATTAATACGTTTTTGATATTTTTGGCTCCTATTGTTCCGAACAGTTATCATTAATTAATTAACATACAACTTATATACAAGTATTTTCTGAATGCTCAAATTTCCCGAAAAAACGTGGCTATCTATGCTAAATAATGTAAAGCAAAGAATTGACATTCCTATTAAATCATACAAGTAAGATTAATTTTTGAGTTTCATTAATATTGCTAAGTAAAAAATCGGTTATATTTTTATAATATAACCAATTGACTTTCTTATTGAAAATCAGTGGCATACATACGGGGAGGTTTCATTTTCAAATTCCTCCAGAGCCAAATAACTTTTTTTAGTAGTTTTTTTTAATATTACATAATTCATTGTTACGCTCTTAAATTTAAGTATTCGAATATGATAATTTAATGTTATCAATTGATTTATATTATAATATTAATATATAATAAGTACTAATTACTTAGTGTTTTGTTAACAATGCATTATTCATACCATTTTTAAACATAAAAATATAAAATTATATTCATTCAATAGACTTGATTATTTTATATTCTTGTTTATCTACAAGATTTTTAAATATACCCATTTATAACATTTAATGTATACACGGAAATGAAATATCATTTATCAAAGATGAAAAAAAGATAACGATTGCAGCATAGACACATACCAAATAGTCTATATTGTCCAATTATTATGACTACTTTTTGTTGTTATTATCATATTTAATAATAACTATTCGACAATGATTGAGGTATTCAAAGCATTTTATTTGATATAGTAATTATAAACATTTATGCGTAGTTTGAAATCATACAAAAGGTAGTAATTAAAACTAAATATTATTTTATATATAATATACAATAAAAGTTGAGGAAGTGTTTTATGTGAATATATTTTTTTAAACACTCTCCCTAAATCATATTTGAATGTACGCATTTCGTATCAGAATGTATGCCACTAACTGAATCAGTAGAGAAAACATTTTTTATATAAATGATTAATATGTCATTTCATTGTAATTTATTAATATTTTAATGATTTATAATAATCTATTGGTTAATCAATATTATAATCTCAGTGTATAAGTTATGTTATACCTCGGTTGATTGCACTTTAATACAATTGTTAAATACTATATACAGGTACTTATTTAATCAAAGCCATAGCGGATATATATGAAATAATAAAAAAAATGTTTATAATTTAAAATATTTACCAACGTGTTTTTAATAAAAAAATATATTGATTTANCAATACTATATACAGGTACTTATTTAATCAAAGCCATAGCGGATATATATGAAATAATAAAAAAAATGTTTATAATTTAAAATTTTTACCAACGTGTTTTTAATAAAAAAATATATTGATTCTTGATAAATAAAAATGAAGCATGCATAACGATATTGTCGTGCTTATCATCGTTGTAATTGTTATGGCCATGTCAATATCGATCAAAAGCCACAAAAATAAATAGTTACCATTAACTAATATTGTTATTGTATAGATTTTGATGTAACATGCTTATTTATTAGTATAAGAATGATTCATATTGCTACTGGCACAACAAATAGACCTATTAAATTTTAAGGCTTAATTGATATAAATATTAGGTATTTTAATTGTATAGTACTATTATTTTATTTTATAATGATAATGCTTAGTCTAAAGTTACAATTTCGATGATTAGAAATATTTTATTACTTAATAGAAGTAATTTTAAATTGTTAAAGAATTTTTTTTTAATTGAGTGTTTAGCTTAGAATATATTATCCTGAACTATTTATTTAACTTTTAAACATTTTTGTTGACAGATTTTGAATAACTTTCACAGAATTTTTAGAGGTTCAAATTGAAAAATAAAATGGCTCTTTCAAAACTTACTATCATCAAATTTTTGGAAATTGTAAGTTTAACTATAAGTAAAACTGAAACACTATTTTTCCATTTTTATAAAAAGTTAAATGAAAATGTTTAGAACCCGTTTTTATGTTAATACGTTTAATAATTACTTAAAGGTGTATGACTATCAAAAAAAAAAAAAATTATATAGATACTCTTAATAAAAAAATTAGAATTGTCGTATAAAATACTGGAAGTTTACAACGCATGAAATGTAAAAAAAAATGTGTAGAAAATGTATATTAAAAACATCATAATTACGTATGGGAATTTTGTATCATTTATTACAGTGTATATTCAAGCCATATGTATATTTTTTTAATAAGTTCGTTTAAAATTTAGTGAGTGAAACTATAAAATTTATACTGGGGAATGGTATGACCATACCCTTTAACTCATTCTAGGAATGACCCTCCGATGTTTGATTAAATACGAAATTAAAAAGTTTTAAACTATTATGAGCAATTTTAAGAAATTATGTTACTGTACCTAGATCTTTATATTACTGCATACCAGAAAATAATGTTAGTTTTAATTTAAAAAAGTAAGTTATTAGATCTAAATTAGGATGTGTTGAAACCATCTAAGAATTTAGATAGTTTGTCAACTGTCAAAACACTCATTGCTACCTACGGTTTATACAGAAGTATAATGAAAATACTTTATGATGAATTGTTTTTAATTACATCATAAGTTATAAATGCATTCTGTATATTTTAATTGTTATCATGAAGTGTCTGTTGTTGAAAAAAACGTTTACAAGCAATAATTGATCTCGTTCTCTGTATTTCGTTTCCTTTTAGTTGCTTTAAGTAACTGTAATTGTTGTTACGATCATTTCAAAATGAAACAATATTTGTTATATTATAGTTCTTATATTTATTTGTTAACCTTAGAATTTTCATTATGCGAAGCTTGAGTTAAATCAAGCTAAATTTTCGAAAAATGCTATAAAATTTATTATTAAACGATTTCATTTTTTTCAACATAAAAGCTTTTGGGTAGTTGACCTCTGAAGTTTTTGTTTTACCTATAAAAACGACATGTCATGCTAAAATATTAATAGGGTTTTTTTTTTAAATAAAATGTTTTCATGGTTACAATAACACCACATCAATAAATGGGGAATTAGAATAATTAAAGTTTTTATTTGGCAACTTATTCTTACAAATAGTTCACTATTTAAAATAGTTTAATGATTCATTATCAAAATCGAATTATGTGTTTAGGGTCCGACGCCTCGGAATCTTAAATTTTATATACTGAGTTACCAGAAAATTAGCTTGATGAAACATTTTTATTGACGAAGTGTCTCTTGAACTTCTTCGCATATGACCAATATGTTTACACTGTCTTTGCTCATTATTGTTTAAATGTAGTATAAATATTTATAAACACATTTCAGATAAAATCCTATTAATTACACACATTTTTAATTTAATAAATTAATTTTCAAGTAAAACTAAAATTTGAGATGCGAGAGCCATGGATCTCGCTGTTTTTTCTTTAATGCGGATCTATTTATAATCATAATTTTATTATGTATATCTCTGTTAAATATGATCAAGAAATAACAGATTTGCTTTAATAGGCTTTGACATTGATCATCTTTGTGTTGCATTACTACAGTTTTCCTAATGGTGGTGAAAACGGAGAAATTATGATCATAACGGGAACGTATGTTGGATATGTGATCATTTTGGCTGGTATACTTATTGGTATATTTACTGGAACACCAATAAGTTCAAAATTGGTAAGTTTTGAAAGATAAAATAACTGTATAATTAAAATAGAAATGAGAAATCAGTAATTACATTAATATTCATTAAGGCATCTAAATACAAGTAATATAAGTGATATTACAAAAATTTAGTTTTTCATAGAATTGAAATAAAAATGATGACCTATTTCCTTGAATGTTAAAACTTCAATAAACATTTTAAAATAATTTCATAAAATATTTTTTTTTTATTGTGAAAAATTAAATATTTATTACTTATACTATCATTTTAGTTGCGCCGGTAACAGGTAAAGGATGGGCAGTTTTTCCATAATCAAAATACGCGAGATAAAATTAAATCCAATAAAAAAAATTATAGCTAAAAAAAATAATAATTGTTAAAATCCTGGGTTAAGTTATAAAATTTTCTTTAATAATTTGATTTAAAAAAAATTGTTTATTATTTTAGTATTTGTAATTATCCCATAATATTATGCTTACTGCTACTATATTATCAATTGCGGCCTAAAAAATATCAAAATGTAAAATTTCAATCAAGTTTTTGGCAAAGATAAAATTTGTTTTTTATTCAGTACTTCATTTATACACTTGTCAATTTAAGTTTATAATTTAATATAAGTTAATCTGCTTAAAATATTTCAAATATCCAATTAATTGTACTAAATTTTTTCCGAGTTTATGATTTGGTAATTTTTTTTATTTATTAAAACAAATAAAATAAATTATAATCAATCCTATTAACTAAGATTGATAGCATATTATCAATAATTGTTAATAATATAATAAAAAATAGTATGCATTATCAAATGTAATGTTTATAAATTACTGGATTTTTTATACGGTCTCTAAAAATAAAAAAAAATAAAAATAGCTTTACCTTATTTTTAGTTTTCTAACAATCTAGGGGATTGATTTTTAGTCAATACTATTTATCTCCCAATAGTAAAAAGTAGTTCTAGCGTCCTCGTTCCACTTAATTATAATTTACATGATATAAATTAAAATTGGTATAAATTGTATAAAATTTTGTTTGTTATAAAAACCAAAAGTGATTTCTAAATATAAATTGTATATAGGTATTTGTATGATTATTAAATGATAAAATTTAGTGCTCTAAGNTTCTAGCGTCCTCGTTCCACTTAATTATAATTTACATGATATAAATTAAAATTGGTATAAATTGTATAAAATTTTGTTTGTTATAAAAACCAAAAGTGATTTCTAAATATAAATTGTATATAGGTATTTGTATGATTATTAAATGATAAAATTTAGTGCTCTAAGCGGCTACTGCTTATATTTACTAATGGAAGATTTATCTTAAAATGAATAAATGATTCCAAATTACATTAGAATAATGGTCTAATAAAAGAAGGACATCTCATACTATTATTCATTAAAATGTATATTTTTATATATTTAAAATTTATTTTTAAATGTGTGTAAAAATATATGTAAAAGGTATTAATACTAGGTTTCTCAATTCAATAAAATGCGGGATTCGCATTTTAATTTAAAAATAATAAAACAAACATTGATCGTTAATTTGACTAAAAAAGAGGGTTTACACAATAATTTGGGTGTATAGAGTAATTAAAATACAGGGTGGCCCACCACTCACTGACAACTAAAATAACTTTTGATCCAGTTAATATTTTTAGCTGATTTTTTTTTTAAATAATAGTTATACGTTAGGTCCATAGCTATATCTCAATAATTAATTTTTTTACATTTTATTAAAAATATTAATTATTTTTAAATTTTAAATAAAATGTAAAAAAAAAATCTAAGATAGCTATTTTGTAGAGTAGAATTTAAGAAAAATTTTAGTAAAAAAATATCTTATTAATATTCAGTAGTAAATATTCTGTAGCGTTTTGAAGTTTGTGAAAATTTGAATTTTCATGTACTATTTTACGGTATTAAACATTGAAATACGTATTGAGAAAAGGACAGAAGAAAACGCTATCTTTTCATGATTACTGTGTATACATATGATGATAGTGTGTATACATTACAAACTTGGCATAAATACCATGATAAGAAATTAGATAAGGCAATTATTACTTATCACTCTCATTCAAAAGTATATTGAAAAGATAGCGTTTTCTTCTGTCCTTTTCTCAATACGTATTTCAATGTTTAATACCGTAAAATAGTACATGAAAATTCAAATTTTCACAAACTTCAAAACGCTACAGAATATTTACTACTGAATATTAATAAGATATTTTTTTACTAAAATTTTTCTTAAATTCTACTCTACAAAATAGCTATCTTAGATTTTTTTTTTACATTTTATTTAAAATTTAAAAATAATTAATATTTTTAATAAAATGTAAAAAAATTAATTATTGAGATATAGCTATGGACCTAACGTATAACTATTATTTAAAAAAAAAATCAGCTAAAAATATTAACTGGATCAAAAGTTATTTAATTTGTCAGTGAGTGGTGGGCCACCCTGTATATGGTATTAAATATGCGTTAAGGAAACAAATGTAATATTAATTAAGTTTTTGAATTTAAATCATTTGTGATAGTGATGAGCACTATATATTTAGAATTAAAAAGTTAATCATATTAAGTTTTTAGTTTATCAAAATTCATTTGTGTAGTCAGATTTTATAATTTTTTAACAGGATATGCTGTTTGTTTTGATTGGTGCGGCTTTATACATTCTTTCTGGAGTTTTGTCCTATAAGTTCTTCAATAACTACTGGATAGGAAATTCCTCTTCCTATGTTAGCACAGGAATGACCAAGGCTTGGTTGTCAGTTATAAACGGCATAGTCTTTATTGTTGATGCTGTATTCACGTACCGTGAAAAATAATTTTTTTTTTTTACTTCATAAACCTACCACAAGACATATTTTCGTCATTAATTAAAAAGCTTAATATTTAGCAGAACCCTTTCATTTTATTCCTAAAAATAATTTAATTATTAGGTTTTAGTTTTAAGTTCTCAAAAGGGTATATAATATTATTATTATATTTAAAAAGTACAACTTGTAGTTAATAGTGGCTATAATGTTATTTTGTTATTAATTTGACTTTCTAAATCAATAAAAATTGAAAAGAAAAATTGATTTTAATGTTAACAACTTTTTAAATTGATAAATTACTTTTCGATAAACAAGTTTGTATAATTAATAAAATATCATGCTTATTTATTGGAGTAGTTTAGTTTTATAAAATATACTTAATAAAAGTTATAAATATTTTTTTTTAAAAAAGTATAATAATATCGAAAAATGTACAAGAAATATATTTTTAAAACTGTATGATATAAAATCATTAAAAAAAATTTAAGTCATTCCATTTTTATTGATATGATATAAAATATTTTTCATTGAAAAAATTTACCACAACTAACTTTGCAACCATTGTCAAAATTATTAGCAACAGTTAATTAATTATTTATTATTTAACAAGTTAATTAGATTTTTTCAAAATATTTATTTTTTAAACATATTGTGCAGTTAGTTTATGCAATAATATTATTTTATGTAAAAATATTTGCTTATTTTGCCTGTGAAATCATTTTCTCATTTATTTTATATTTATGCAAGACTGTATTTCATATTTTTTATATTTTTATGTACTATTTGATAATAAAAAGCACTGATTTGATAATTAATTGTTATTATTCTTGTTAATAAAAATTAAGAAAGAGAAAAATACATTTAAAAAAAGAAAAAAGTACTGTAATACTTTCAATGGAGTAACCAGAAAACTTTTTTTGGGATACAAAAAAATGGCTACCTACGAATATAATTAAAAAATCTAGATACTATATACTTATAGATAATTTATATACTATTTACATAATTATCACTGGCTTAACAATTATATAAAAGAAAAATCGCCTTTAAAACTCGTTGAATAGATCCCGTGTAAGTCTTATGATTTATATACTATAAACTACTGCTTTAAAGAATAGACACTATATTATAATCATAATTCATGGACGTTTTCATAGAAGAGGGATATGGAAGATAAAATTTTTTTATGTATATCTCCTTACAAGATGTAACCCTGACAACGCCATTATCAGAATGAGCTCATATAAACGCGTTCTAAATTATTTGTTTATATCGGAAATAATACCTAAGGAAACGTTAGGTCAGAATACCTCTAGTATTTACCGCCCTAAACAAAATCATTTCTTGGCCGCACTTCTTCTCCTTTCTAGGTATAAAAGTGTTAATGTACTGGTCCAAAATTGTTGTCTACCAGTCGTAATTAATTTTTTATTTTATAGGCTAGTTAAATATATGTGTTGTCATTTAATTAAATAATTTTAATACCGTTTATGGTTAAGGGATGAATTAAAAAAGTACCTAGTAATTTGTAAGTCGAGAAATATATGAAATATTTTAAAAGCACCCTTGTACGACTTTGAGTTAACTAGTTTCAAGCATTACATACACTGAGTTATTCGATACTGTTTATTTCTAAATAAAATAGATAAAATGTAGATATCAAAAAATGTAATATTGTCATTTTAGGCATTTACTTGATGTTTAAAGACAAGGGCCTATTAACTTGCATTGCTTTTTCAATACAGTCCAATTACTTTTATTCTAATCAAATACTTTATCTGTTTTTAATTTAGATAAGGCGAATTAACACTGTTCGGAATTGAAAAAAATGTGTTTTTATCACACTATTTTTTCTAATCGAAAGTGGAAATCATTTGATCGCTTTAAGAACACTCAACTATGTCATTATGATAACTTACTCCATTGATAATTTGTTATACTTTGGAGGTGCCTAATTGAATTTTTATCAATAGTTATAATGATTCAGTGTACATATGTACTTCGAATTTTTAAATAATTGATAACACATTATTTATGATTAAGCTCAACTATTATTTTTTATAACACGCTCTAACATGCACCAATATACTCTTATATTATAAGAGTATGACATAGGAATATTTAAAATAGTTGATTGATGAATAGATGTATGAATAGATAAGTGATTTTAACTAAAGATTTTTTTTGAGTAAAGTTTATATTTGTAATAAAAATGTTTAATTTATATTTGTGTTAAAAGTACAATTAGGTATATCTTAATATATTGTAGAAGAATTAGATAAGTATTAAGTTCGGTATGGTACATGCTTTAAATTTAGCATTGAATAACGTTTTATCAATTAGTCTACATGTAAACTAATAAGTAGGGATAAGTTGAACAAAGAAAGAATTCATTATTATTAAAAATCAAACTCGCATAGCATTAACTACTTGCTAGCTTTTAAGACTTGTGGTACATTTCATTACTCACTAATGAGTAACACAAGCGCTAATGAATTTAGTTGTGATGAGGAATTTTTATTTAACGTGTTTCAATGTAATTTTTGAACATAAAAACTTAAGGTATTAGTTTGCTGAGGTAATTTTAATTGTCTGTATTAAATATACTGAATGTAATACTTAAAATATATAAATTCATAATAGACCTATTTCTTTTACAACAATGTTCATCATCTTGCCTCTTTAGTTTGGCTCAAAAAAAATCAATTTTTAAAAAACCCCATATTTTGTTACGTAGAAGATAAGAATATAGAAATAATTTATAGTAATAAGCAAGATATGAACGAAGTTCTCATGTCAATTTTAGTTCTTAACTCTATTAAAAAAAAAACAGGAAAATTTATAGAAGCTTAACCTTGTCATCTTAATCACCTTTATCCTACAAGAAAAAAAATTTAACCTGGACAATTTTTAATATAAAATGTCAAATTAAAGCTAAATTATCAAGAATTATAGTTAAACATAGGTGTACCTTAAGATCTTTCTATAATTAACATTAAGCTAAATTAATAAATAAAATAATTGTCTCTTCCTTGTATTTATTTGCTAGGGGTAAATATTGTGGTATTTGTATTTTTTTAGTAAACAAATATTTTTAATGGAAAGATATACGAACGGGAATAGAAAATGTATAAAAATTGTTATCAATTTAATCTTGTGTTGACCAATTTTTTCCGATAGAGTTAAATTTCTGAGGATAAAATATAAGCTTGATTTGTGTATTTTAAGATTTAATAATTTTTCTTGAAATGTACTAATTAACTCAATACATGTATAAATTTATGTTTTAAAATAATATTGTGATTATAGTGAAAGGAAATATTGAATAGTAACTATCGAACTATTCGAGGGTAGTCTACTTTTCGAACTACTCGATAGTAATTCAAATACTATTCTATAGTTTAAAATATTCGAAAATGCCCATCATAAATCGTGATCAGATTTTTTTTTTTTTTTTTTTAATTGTAGAAATTATGAAATTTTAGTAAAGGTAACTGTATTACTTTCATGACTTGAATGTTTATAGTTAGATTAATTAAAATTAAACTTTCATTGCATTTTTTTATTACATTTCTCTGTTATAATTTTTTTAATAAGTCATGATTAATAAAATGCATTTTAAATTACTAGAAATATCTATTTCTAACCCTATAGCTTCAAATTAGTACTAAAAAACATTGTAATAACATTTGTCTTTAGTAAGATTGTTGTTTTTATAGATTAAAAATGAAGTTGTCACTTTTATATTTGTCTATAGTAAACATTCTAGTGTAAAGTGGTCAATCGTTTTAAACAAAATTAACAAATGGAAGATATTAATTTATTAACAAATGAGAATTTTAAAAATAATATCAGGTCCAGAGTAAAAATATTGTCTTTTTATATTAGTTTTATTACGATTTGAAAAGATTATAATCTTATTTTCGTCACAAGTCTATAATTTATGCATATTTATACCATAATTATAAAAATACATCAATGACATCATTATTGATGACGGTCATCTGTAGAAGTTGTATAGTAACTAGTACTACTATCATGTGTATAAATATGTATAATATTCAAAATATTAGTCATCATGCAATAATCAATGACGAAGTTTTATAGTCTGTTGAGTTGGACAAGCAAAAAAAATTCCTAGAGTGGTACTGTATCTTTTTATTTTGGATATGTTATTTTTTAATTAAATAAATTGCGTTTATAACACGTGTATCGAGCTTAAAAATGTTTTTAGTTCGTATTTTAGTTAAAATTTCGAATGAATGTCTATAAAATAAAGTTAAGATTTTCCTTGAATAATTATTATTTTAAAAATATAATATCAATTCAATTATAATTGTTTTAAGACATGTACAAGTACGTCTGACATAAGTAAACATGTAAAAATGGCTTGTTAAAATAATAATTTAAATAAAATTAATAATAATTATTATTAATTTCATTATAATGTTTATAATTATTATGAATATTATTAATTAAATGTCTAAACTCAGATTTCCTTTAAATATTGATTCTAACTGTGGTCCTGTAAATTAAGTACAATACGTATAACATTTTTATTACTTTAATGCATTGGAGGTACCAGGGTCGGGCAAGTAGGGCGTATGTTCACGGCCATTTTTTGTGATTTTGGGGCCCTACACAAAAAAATTATGAGCAAAAAAAAGTATATTTGGTTAAAATTAATTAAGTTGAGGCTCTGCATTTATAATCGGCCCAGGGCTCTACAAGTTATAGCGTTGACACTGGAAGGTGGAAAATTTAAAAATCGTGAGCATTAAAGTAGTAAACGGTACAAATTTATAAAAACTAAGATACACTATTCACCATACTTATGTACTAATGACAATACCACGTATTTGACAATTTCCGAAAAAGAAGATATTTATACTAAATTATACTCTCTGTACATAATAGTTATATTTCTAAAATAATTTATTTTAGCTTATCTTAAAAATAATAAATAACATGTAACTACACTAAATTTACAACTATCTATTATGCTTTAATTATTTATTTTTATTGACTAAAATTCCATAAAATGTTATAATAAAATTTCATAATCAAAAGTAGGAAAAAATTGTTGTGGATGTTTTTTTCGCTTTGTTGATAAATAGGAAATATGAAGAACATGTCATTAGTGTAGCGATATAAATAATTGTTTTGAATATATTTTTAATTAAATTCTTAATATTTGAGTATTATTATGTTGTTGCAATTTAAGAATATTATTTGCATATTATAAATACATAATTCTTGCATACATATATACTTTTTAAATATTTATCTACCTATAGTAAAACATATATTTTTAAAAGTACTAAATATTTCTTATTTTTTTTCGACAACATAATACAATTAAACATAATAAAATAAGAAATACCTTGGAAAAGGTCAAACACGTTTTTGTAAGTTTTATCTTGCGAAAATGATTGAACAGTAAACGATGCATTCATAAGGTTAATGCGTTGGTGTTAAATTTTATCTTTATGAACTTCTAACCTTAATTAGTGAATAATTATAAAATTTTTACTTAAATATATATATTTTTTCACTATTCATAAGTTTTTGAGATTTTCAAAAAACAACTGGACTATATTCTTTAAGTCAGTCACAGAAAATAGTAGGATATTAGAAACTTTCTTACATGTGATATTGATTTATTAAATTAAAATTATGATTATCTATAATTTTTCTTGATATATAGTACAAGGGTTCGTTTCATTTTTAACTTAAGTATATTCACCGCACTCTATATAATTCAAATTTAAAAAATAATATAACAACCTTGTACGGCCCCTTTATTTAGTCCGTAAGTTCTCACTAATGTAAATATCTACTTGTTTGAGTGTTATACAGAATAATTCTGAGAAAAGATTTTTTAATGTAAGAAAGTATTTTTTTCTCAAAATAAAATATTGTCTTATATTTAAAATTTTTTTCTTAATTAAATTTAAGTCAAATTTGTGATGGATTTAAAGTAATATAGTTTTTAACAAATGTGTAAGATCGTTTTGAAGGATAATTGATATATCTCATTAGTAAAGTGAATTGAACGTTCAATATACGATTTTTTTTTTGTTTTGACTAAAAATGAAGTATTAGACGATCGTTTTTTTCTTATACTAACAATAAAACGTTGTTCATAAACAAAACAAAAAAAAATGTGTGAAATACCAAAGTTTATAAATCAAGTGCAGTTTGCCTTAGATTATCTCACTGTAATTAAGTAAAATTTAATCGGCTAAGGAAAAATATCTTCTTCCTTAGTATGAGTCCCCCGTTTTGCTCACTATGTGTCTTCAATTCGTCATCGGGTCAACAGGCGGTATGACTGTTGGCCGAATGTTGCCATCAAGTGTAAAGAGTTGTTGTGATATATTCAGCGTCGGATGTACACATAGCTGATATATAAACGACGTTGCTTGCCGCATCTACTATTGTGTATTCAGCTCTGCCGCCGTTCACAAGTCTATTTGGTGAGTTACTATTAATTTTACTTTTAATTCTAACCTTATATTATTACCCCTACTGGTTATTACTCTAAGTGAACTTTCGTGCTATTTTGGAAATTAATTCAATGTTCTCAGTGGAAAAAAAGAAACGTGCCAAGTTAAAATTTTCTTAAGTGAGTTTTTAATGTACAAAGTGTGAAAAATTTGGTAAAATTATTCATAAACGGTATTCATTAATTTTAAAAGTTATAATGATTATTAAAGAACTAGTACATTATGTGTTCTTGAATATATTTTTATTATTGAAGTATGATTATTTAACATTTTTAACTCGTTCTGTAGTTTTCTGAACATCATCGAGTTATTAATCAAGTGATGACTTATTAAAAGAGTTTTTGTTCAGATTTAAATGTTATATAGTAAAATGTAAAAGAAAAAAACTATAATTACGGAGTAATCTGTATAATTAAAAATAAATAAATAAAATTAATTTTCAATAAAGGAAAATGTTTATCATAAATATTGTTTTGAAACAAATTTGGCGAGTGTAGATTAATGTATTTTTATATTAAGATAAGTATATTATGGTAAATTATATATTTTTTACAGCTACAAAAACAAATAAATTTTATTTACATAGTTTTAGTTACTTATTTTACTTAATTATACTAAAAAAATTCTATAGTCACTATCATAATTCATAGTTTTTATTTTATTTGTAATTATATTGTTCTTTTAATGGGAGCAATAAAATTTTTGGTATAATACTAAAGGTGTTTATAGCTGAACAACATATGTTTCATTGTTATTTTAAAAATACAACGTAATATGTTGTGTGAAGCATTTATTGGTATTAGGAAAAAATATTGACTTTAAATTAACAACAGTTGTGTAACATTATTTTACAAATTAAATGTTTTGGGAATTTTAAGCATAGAAATGTTTTTTTTAATAATTTGTTTAAATACAATTAATAATAATAACATATAAGCGACTTCAATTAATTAAAGTATTTAAACGACTTGTATTTTTTTGTACCTACCTTTACAAGAAGTTCGTCTTTTTTGAATAAAAAAAAATTAGTCAATTGAAAAAAAATTGTCTGATTTTTACAGCATTTTAAGCAAATATTTCTATCCGAGATTTCCGTTATTTAACCCTAATTCTCTTTTTAGTGCAATTCCGTCGATTTCTGTTTATTGATTTATTGTGATAGCTCTTAAAAAGTATCTAAAATATTGATACTTATTTCGAAATTAATTCTAAAAATAAAATTCTTTCTTAGAAATCACAATTCACTAATTTATAATTGTTATTAAGGTTAAAAATAGATTTAAAAATGTTTACTTGTAGTATATTAAGCATTATTATAAGTTGTTTAATTGATAATTGATCGTTGTCACGGATCCAACTTAGTATCTATATTTTAAGAATGAGTGGGCGCATTAATTACAATTAAAATTTTGGCCAGTATTATAATTTATTGTTGATCTTCGCTATTTATTTTGTTAATTATTATTATTATATTATTTATTAGATAAACTGGTTCTTGCTTGAGTTCTTAGGCGGTAAAAATAATGATATTTTTTTGGAAGAAATATCAAAGGAAATCTATTGATTATCAGTTTATTACATAAATTAATTGTCCTATCAGAACGTTAAAATATTTTTTTTATTAACTATTAAAAAATAACCGTTTAATACATTGTGATAATATTATAGGTATTGTTTCTTGGTTATAAATAATTACTATAAATAAACAAGTACTTTAAAAGTCTTAATTATAAATTAAAGAGTAATGCTAGTAAAGTGTTCAGTTGAATTTTTTAAAATTTAGAGTCAATGAAGATTTTGATTTGATATTTTAAGAATATTTTATTTACTTAATTAAATATATACATAGAAGTATTTAAACAAATCCAATCTTGCAATTCACTGTTACATAAAAAAAGTAATACAGTAATTTGAATGTCTTATAATAACACACAGTTTCTATAATTAGAAATGTTTCCATGAATTAAAAATGTTTTTAATAAAACGAATGAATTACACTTGTATAATAAGTTTATTTTTATTTTATAGGATTTAATATATAATATTTTTATAACTTAACAATTTTTTTTTCACTGTATTTATTTAAATTTGTTTAATTTACTATTTTTCACATATGATTTCGTTATCAACCTTTAAAGAGAACGATCTACTATTATACAGTTTCCTTAAGAACCATTATACATACTTACATTTTTTATTAGCTACAAGTAATCAATTGCTTTCATAATTTTTTAATCGATACATATAGGTAACAAATTGTTACCTATATGATGTATCGATTATTAATAATACTCGGAGAAGGGTATTATTTATTTTAGTTAATTAGATAGGTTTTGTATAATATAATGGCAGCTTGTTGACGAAAAATAAAATCATGTTTTTTTGCGTAATAACAGTCTTGGGCCATTAAGATTGCCAAAAATATAAATTTGAACATTACCAAATTACATATTCGTTTTCTTATGTCATTTTTGTTATTAATTGTACAAAACGACTGTGTGTTCCCACGATACTGGCGGCAGCAGGTTTTACTATTAAGATGGTCAATAGCAATTTGTAAACATTATGTTTATTTTGTTATAATAAACTATGTAGTAAATCCACGTATGTGACTTTGTGTACTAAATATATTAGCCTCGGGAAGTTCAGAGAGACCGCACCTGTGTGTCCTTGTGCAGGATGACCCATATGTCAAACTGAACTACGTCCGCTGCCATTTCCTTTTTCAGAATGTTCACTCAACTCTGACGAACTGTTAAACGAATATTACATACCCTATGAACGAAATCCATTATTACACATAAATAATGGGTTGCTATATTGTCTGTAATGATTCTCGAGGTTTGACAGGAGGAGTTGGCTGGTTAAAGAAGGTAAACTTGAAATTAATTTCCGATTTCGCTTCCAGTCCTATTGTAGCGTATGTGTAATTATGTACATTTATTTATTAACGATGATCTAATCTGTATAGCACGAAGGTCACGAAAATTATTATACCACTCCCTTTTAGGGACCTTACATATCGCCTACTCAACGTGACCCGACGTCAATTCTCTATGAGACTATAAAAAAAAATCTATTATAGTGCTGTATTTTTACAAAAAAAATAAATAAATAAATTACCTTATATCGTGTTTGCAGACTGAAATTTTGTTAAGACTTCAAGACCCTCACAAAACTCCAAAATGGCCATAACAAAAATCACCATGATCAAATTCGTCGAAATCGTAAGTACACGTATTATTTATATTACTACATTATATTCATGAAAACAATAAACATTAGAGTCATAACCTAAATTTTAATGGGCATACGATGATCGCGATAAAAACGTGTTATTAAAAAATTGAATGCGGTGGCGTGTCCTTTTGGTTTAAAATTAAATAACGAATAGCGTGTTCGTCTTCGTATAACATTAATATCATTTTCCTTTATTACCATTTTCTGTTCTTCGTGAAAAATAGTTATACTTTTAAAGGTTGTGTAGTTACTAACGGTAGCGTAGAATGCCAATTTTATGGTTATACTAAAAACATTAGTAAATAGCATTTAATAGTAAAACTAACAGTAAAAGTAATAATATGTTGACTCCGATGGTAAGAACAATAGCCGATGCTAATCACTTAAGTGCGTGGTCAATGATCGATGATCGTGAAACTTAAATCGTTGTAGTTTATTGGCTAATGAGCTTAAAAATATGTTTCGTTGGACATTTAAATATTTTTGGATTTAGCATTGTTATTGATCGGCTTCTGTTGATTACGCATGCCGTAAAATTTTGTCACAACCGTTTCCATTCAAAGCTGAAAGGTCTTCCGTTTATAGTTAAAACAAATGACATGCCCAAAATTGTCGTTACCATCACTTGCAGTCATTTCCACCGTTGTATGTTCGTGTCCTTGTTTATGTAATCTTTAACTTGAATGGAATCCATTGATTCGTTGGACCCATATGCTGTATAAATTTTTAAAAGTTTAAGTATAGACAGTAAAAATGGCAAACTGTTAGTAGAAAATTAAAAGTTTAAAAGAGTTTTTCGTTTTATTTATGAAGAAGTG
Source organism: Daktulosphaira vitifoliae (assembly GCF_025091365.1). Taxonomy (NCBI): domain Eukaryota; kingdom Metazoa; phylum Arthropoda; class Insecta; order Hemiptera; family Phylloxeridae; genus Daktulosphaira; species Daktulosphaira vitifoliae. The sequence goes on along the minus strand of NW_026099575.1, from coordinate 26,960,650 downwards.
TCTAGACGAATGGTGATACGCGCCAAAGTTTTCACTCTCTAGTTTGCTTTTTTTATTATTAACTGTATTTTTCATCGTTTAATCGTGAATGATTAAATACGATTGTTTGGTCCAAGTCCGACCCTCTGTTTACAATTTGTTTGTGCGCTACTCAAATGTTATCTATAAGTTATTCATAACGCTGAAATTTATCACGTAAATATGCATGATTAATTATTGAGTATTAAAAACAACAATAGTTTGAGATGACTAATATTGTCTATCGTTGCTGATAAGTTGTTTAGTTAGTTGGTTACATGTTTTGTTGAATTATTAGTTAAGCGTGTGGAAAATAAAACATAGAAAAACGATCCCAAACAACTAAAATAATAATAAAATGTTATATTTTTAGTAACATCTTTTTTATGCGTTGTCAGCTTCAATAAGTTTAAATTATTATGCGTGCATATTAGTTGAATAACGCCAAAAAATCTTTTAGCCGTTCCAAAATTTTGCGGATGCGATCACTTGTAGTTCTTTATTTAGACAAGTCTTGATTTTTATAAAACCATATGATTTCCATTTTTCAAATCTATTTTATTGAACAACTTGTTAGCCATCTACCGTTTACAGATCTTATCATGTGAAAGTGGACTTCAACAAGTATTATAAATCAACGAGTATTTTATATCATTGAGGAATATACTTATTTTCCGATTACTATTGATTTTATTAATCTCATAACTATTATATCGTAATTGGATGTACATCTTAATAATATATTTCGTTAAATTCATTCTTTTGAACGATTTGGTTTTATAAAACAAAATCTACTATTTCGGTGACCCGGCGGTTTCTGAGAATTTGTCTAAGTGTTAACAATTTATGAGAGTCTTAAATAATAGCTTAAAGGCATAACATGTGAATGAACATTCTGTGTTCAAACAACAATCTATTTCTTTCTTTATTTCTCGGTATAGTAGAAATAAATGAGAGCTGATTGATACTATAGAGTCCAGCGGTTAGAAATCAAACGTAATGCTTAGTTGCTTGACAAACAGTAAAACCGTCCACGTGTAGGAGTATTTAATAATAGACCAATGGCCATTACACTCGTGACCCATATGGTTTGGCGGCAAAATATCATCACAAACTAGAAATGGTCTGGTAAAGTTAATTAATATATGTATTTATACATACTGTTCTGTTTTACGCCATGCTATTGAAATTGTTCATGCATATCTGACAAAACAAGGAGTGGTTTCATCCACTGATATGCGTTTAAACCCTCAACGTGGGAAGTTAAAACATTTTTGTGCAATTAGAATAATAAGCATTTTTTTTTCTTGAAAATTTGAAAAAAAGGTTTTTTTTTAATTTTATAATAGACTATTTTATTGGCAATTATAAAGTATGAAATTATCTTTCTATCAAGAAATAACGTAATGATTCCGAATTTGATTTTTAATTGATCTAAAATAGAACTGTAATAATTTGTACGTCTATTAAATTTTTTTCCATGAGTAAAGAGTGTACTTTTCAAGCTAAACATTGAAAAAATTATCAATTTATTTATTTTCATTGGTTTTTTTCGTTAAAATTTCTCGCATTTAGGTAACTCAAATAATTATTTATCAATTAAACAAGGTTTAATACAAGGTATTTCAGTTTTAGTGTTTAACTACTAATTAGCTAATTGTGATGTTTGACATTTCATGTATGACATGATTTTCATAGTTTGAGAATATTGATTATTTACTAGTGAGTCATGAATAAGCTTGATGCGATGACAAATCGAATAAATTAGTTCGAAATATTGTCAACAGAGTGGAAAATATTACTATAAATAATTGATATGAAAGTTATACATTCATATCAATAGTGTGGGATCAAACTTTGAGTTAATTATTTTTCACATGTACTTGATGTAATTATATAATAGTAAGCGTCTAATACATGGTCGTTGTTTTGTTTATGAACAAGGTGTTTTTGCTTTTTACGACCCAGTGAATAGAGGCACACAAGGTTACGTTGATGACTCATGGCGTCGCCGTAAACATTTTTTATAACTCTCGTTTACCGGTGCCGCTATACATTGTAATGTGATTTTATTGTAATGTAATACCTCAGTTCTTCCACCAATCAGGTTTGACCGAATTATGTCCTCCGATGTGTAATTATTATTTTTTGCCTACATTAGTTGCGAATTAAATAACTGAGAACTCAAAGTGAAAACGGCCATGAATAAATGAATTCAGTTCTTTGTTTTTCACGATAAAATAATTGCTTCAATTATCCGCCCCAACAAATTCACTTTCTGTGAAATCTGTGCGATGAGAACCAAACTTTAGTATGCATATATGAGTGTTGATGCCCTTGGCACGTGTTCTATGTATTGTGAATTCTTAAAGACACGAATGATCTCGATTATGTCTCATTTTTGCGATTATGTGACTAGTTTATATAGCGATATTTGTTTTTTCTTTCATTACAATGACAGCACTTGAAAAGAATTGCTCGTTTTAGAAAAGTCAACATTATCGTCAGCAGAGTTTTAACGCACTTTCGAATTTCAATGCCATTTTTGGCGTTAGTCAGTCAATTAAAAAGAAACCTTTTCTCTCCGACATTTCAACTTAGTTGTCTACAACTAGTTTTGTTCGAAGTCCTATATATTTCCTTTTTATGCGACTGTTCTAACCTACATAGCCTTCTAAGTTGTGCGTATAACATATTTTTAAGAGTGTTTTAACTTTGGTCACAACGATGATTTGTTAATGGTTTTGCCTGGTGTGTTTGTTTTTGCGTGCGAATGCCAAGAAACGTCATTAAAATTTAAATATTTTTAATATATTAGTTTTTCTTTGAAATTATACAAAGTTAAAAATGCTTAATACTACATTATGAAATGTATATCCTTGGCGTTTATTTACATGGAACTATAAAAAATCGGTCTCATAACCTTCGATACATCAGAAGGATGAGGAGGCGTTGTGTAGGACTTGCTATAGTTTGACAATAAAAGAAAATTCAAATTTTAAACTAAAAATGAATTTAATTAAATGTTATTTAATTATTAATTGATTAATAATTGTGTTTAAAACACCTAATGACTTATACGAATATTTTTTCAGGCATTGACAATTATTATTTTCGCATTGCATTACAACAGTTTTCCCAGCACTGCGGACATTAGCCATAGTATGATCACCACTGGTACATACGTAGGTTACGTTATTGTCTTGCTTGGTATTTTCATCGGACTGTTCACTGGAACCCCAATCAGTGCACGATTGGTCAGTATTCTTTATTTTTTTAAAATAATTTTTAATAATGTAGTATTATTTAATTTGGTATAAAAAACTACAAAGGATTATGAAGAATGCGTGGTTAAAATATTGTTGATCGATTATTAAAAAAACTTTGGATATAAAAGCCATTCATAGGTTTATGAATAATTATAAAATATAATAACACTTTTTCCCATTGTTTGGGATAGTTCAAGGTTATGATCGTAGGGAATGATAAATATATAACAGTGAGGAATGTTTATATGTTACTGCGTAAAATACAGTTTATAATATTTTTATGATAGGGGGGAATCTATCATAAAAATATGAAATCAATTATTGTCGATTTAATGCAGTAATAACGTACAAAATATATCCATATGTCTATAAAATACACATTTTTCTTTTAATGTCTATATTACCAATGTGAAATGGATATATTCAATTGGTGAGAATATTGTAGTTAGATAATTAAAAGATATGAAGAATCTTGGAAATTATATAGATTAAAATATAATTCTAGTTGAGTTTAATAAACTGATTCAATCTCCAATATTAGGTTAAATTCTTCAGTATTTACTATAAAACTATTGTAAAAACAATCCTGATTTTTCGAAAATGGTTATTTATACAACAACTCTTACATTCAGTGAAATACTTTAAATTATTTCAAAGTTACATTTCATAAAATCTCTTATCTTATATATCAATTTTACGAATGTTTAAGTGTTTTAAATATTAATAATTTAAATTTTTTTACAGGATATGTTCTACGTGTTGATTGGTGCTGCTCTATACATTACTGCTGGAGTCATGTCTTACAATTATTTCAGCGGCTCACTAGTTAAAGGTTCCTACCACAATACTGGTATGACTAAAGCTTGGTTATCAATTCTTAATGGAATCATATTCGTTGTTGATGCTGCCTTCACATACCGCGGAGAATAATTCTTCATCTTTTGTGTTTAATTGTATTGAAAAAAGCTTTTAAATAATTATTTATTGTTTTTAAAAAGTCATTATAAATTATTATTATGATTTCTGTAAAAAATTATTTATTTTTCTACCTATTTGTATAATCTTAAGTTCTATGCTCTTAACTCAGATATTCAATGAATATGATTACTTTAACATAAGCAATAATATAATTATTCATTGATCAACTTCTAGATTGATTTATCGTCAATATGTTTTTGTGTACCTGTTTGTGTATTTCTATGTGAAAGAGTATAATTTGATAATTATTTTTTTACGTTTTGTATAAGTTATATAAATTACTTATTATTTTAAGTTTATTTTAATTTATATAAATTTTGAAGTTCATTAAAATCATAACAGTGTATTTTTTGATAATTTTTATCATTTAGATTTTCTAATAATTACCACCATCAGAAAAAAAAATATTTTCAGAAATTATCTATTTTTATGAAAAATATACTCTTAATATATTTCCGACTTATACATTTTATTTCTGTGAAGCATGTTTTGTTAATTTACTAAAAATAAAATTAAATACTTCATTGATAAAATTTTTTGATGCATAAAAGTTTGAAATGTTCGATTTTAAAATAGACAACAGAATATTATGACAGGTTTGTGTACAATTGACTTACAGGTCTGAGTGCATGAGCAGTTCTTGCCTTTCTCGTTAACAACTATGTCACGCTTTTCGGCTTTTCCCAGTCGCTGAAACAAATTGTACCGGCACAGGTGATTTGTCAGCTGATCATGTGAAAACCTTAGTGAGCGGTTTAAATACATGTTAATTAAATTTATTGAAATTCAATAAATGTTCTACTATGAGAAATTAGTCGCCAAAGTAATAATTCGTTTTATTTAAAATGTAACGGGACTTAATTTAATTCGTTTGTTCTTGTAAAAATCTTATAAATATGTAATTGTTATTAGTAGCGCATTGATGACCGTTAGATGAAATGATTATTATCGATATAATACAATATTTATTAATGATTATTGATAAAATATAATTATATCCGCAATCATATATAAATACTATTATATTACCAATTAAATATACTTATAAAAGAATTAGTCCGCAAAATGTATACTACTTTAGTATATAAGCATATTTAAAAATTGTAATTAAATAATAATGATGACTAAAATAAATCATAAGAAAATTATAATTACTAATTATTTCAATAAATTTCAATGAGTCTATAAATTCTAAAAATTTAGAAGAAAAATGGGTTTATTGAATAAATAACTTAAATGACACAAAGGAATGAATAACCGCAATCTATTGTTTATTTTAGGTATTATCATTTTTAGTAATGACCAATAGATAGCGTTAAAATGAAGAATCATTAAATATAATAAAATAACTGTTATTCTAGTTCGTTTAAAAAATGTACATATATATTTTTTAGTTAATTTTCAACAATTGTAGTACAAGTATTTATCATTAAAATAATTTATGGCAAAAAATTGAGAGCATAGCGTAGTACTCATTTGTTTTTATTCGATAATATTTTTTTTCTTATACTTTATCTTTTTAAATAGTAAACAAGGTACCAGCTTTACTTTTTATCTAACCTCCGTGACCTCATAATTTTATTTGTTCATAGCTAATCTTATCAATTAACCCTGCTGAAAGTATCATAATTTTATGATATAGTTTAGGGTAAAGACGGATTCGAAAAGTGTGTTATTTAATAACTATACGCGATGTTAAATATTTTTAATTATTCTTGTTTACGGAAAGGGTTACTCAAAAAGTGTTGTACTTAACAACTAAATATATATACTTCTTATGTCAGTTATGAAATAGATTCAGAGACAATGGCGCAATTGAATTAGTTTCTAGACATGTTTACATACTTGACTTTTATCATTTGATCGACGAAAAAAATTACTTTGATTTGAATGCGACGAAAAAAAAATGTTTCAGTAGACATCAAATACAAATTGCTCCGGGCCGCAGAAACTTTTATTCTGCCACTGATCGAATAAAACATTTTCGTGTTTCCAACGAGATCATCCTAAATGGTTGCGTAAAATGCTATCTAGTTCGTGGGAATCAAAATATAAAATGTCNCTGCCACTGATCGAATAAAACATTTTCGTGTTTCCAACGAGATCATCCTAAATGGTTGCGTAAAATGCTATCTAGTTCGTGGGAATCAAAATATAAAATGTCACGAACGGCATTCGACACGACTACGTGTAATGTATTAATATCGGTACCGATTCAGGCGATTTGTACCACACAGTATTGCTGTAGCTAAAACGATTAACGATTTCTTTTTTATTTGTGTTTTATTATTAATATTGTTGAAGGGGGTCAGTCAGTTGTGTATGAAAACAAAAAGGGGAGCCCGTGGTATTGTGTTTAACTTACGTTATTTCGAAGTCGTTATTAAATACCAATTGTCCTTTTTATCGTTGGGTCGCGTGCTCTCTATAAAAATATTTCCACGATGCCGCGCTGAAGAATTATTTATGTTGCTCATACTCCAATTCGTTGTATATATGTAACGACTTGCCGATACGTCAGACCGTAGTTAAACGGTAATTAGTCATAGGGGAGTTGCATTTAATAGTAATAGGCTACTGGGCTAGCAGTGCGAGTCGGGTGGTCGACACACGGCACTAAATGACCCTTGACGAATTAAAACGGATTCCGCCGCCTCTAATCAGGTATCGATTATATCGTTTAGTGGCGGCGTTATGTGATAGACCAGTAACTGTGAGAGAACTTTGATACGAGTGTAACAGCTACAGCATTAATAAATATTTGCATAATCAAGATACGAGCAAGTAATGTTGATAATTAGTTGATATACTTGAGCAAATCTATAATAACTATTCGTTTTGACTTTGGCGTGTGTGGTATACAAGTATCGATTACACGGAACATATCGTGTACCGGTGAGATATATGTTTACCGAGTACTGTTTTATAATTAATCGATCCGTAGTTAATAATTTACCAGTGTCCATTAATTTATTAATAATGATTTTTAATGAATTCGTTGAAAAATGTACAAGTACATAACATATTTGACGACACTTAATAAATGGCAGCCATTGCTTAGATTGGTGATGGAAACATTGGTGATTGGATTAACTTAAATGATAGTAATTAAGTAAAAGGTCTTATTAATAGATTTAAAATAAGAAATGTACATTATTTTTTGACAACTAGAAAAATAAAAGCAGTAATTTGAGCATATAGTATTTGTAAATTTGTTTATTCAGTTTTTAAGTGAGGAAAAGTACCTCAAATTGTAGATTGATAACAGCAAAAAAATAAACCATTTTATAGTTGAATATTGTGTTTAACACATTTTCCATAGTGAAAAAATCGAAGAAGAATTCACGTACGAAATTTGAGACCAATGAAAAGTGTTATTTGAAAACATTTATTAACCTGTAGTGCTTTCGGCACTGCCGCAAAATGGTATAAAAGCCTTAACCACAAGATATACTCTTTCTTAACAAAAAGCAAAACGATTGAGAAACCTGGTCGCGTTTACAGGGAAACATCCATCATCAAGGATAAACTCGATGATTTTATCTTTTCTTCGGTTAAGGTATTTTGCCGGGGAAGACAATTCGCTTTTGGGGATCAATGGAGCATTAATTCGACGTGTCTGATGTAAAAGCCGTTCTTGTGGGGAGGTATCTTCCACCGGAAGCCTTACTTAGAGTCCACTAGCTTCGGTTATTATTATTATTGTCATTTCCTCAGTACATTTTGATGATCCGACTCCCTCCCTCGTAGTGCGTATAATAATATAATAGTAGACGGTAACTACTTTAGTCTTAACTCGATTTCGACGTTCCTACTCCGCTGCCCAAGTTCAAAACAGAATCCGATGAAATATTCATAACGGGTAAATGGCAATAAACGTAGAAAAACGATTGTGAATTGCCGTTGACGTTAATTTGACAATGAAATAACATGTATAGCGCTGCATTTGTATGAAAATGTCGTGAGCATTTGTAACGGCAATCCCGACAATTTGTTTTATTGTCGGATAAAAGTATCATCATAATATTTCTTTATGGCGAATTGTCGAATGCCGAATAATCGAGACATTCAGACTAGACTGAGAAGAAAAACGATCTATCGGCTCCCTTTACATTGTTTTCGACAACGACAATTCGCCAGTTATCCTATTAGGCTGAAAATACGTTTTCCTCTATGGAGCCGATTCAACGAAAGCTCAAAGGTTTTACAATAGTGGCATTTGCGTGTACCCTGCAGGCGAAGGACGAGGATGATTGCGGTGCCGCAGTGTTACGTTACTTAATTACAATGATAAAATATGGGGCGACGGAAGGAAGCCCAACTCAATTACACGATAACGCGACAATAGAAGGTCGGACCGTAGGGACACGTGGACGGTAAAGGCTAATCCGAACCGCCGCCGCCACAAATGAGGGTACCGCGAATAAATCAGCCCGGAGACATGAATTCCGCACGATCCTTACCGACTGGTCCCAACGGTACCCCTAGACATTAACTGTTGGTTCTAGACCAACAGATGGCGCGTGCTCTAATGTAAACATGTTAGTGATGTAATAAAATTACTAATAGTTAGTAGTGGTATTTGATTAAGTCATCCATTTACCGCAATTAATTGTTGTGTACAGCGTAACGGTGTTATGATCATCAAGTAATCTCGTTGTTTTTTCCAAAAAAATAATATTTGATAACTTTTTACATTGATCGATATAATTATCACTGTAGCGTAATATCTTAGTATTTACATAATTTATTTTCAATAGATCACTGAATTGAGATTTTTTTTTGTAAACTCGCATTTTACTAGTTAAAGCATAAAATGTCCCCTGAGAAAATTTAGTTTGTAGGTTATTTTACAACCGCAAGTTTGTTTTATGTAGCGACCCTAAAATTATACCAAACGATAGGCGTACATTTCATTGCTAATTTACCGTATTTACGGTAAATTAAAATTAAATTTAAAACGACTTAAAAATACATAGTCGTGCGGTAATGATACAACTTATCGTTGCGTGTAGTTGTATATAAAAAAAAATAGCACCGAAATTTATATTCTACACATTTTCTTATATCTTAAAAGAAGGTTATTGTTCAACAATAAAAACAATTACTATCAAACTATAGACTGTGACTGCCGAATATTGTAGGCTTATAACATTTTAAATAGTTTTCATTACCAACAAATAGGAATTCATCAATAACAAAGATTTAAAAAAAAAGTGTTATGTTATGTAATAAAAATTTCAATTTTTACACGAGTCGTTTAATCGATTTAAATTGGTTTGACAAATTTATTTTCGCAACCAATTTATTTTATTTGAGTGTAAGTAATAGACCATTGTATTTCTATGTATTTCAAATGTACATAACATTGTAGATTGTGAGCGGTGTATTTTTTAATCTTATCNAAAAGTGTTATGTTATGTAATAAAAATTTCAATTTTTACACGAGTCGTTTAATCGATTTAAATTGGTTTGACAAATTTATTTTATTTGAGTGTAAGTAATAGACCATTGTATTTCTATGTATTTCAAATGCACATAACATTGTAGATTGTGAGCGGTGCATTTTTTAATCTTATTCGTCATAGTACTCGGTCAATTCAAATTGTTGTTAGTTTTGGATGTCCTGTAAACGAGCTCTACAAACGTACACGAATGGTGAGCGAGCGTTACCGCGTGTAAATCTTGGACACGCGGCACAATCACTTTAAGCGCAAGGTCTGATGATAATGGTGATGGTGGTGGTGCAGGGACGACGAATAGCTGCAGAAGATTTGTAAATCCCAGAGAATCGCCATGGAAACCACAAAGCTCCTACCATCGTCGGAGTGGCACATGCGAAAAATGGCCAGGGACGGTGTTTTCTATTGGCTTCTGTGAAAATCGACGGCGGCACAGTATTTCTCGCAGCAGCAAACACATTCTTCACCCTTTGTGCATTCTCAAACGCTCAAAAATACCTAAATATTTTTTAATTTCACATGGAGATATCCGATGGTCTATTATCTCAATTGTTGAAGTTTACTATAGTTAATGATTTTTTTCGAGTGATTAGTATCCATCGATTACCCTCCCTAAATCAATCTTAAAATCTTGAGCTCTTCAATTTGTTAAGTTATTCAGAATACACCATTGGCTAGTACAAATTTTTTCAATCGACTCGAAAACATAGTAATGTGTTGCTATCGAGATTATAGTTTTTGGTGGGCAGATTAAGTGGGTTAAACCCCCTAAAAATATTTCTACGTTCTATATAATCTAACGATAAAGATGCACATTCGTGGGACCTTTCCAAGTCGTTTAAGTAAAATTATAAATCCATATCGTTCTGTGGCTTACTGATAATGATTAGTAAAGTGATATTGTAGTGTTTAATTTAACAATTTAACTATTTAAATTGTCATTGATAATTTATTAATCATTATATTATTCAGATGTGAGTTGTCATGTAAGAATGTATGACATAAAAAAAATATATATGTATATGTACGGTATAACATTAAGTCTTTTAAACATTTAAAAATTATTTCTTTAATTACGTAAGATTTTGCAAAAATGATAATGTATAACTTATTTATGTGATTAGGGTAGAATGGAAAGATTTTTGTTGAGGGGTAGGATTTGTATGTTCAATATCATGGGAATAGCCAAAATAGCGCAAAATCGGTCCCAGTCGTTTTGTAGTAAAAATAAAAAATAAAATAGGTATTTGATAATTATGACGTTTCGCACTTTGTACATCAACAACAGTCCGATTCCATTATTACTTTTAGTCAACACTACGCAAATTGAATAATTAGGTATTTTTTAAACAAATAATGCAACATTTAACTATTTTATTTATATTCAATAAAAATAATTATTAAAACATAACATTTAATTATTGTTTTCTAGTTAAAATTACATAAAAAAACAACTTAGTTATATTTAACAGTCAGTTTTTAAAGATTTTATTATGCTAATTAATTTAAACTATTTTTCGTACATGTAACATATAGGAAAACGTAATTGGAGTATTACGTAAAATATTTTGATTAGCAATAACGTCGATAATATAGAAAATTAAAGCATCAAGTCTTACGTGTTAAGTAATAAGCTTATTTTAATCATCAGTATTTTAGTTATTAATACATTTTGTTGTAAGTGTTTAAATGAAAATCGAAGCGAATGTTAGTAAAAGTAGACCACTTGTAAAATATAATTGTTTCGAACTTGACGATTGTAGAGTGTGTAGAGTTGATTCGGTTTTTGATAGTTTTATTGTTGATGAGGGTAGAGGTTCCTCAGGCTCAGCGCTGTTAGGGGCCGACGACTCAACGGGTAGTGTTTCAACTGTAGGTTCGCTCTGAAATTAAAAAAAGTATAAGATTTTCCCAAAAGCTTTATCGATCATTAAAACACAATCATTTTGAATTTCATTCAGTGACTTGAATATGTTGTAAGAATCATGTTTTTTTTTTAATTGTGAAATTTGTATTTTATTCAACTCATTATACGACTACTCAATAACTTTTTCTATTATTTATGGCTTAGAGTGATAACCCTGATCGTATCACGTTCAATTGTTAGTCTAAATAAATATATAATCTTTAATTATGTATAAATTATGTGAATCTATGTTTTTAACCATTACCTTGAACCCATAGTGATTATTAAATTAAAATAGCGTAAACCTAGTCAAATTTTTTTTTTTTTGGATTTTGTTGTATATTATTTGCAATATTTAATGTAAATTATAACGGGGATTATCATAATTATTTTTTTTTCATAATCGATAAACTTTTCTCTTGATTCCAAATAGAAAATAATATACAGGTTGTTCAGTAATTAGAGAACAGATAATTTTTTACAAACAATGAGAACAATGGAAACCCGATTTCTTACTTACTGAACTGTCTATATAAATTTGGAAAGTTTAAATAGTTAGAATGAATGAAAATTTCTTAAGAAATGAAATCTATTTTCTTATGTTATTACTAAAAAATGTTACTGACATGTCGTCAAAACACTAAAACTTATTATATAATAAGAAATAATCATTTGTAGGCTACAAGTGATTATTTGTAATTCGCTTAGGTTGTAGCTAATATTATTTATAATTAAAAATATTTTTAATTATAAATTTCCTATTGCATTTGACATATGATCACTGCAGGAATAAATGCTTATAAAATAAAATGTAGTTGATCTCATTATTATTCGAAAAAGTACACTAAACTAAGTGTGTACGGTATCAATCTAGAAGAATTCGAGTTGCTATAATTATTTTGATTATTATTGTTGACACAAGTCAAAAATTGAAAATCTTTAGTCAACTAATTTATCTTGGTTCAATACCAAAATATAGCTTGTATTTAGGCCGTGTAAGTTACAATTAGCTTTTTTTTTTTAGTAATGTTATATAGAAAATTAAAAAATAAATAATTAGTGTTGTAAATTCGAATGTCACTCTAAAGTTTCATTTAATTAACAAAAAAATGTATGATATAATTACCTGATCATTGTCAAGCGGTAAACTGTTTGAAAAATGAAGGGTCAGAACTACCATGGCGATGAAAATCGTAATTTTATACATTTTTATAATTTGCTGTGTTATTGAGAGTCAATGAGAAACGTTAAGATCGGTTTAAATGTTCGAGATGCTGCAAGATGCGTTTAAACGATTAGAATGATGTAAACAGTATGGTATTAAATATTAACTCCAGGGTTCGTCTATTACACCATAATTTATCTTATCTGTGAATAAAGTCGTTAGTTAACGTGTGAAAACAAAATGTATCTAAGTGTAAAACAAGTGATATGATTAATTATTGAACATGCGTATTACGCGTTATACATGTATATACACGTGTAGAAACATACGATTGAAATTAGATAGACAATAAAAGTAGTTGAAACATATCAAATCGAGCACAAGATGAAACAATGTAGACCATTATATGATTAATTATATGTGTTCATGTTTAGTTTAGTAGTGTTTTTGAAATATAATTAGTACAGATTTGTGTATCCATTTATGAAATAATTATCATCCAATGTATATCACTTTCGGTTTAGTTTATTTATGTTTCACAATCGTTTACTGCTCCTAAGTAGTGGTGTGCCAGGGATTGTGCTATAGTAACAAAATTATTCACCGAGAATATATTTTTAACCTATTTTTAAATTATTTTAATGCTTTTTAAATTCAGTGCAATAGTAAAGAAAAATAACCGAGACACAGAATAACGTGTCTATAATATGGCAAGACTTTAGTTGGTAGACACCATTTTTAAACTTTGGTAGCTTAATTTTTATATTGATTCAACCAGAGATAAAAATTCAACTTAAAGATAATTAGAAAAATTTGACATAATTATAATATCTAATTATATATCTATCATTGGTAGATTTTAAGGAGGTTTATAATGAGGCAGTTATTAGATATACTGAATATCATATCCAGTTTGGGATTCTACACTCTCCAATTTGTGAACAATTGCTATGATACCGAAAACTCTTGTACACTTTATTGTTGACTCGTTTTAAACGTAAATAACAAATCTAACATGTTGTTATTTATAATAAATTCTTTAAATTTCGAATGAAGTTATTAGGTATAATAAAATTTGATCACTTGTAGCTAATGTCATTTAATATATTTATAATTTTAATATTCGAATTTTTCATTTTCTTAAGTGGAACAAGTGGATAATTTACAGTAGAATCAATGTTTATTCCATTTGTACGCATTTACCACAATCTAAAAGGATAAAAACAGTCCAATATACATTTCCCAACTAGACACATAAGATGTGCCAAGGGATTATGTTTTCGTGTAGAAATTGTAAAGTTAACCACAGATTGAAAAGTTTCCTTAACATTATCAGCCAATCATCTACGAAAATTCCATTAAACTTTCAAGGAAAAAATAATATAGTTTGACAACAAATCGTGTGGTGGCTGATAGAAATCTGTTAAATGCAGTTAAGTCGAAATATGGTTTTTATTTTTACAGAATTTTATTTGTTTTATTTTTTTCTGATTACGCCATAGAATGTAGTAAAATTATTTATTCTTCATCTAATTCATTAACAAATCAATTTCACGATTTCATAAAACTTTTAATATAAATTGTCTGCGGCATTTAATTACACCACTGTAAGGCATAGTCAGTATATTGACAATGGATTGTAATAAAAATTGTTTTTCAGTAGTTTTTTTGTTTTGTTTATTGTTAGTTTATTAGAACCGTGAATTTAAAATGTTATATCACTATATTTACAACTCACTATAAAATAATAATTTAGTATTTCTAATTTTATTTATAGTATAATTATTTAAATATTACACAATAATCGGTGATAATTTAAATAGAAATATTAAAACTTTATAAACTAATTTTGATTTGTTCACCACGTATATTTGGTGTTTTTTTTTTTAAATTTCGTCCAATTAATGGTTTGTTGTAACTCTAATAAAGAATTTTTGAAATATTATACTTTTAGTAAGGATAATCTATTGTTTTTATGTAAACACAAAACTTGAGCAGGTAGGATTCGGTGATAGTCGTATATCAAATAAACGCACGCGCTTGAATTATCGGATTACTTTTGCACTCCAAAGCCATTAAACCTCCCCGTTTGTATACAGTTACAGCGTATTACACAAACCGCACCATAAACGGTTCTCTTAAGTCACCAGTTACAGGGTAAACAATATATTATGAATTCTAGGAGAAAGTTTTTGATGGATCACTTCAAGCAAAGATATATTATCGTTTCAAATCTTGTAAAGTAAAAATAGAAGTGATTTAATTAAATTTTAACTGTATCAAATGAGCAGTGAATGATACAAAACCATAATTAAAAATGTTTAATAATTAAAACAGATAAATATTTAATAATAATATTTCGAATATTTTTTTTGTAAAATCGAAATGTGCTACAACAATATAACTGATAAACTAGATAAAATCAATTACACGATATACTTTTTTAATATGAAATGTCATCAAATTTAGTTTCAATTTTTTTTATTTGTTATAACTGTTTTTACTCTATTAAATTAAAGTCTTGTACTAACGTTTAGTAAAATATTACAATTGTGAATTTGTGTCTCTAAAGCTATCCAATATTTTTTAAATTTATAAAAAATGTACGCAGAAAATTTACTTTAAAAATTGTGTCTCATGATATTTTCACTATCTATATGTTTTGTACGGTTGAACAAATATTTATCGGAGTACTTTATGAATCATTATTGTCAATTTTGAAAATATTTTTGAATGATTTCTTTATTATTATATTTTGAATGCTCATTTTAGTTGTGTTTTATATTACCATCGAATGCATTTGTAGATGCCTGTTATACGTTGAAATACTTTTTTAGTTATCAACTAAAAAACCCATTGCGGTGTAAGTAATATTAGCAAATCGTTTAATCGGAATTTATCAAATAGATACCACTTACGCTTCCCGTTCTTTATTACATTACACGTCGATTATACGTAATATTTTTGTATTATATGAATTGGTATCATGTCGTGTATGATGACAATGTCAACATGACAGATTTTACTATTCAGTGGACCGAAGCACATGGAATAATATAATGCGATAAAGGTATTTCCTGACGAAATAATTGTTCGACAATAAGACATCTTCCTTGTCGGTATTTTTTAGTCAATTATTAGTTGCAGATGTCCGGATGTCACATTTTAATAATTGTATACATCCTTAAAGAGATTCTGAAATGAATACTCCCTATCAATGACAAATTATTCATCTACTCAAGTAGTTATTCGTAATTTTTTGAGGGTAATATCATACAAATACTCTTCTTTTGTCGCATCTGATATATTTTTTACGCGAATGTCTGCTATGAGTAAATTCTGTATAAAAAAAGAAATGCGGAGGGTCATTCAAAATACAGCACAAGTTTGAAAAATTTGCAGTTGTTGTAGCTGTATAATTTTTAATATTGTCATATTTCTATAAAATGAAAGTATCCAAAACATTTTTGAATTTAAAATGTTTGAAATCATTTGACAAAATAAACAGATGATAGTATTTTTTAAGATGGAAAAATAAATTTTTGTTTTTATAATAGCAACGTTNGCATCTGATATATTTTTTACGCGAATGTCTGCTATGAGTAAATTCTGTATAAAAAAAGAAATGCGGAGGGTCATTCAAAATACTGCACAAGTTTGAAAAATTTGCAGTTGTTGTAGCTGTATAATTTTTAATATTGTCATATTTCTATAAAATGAAAGTATCCAAAACATTTTTGAATTTAAAATGTTTGAAATCATTTGACAAAATAAACAGATGATAGTATTTTTTAAGATGTAAAAATAAATTTTTGTTTTTATAATAGCAACGTAAAGTTGAAAAGTTACTTGTAATTCATTTCAAATAGTAGATCAAAGTTCACATTTTTATTAAGGCTCGATTAGTTAATTGTGTCTATTGTACCAAATATACAAAAGTATGAGTCATGCTAAATAAGTTTATGTTATCATACCATATGTATCAGAAATACAATTAATTAAAAATGTTAGTTATGTATTGATGTTGAAACAAATATTGACGATCTTAACATAAAATATTTGAGTAATTTTAAGCAAAATAAAATGTATAGCTTAATACTTAAGAAATGAAGTACAACTATTAGTATTGTAACAGTGGGACATAAAAATACTCAAATTTTAAATGTGACAATATCAAATAATTTGTTGAATAATTCAGAGTGATCCATTTAACATTGACCAGCAAATATCTTATCTTATCTAATANATATTGACGATCTTAACATAAAATATTTGAGTAATTTTAAGCAAAATAAAATGTATAGCTTAATACTTAAGAAATGAAGTACAGCTATTAGTATTGTAACAGTGGGACATAAAAATACTCAAATTTTAAATGTGACAATATCAAATAATTTGTTGAATAATTTAATTGAAAAAAATTTTTTGTTAAAATTATTCGTTATAATACCACAGATGATGAGCTATAATTTAGGGAAAATTACATCAATGNTAAAATAATTTAAAAAAAAAATTATTAAAATAATAAATAGTTTTTGAGATATTTGCTGGTCAATGTTAAATGGATCACCCTGTTTAATTGAAAAAAATTTTAAACAATTTTTTGTTAAAATTATTCGTTATAATACCACAGATGATGAGCTATAATTTAGGGAAAATTACATCAATGAGTGATTTTTTTTTATATTTCAATAGTATTTAATTTTAACTTTTTTATGAAATTCAAATAGTATAAGAATTTCTTCTGTTTTATTGATGAACTATATAAGCGAAAATCAAATCGTCGAGAATGATAATAATTAAGTACCTAAGTGTGCTATCTTGATTCCGCATTCGTCGACTCAATTTAATTTTCCATTATGTTCGATAATGGAAAACTAACTCCCTCCAGCCTTTAGCTCGTAAAATCTACCCTTACTGTTGCAATGGAGAAGACGAGAGAAAAAGAGTCAGAGCCAGTGAGGAAATAGCAGAGACAACTAACCCGGCGGAGTCTCATCAGCGTTTGTTAATTCTATTAGTTTCCATTATGAGAGTTCAGGAACAACTGAAAGGGACGGGGTGAAGGAATGACTTGGTTCTACAGCGCCGAACTTGGACCGAATGGCCCACTTGAGACCCATCCTCATAATTACTAAATAAATTGTACCAGTCTCTCGGGCCAATGACGGAGTAGACTATCCTCTTCCTATTTGCTTCTATGGTACTCCTTCCTAACCTCAAAACGACTGCCGTCGGACCCCTTGTTATTCCCGACACCCTAAGGATAACTATAGTAAAATTTATAACAATAGTATACCATGATATTCACTTGTTAGAAAAAAAGGGTTTTAGTTAAAATTAAAACTTATGAGAATTAAAAAGTGAAAATTCATTAGTATGCAAAGTAAATAAATTAGTTCAACGAAAGAAAAGCTTAACTAATAGTGTACCATAAAATTATAAAACATAGTAAGTATTTTTTTCATAAACATTTTGGATTATTATTCAAAATATATTTAAATATAAACCTCTAAGTTAAAAATTCTTCTTAATTTATATTTATTTTAATAAGCACATAATAATGCATTTTTTGACGTAGATATATACTTAATATGTAATAATAATGTATGAAAAAAATTGTTCTTTTTAAGCATTTGTGAAATTAACATATAATAATAAGTAATATTATATAATTGAAAATAAAGAGAAATTAAAATTTTTTTTTATTAAAACAGTTTTGTTTAAAATAAAACACACAATAATTACTAAATAAAAAAAGTTTAAAACGATCAAATTTAGATTTTGGATTTTTTTTATTTTTTCTAACACCGTATGCAATACTTTTCTTTTCATTCAGTTCAGCACTCGTTCACATAAATGATGATAAGTTTTCATTTCGTTTCGATTATCGATGAAACTTTTAATTCTTCATAATAAAAATTAAAAACCTTATTTTTCAAATTTAATTTATTGTTGAAAATGTTGATTGTTCGAATATGATATTCGTATTTTACTCATCATACTCATATTTTGATATGAGTATGATACTCATATCAAACAAAATTATAAGTTTAGTTTGTTAAAGTAAAATTTTCTAAATATATAAAGTGGACTCAACAAAGCATACTTTATAGTAATAATTAATGCAGTTATTAAACTAGAGATATCTATTAAAAATAAAAAACATTAAACATTTTTAAAGGTAATATTGATTTAAATTTATCTTTTTAAAATTGTCTATTTTAGTTTAATAATTTCTAAGATCACTTTAATATTTTTATTTAAACTCACCAATTTTAACAATTTACTCGAATGGGACGTCTATTTATTAAATGAACATTAGTCATTTTATTTCGTTTACAACTGTAATATATACAAGTAAGTATTTGCATAGCATATTAATTTATAAAAATTCTTACCAAGTTTTTTCAGCGTAGAAAATCTTATCGAAAAATGTTTTTTTTTTAGGAATGTTTTTTTTGCAAACCTTAACTTGGTTTGGTCGACATTCAAATGATTTTTTCGTTACGGAATGACAACATTTACACAATTCATCTCTCCTAGGTAAAGATTGTTGGCATAGTTGTCTTTTAACATGAGAAGTATTGTTATGCGATGCATAGATATTATTTGACATTGGCCGTACTTTTACATGATTGCCTTTTCTTTTATTGCAACTAAAAAACGAAATTTTATGCATAACAATAAAATTTTCATACGATAGGTGAATTAAACATTGAAAATTGTTTTGTTTAAAATAACAATGAACATTTTGTTTGTCTTTTAAGAGTAATTGATTATTTTGTTTCAGGATAATAATTAAAATTGGACAGTAAAATTATTTTTTATCTCTATGAAGACAAAAACACTATGAAAAAAACATTTCTTTTATTCGTTTAAAAATTTAAACTTACGAAAGTGATTCAGAATGTTTTAATTTTGAGTTGTTGCAACAAACCTCTTTATTGGGTTGAATTTTATTTGAATAATGTTGTTTTGGTTTCAACGTTGAATTACAACAATTACATACTTGGATTTTATGAGCTGAATAATTACAATCATATGTTGACATAATATCAGCGGTTTTCTTTCTATAATATAGACAAGGGCATATCACTGTTTTAATAAATGTAAAAAATTGTTCTAAATTCGACGGGCTTTGGTCATAAATCGACTGAGGCATGTTTTCATAAACCTGTAATAGTCATAAAGAAATTATAATTATAACTCTCGATATAATAAAATAAAAGCATATAAACAGTACAACTATCTGAACATTTAAGATTTCAAATTACATTGTTTATTAAAATTATTAGCAACCATCAACACATAACTTTATCATATGATAAATAATTCTAAAACACGGTATTAATGTTTAATACATTAAAACCTATAAAAAGGACAATTATTATTGGTAAATTTTTAATGGCAAAAAACAAATTTAAATTCATTTAATTTAAAATGTATTTTAATGATACTCCGTAATGCTTGTGCAATATTAGGTGTAAACAAGAACTGTATCCAAATTCCATACGCATGTACTTTGAATTAAACATAAAATTGTATACAAATATTTATGTAAACATATTAGAATTTCCTTTTATTAATAATAATAAGAGTTTATTTGAATTCTCAAAATAAGCTTTCAATATTTGTTTGTTTTAATTGAATTAAGATAGCACATTTTAATTCTGTATGTTTGGGTATATTAGTCCTAATAGTAATAATAAAATATAATTTTGGCAAAAAAAGTTTTGGCTAAATGTTTCATTAAATTTTAATTTCGATTATTATCTAAATTATCTTAGAAATAGGTTTATTTTAGATGAATGAAATAAAAGTTTATTGCCGCTTTTAATTTTATTATAACGACGTTAACAAAAATTAAAACTTTAGTGAATAAAGTTAAAATGTAATTTTTATTAAACCAGAATAAAGATACTCGAAACTTTCGAAACAGCTATTCATTAATTCAGTTTTAATTTAATCACGGGTCGAAATGAAATTTAAATGTGTCTAACTTTCTGGCCGTTTCAGAATTATATTGTGTTCTACAACGACTGCACACCTCTTTTACAGGTCTCTTGGGAGTCCTTCCCAGCCTTTGTTTTATAGTATTATTATTGTATTAAAACGATCTCTGCCTTAAAATGAGATTAAAAATTAAGCTGTTATCATATAGTCTATAACTTGGTTTGTGCTGTAGGGAATATTACAAAATCGATTTTTAATTAATTTAAATGATCTAGCAATGATTTTTAAACTATAGTTAACATTTTGAATTATATTTAAGCTTTTAGTTCAATCGGTTACCATAAACATAGTAAATGTGTTAATAAGTATTTAGTTGTTTGGTAATAATTTAAGCATAAGTTTTAAATAAACTCGACTAAATTATGGGATAAAAATATGGTGAAATAGGGATTTAAGCAGTTTTTTAATGCACTTTTTATTATTCAGATCGAGACCGTTTTTTTAGGGTTTAGGTCAGTAAAAAACAATTTTTAATATCCCCTTTCGACATTTTATTTTTTATAAAACACCTAATCTTTTGTGATTTATGAGGAGATATTTTAAAATGTTTTCACCAATTATCTATTAATAAAATGTGTTAAATAAAAAAATAATTTTTCATGGAATCGATTTCAATAGTACAGTTTTTAAAATAATTTTAGAGATAACTATTTTAATTCATAGCATGAGATATTAGAAGATCACCTATGATTTTATATTTAAAATTTTTAACAATTGAATATTTTATTAGTGTACAATTAATAGTTGTAGGGTGACAAATAAAAATAAAAACTATTATGAAACATTATTTATGAGGCGCTTGGGCAATCGGTGCGGATTAATGGTATAACCCTTGAAAAAGGAAAATATTGTTCGTATTAACAAAGGGTCTTATGTATATTTTGCATACGATACAAATCTGAAGGTTTTTTCCCTTAAGGGATACCCACCCCACATAACTAGGCATACTCACACGCGACCATACACGTGACCAACCAAATAACGCCTTAGGGAAAAAAAACCCGTTTGCCTGAACCGTGTCGTATTAGTGGATCAATCAAAGTATACTATCATATTTTGGGTAATGCACTGTGCAGATATTATTACCCTATAAAAAGTATTTTAGAAAGTTTACTTGTTATTAAGTACAGAAAATATACGTAAGGAAATAATTCTTTTAATAGCTATATTTTTTTGTTTTTATTATATTTTTTTAATGCTTTGATGTTTCACTAATTAGTAATATTTGTTATTAGTAACGGAAACACCATAGCTACAATATTGCAGTAGTCTTAATTAATTAAAATTGTTCTATTATATAAATTTATCCTTCTACACTTAAAAATAACACATTATGTTAAAAATGTTAGAATAATTCAAAGTTTTTATTTATAATCGGTAACTTCTTTATAAAACCACTTTTAAGTTACGTTTAGGTTTTTTAAATGCTTGCCTATAAATTTGTTAATGTTGATATAAATGTTTATTTTCAATAATTTTTTACTTATATGTTTTATTTATATCGTGTTCATAAATTAAAAAAAAATTACACCTCCATAGTATATTTAATGATTTTGTACATATTTTATAGGTTTGTAAATCGTAAGTTAACAATTTTCTTATGAGGGCTTTGTACCCAAAATGTATAATCAGTTGGGGTAACCTCACTATTCTTTTTGTATTCAATTGACTTCAAAACATCGTATCAGCGAATAGAATTTATAAAAAAATTATAATTTGATTATGTTTCAAGAGTTCATGGATAAATTAATAGCATTGCCTGTTTTATTAAGTATCACAAATACTATGTTTCTAGGTGTGATGAAGGCCTACTGCATCAAAAATAACTTTTTATCATAATCAAAATGTTGTACAATTATAATAAATCAATCACATATAAAATTCGAAAGTAAGTCATAATATATCACATTTAAGACACATGAATTTGTATTTAGTGGAAAAATCACCTCACTCAATTATTTTCTTCAAGAAATATTATGAAATTAGCCCATAGAGAAATAGTGGCATAACTTTTAAACTTAATCCAACGCTATGATAAAAAATTTCAGTTGTAAATAAATGATTTTTTTAAATAACATTTATTTAAAATAAAAATTATTAGTATCTATTTATTTGTTAAAATTTATTTTTACTTTAAATAAAAATTTCAGATGTTGTTTTATTAAATTTAATGTGTTATTTTTTGTTATCTCAAAGGTTTTTGCTGTAACCTTCCAGTTTGCCTGATAACGTTGTTAAATTTTAAAGACTTAAGTAACATTATTTAGAAACACTAAATTTCAAAAGTTTTTAGAGTGAAATTGTCTTATATTATTTCTTAGGATAATTAAATATAAAATTTGATTAAAACCGTTTTTTTTTTCATATTATTTAAGAAATTTTCTACAATCTACGCAGAATTATCGATTTAATTGACAATTATTAGTAAAGTGGTGTACACGAAGATTGCTTTAATAAATAGACTACACTACAAACCAATATATTTTAATAAAGTATTAAGAAAGTAAATATTTGGTAAACTTAAATAAGGATGTCTAAAATAATAAATAGCAGGTATTTTTTTCTTAGTTGTGGTTTAGTGGAATACTTTCTAAAATCAAACAATTACATCAATTCTATTCACATAGTACATCGATATGACATTTTATGTTTTTGCAGATTTGGGGTAAAATGCCACAAAAACGGCGGGTGTATCCATTTCGCAACTGTTCGCTGACCTCAACAATAGGTCGTTTAACCTTTGTGCGATAATTGGCCCCGGGTCGTTCGAACGTAATGTGTTCCTTCGATAAAATGCCGACTATTGAAATCGGTTGACATACGGTCGTGGAATATCATTATTGTAGTATGGAACCAACAAATATTTTTATGTCAAATTACATTCAAAACGTCCGGGTATGTATTACAAGGTGATCCCATTATTCGCTTCATATACCTACCCCAGTTATCCTTTTCTTCGCTACTTCCCTTTCGCCTTATTTATTATTTTACATATTATTAACATGGCGCATTGCGTACAATCTCAACGGAGTGGAGGAATCGTTGATTTATATGCGTTTTTACATATCCCAAAGTGCCACAATCCTGGGCAGCTTGCCCCCCCCGTGTGCGCCGCCGTGCACCGTTGACTGGGGTGCGCCAAAATAGAGAATAATAGATATGTATGTGCGAGCGTCGACACTTATGTTCTTTTCATTTTCAGCTCCGGTGAACACGACTGGTCTGGTGGACGTTTATGAAAAATCGTAACGATCAATGATGCCGAACAAAGTCGTTATAAATGCGTTTTTAAAATGATCTCATTGTACCGAGTAAGGCCGAAAGTCGTCGGAGACTCGGCAGTGTCAAAATAATATATTATATCAACGGTCGTACGACTGTTTTGTTGGAACCAGTTGAGAATATCATTATGTTTGTTGTATTCGTAAACGTCATCGCGGAAACGACCGACAGCATTTTATAATTAATTTCCCGATGCATTCGACTTGAAACACAGTCATAATGTTCAAATGGTATAATTGTCGACAATAACTCATCGCGGATCACCCGACAAAGTGCTCTCTTATTAAACGTCATTAGTTAACGCAGGTACACGCGATGTGTTAATACATTGCTGGAGGACGTCAGCTTTACAGACACTCTGAAAAAATAAAACGATCAGTGTAATCCTAGCAGTGTTATTAAGCGACTGGGGAATAAAAAGTTATGAAAAAAAAAAAAAAATTAAACCTACTCGTGCGTTATTAGGACGTACTTAAAGAATTGACTTCTTAACGTAGTCCAAGTCGATACTGGGTGCTAAGGTTGTTCAAATACTCTTCTTAGAGGTGACCCACAAGTTTTTTTTAGTCACGATGATGTGATTTGCTGAGTAATTTTTGATATTTGCTCAATGATTTTATAAATCTAAGGTTCTGGTGGTGCTATAGGCTTGTGCGTTCATAAACTTCACTATCAATAATTGGCAAAAAACGTTGTGTCCAGTAAATGTTGAAATCTACCAAAAAATTCAAGTATATGATCAATAAATTAAATATTTGATTTAGTGGCTGTAATCTAAGGACCATAAAATTATGTTTTGAGTGCTTTATTATGTTTGGGAAAAACACATGTAGGTAATTTAATGATTTACTTTAATTATTTATAACACTACTACTTTTGTCGTACTAATAAAGTAATAAATATTCATTTCATTCTGAAGCAAATATCTGTTTATCTCATAAATTAAATATATTTTTATTTATATCCAGATAATTTATAATTTGTCATTCAATGGCATTGTATACAGATTACGAATGGATGTTTTTCGTGTTAAACAAGCTCTGCCAGCCAGTAAATTTGAATTTATGAGCGACATATTTTGTTGATTCTTTGACCGCAGTGGTCGGCCACCGTACAGATTTTTGTCAATATACAGGACTTGAACGATATTGTTTTGTTATTTATGTATTAGCTCTTTAATCAAAAATAATATTTCGCTGTCATTTCAAAAATATTGCTGGTCAGCCGTTTGTTTGGTAAAAATGTTTATACACTGCTAGTCTACGACGAAGAGAAAAATTATAACCCAACCGGTCGTGATTTACGATCGCGATCAATGCCCACGGGGTCACCAGACTAAAATCTTGTGTAATTTATCATTAGACCATTTGTCAGACCAAGTGTTGTAATTATGCAGAATTTTTGTTTTGTATTTTTTTTTTATTTTAATAAAAAAAAATTATATTTTATTTTTTTAATTTATCGTCATTGGACCATAAACCAAATGACATGTTTTTTATGTAGGTAAGCCAATATTAAAATTGTTTTGTTTATTAAAAATTTCAAATTCCAGAAAAAATATTTTTACGGACTAAGCA
The DNA here is from genome assembly GCF_025091365.1 of Daktulosphaira vitifoliae. Lineage (NCBI taxonomy): Eukaryota > Metazoa > Arthropoda > Insecta > Hemiptera > Phylloxeridae > Daktulosphaira > Daktulosphaira vitifoliae. The sequence continues at coordinate 26,934,977 of NW_026099575.1, read as the reverse complement.
AGTTCACAATATCTACAAATCATTACCGAGTCTTGAAAATTCAACATAATACTTCTCGTGCCATATAAAAAAATCGTTGTATGTAAACCGATAAAATAAATATCTATGTAGAAATTTAATAACGTATCAAATAAAAGCTTTTCTGTCGTCAAATAGCAAAACTTAAAGGAATTATAATTTGTTTACTATTTTTCCAATTGTAAAGACTATGTATGAAAAAAAGTTGACGAACAAAAATCTATTGTATTTGTTTAAGTCTTTAAGCATAATCGGCTTGTATGTGACTCTCGTTAAGCCACTTCACGTGAACAGCAGATTGGTTTTTTGATCGTGTACACGACATAATAATATTATGTTGTTGTGATTTTGTCGGTGGTCTCGAAACGTGTAAGTAAACATTAAACACGAGTAATGGAAACACACTTGGCGAAGGGGACTTAGGGGTATGTGTTCTTTAGCGTTCGGTTGCGGCGCCGGCGGTGACGGTGTAAATAAACTCTCTCTAAAAAAGATTAGAAGGATTGGATACGGTGTTTGCGGGGTCCATGAGAGGAGGGGTGGTGGCGCAAACGCATGCACACATACGCGAGGCAGTGAAACCGGAGGGTGTTAAACGAGCGGCAGATGGATTGATCCGTCGAAATGTTAATCAGATTTTAGGGTCGGATTTCGGTTTTTATCGCCCTTGTTTTGTTGCCGAAGCCGCATTTACATGTTTATATGAGATTCGGAACAGACGGAGAGGAAAGAATCGAAAATGACGACGATTCGATGTGGACCGGCGATTTTTAATTATTTACTGTTTCCCGTTCCACACCGAACACCAGCAAATGGTCGGCTGGGGTGTTGACGTAATTACTGATCGGAGTATGCGATAGTCGAACACACATGTCCGTTTTTCTGCGGCAGTAGACTTCATTCTAACGATTTACAACAATAATAAAAATTATTGGAACCCGCTAGGGAAACGACCTTATTGATCGATGGCTGTCGATCGGAAATTGATAATTTTTCGCCTAGGAACAATGAAAACGATCAAGGTGGCCGATCGAAAATAAATTTTGGACATTTTCTATTGTTATAAAATATGATTAATCACTCGAGCACAACAACATTTGAATAAAAATTATAATGCGCGTCACAGCATAAAATATATGTCTAATTTTGAAGAGCCCGTGCGAAGCATTAGTTTTTGTGACGATTTTTTCCTAATGCTTGTTTAAGGGCATTGATTATAAATATTTATAATTCCATAAACTTCACATGGACGTTTATTCGTTCATTAATAATTCATTATTCTAACATAGCGGTAAAAATAACAGTTAAAAAAAGTACTTTTTAAATATTATCGCATATTTTTTCGAAAAATTAAAAATATTTAGTTGAGTATTTTGATGTTTTTAAAGTTGCTTTAGATCTCTTCTTATACGTATTTTTTAAAAATTTTTATATTTTAAAATGTTCTTATAACTCGCTGCTAGACATTTCACACGAGAGCTATGAATAATGACTATAATTTTAACAAAATGAAAGGGTAAAGAATGTTGACAGTGAAACGAATCATAAGGGTTTAATAAATTGATAAGCAGCTTTTGTTTTGCCCATTCGTATGAACTGTGTTTTGTTTGATAATACTATTCCTTTTAATACAACAACAGAAATCGAGTGCAATATTGTATGCAATAATAGGTTCATTTCGATTATCTCCCTCTTCTTCGTCAATAAAAAATAAAACTTTTATGTGATTTTTTTATCTGATTCCATTTGGCAGTCTACCACACAATAGTAGGCGTAAAATTTAAATGTAAACATTTACCACTGCACCGCGTTATATGATTTAGACGACTGTTTTGGGCACATGTGTTATTGTGGTAGTTATATTGTACTACTCGATGTTCCACGGTGGATGACTATAATGAAATGCCCGTGGTGGTCGACATCACGATTTAAGGTTGGACGGAGGAGTGGTAAACAACGATTTATCTATCAAAAAAAAAAAAAAAAAAGAAAGGAGTACTAGACTTTTGGCCACCGAGCAAATCAAAACTCAAGGGAACCGCCAGATGTCACAGGGCCAAAGCCCTGCGGGTCCAGCGTGAGGTGCCAAAGAAGAATGACACCCTTGGGACCTGGTGGTGGCGTATATCGGACAAGTACGTGGTCTAACGACACGCATATCCGCGTAACTGTTATAGAGGACCGTGTAAGGGGTAAAACAACTACTCGCAATATTAACCTATACGGGGAATGAGGGAAAAAAAAAAAAAAAAAAGAAATCAAACATATTTAATACTTTTTTGTGTCTGTAAAAAGGTTCGTGTTTAATATAAAAAATACCCATCAATTCATTAAGTATTAATTTATAATCCAAGTCAACCAATGACGTGAATCCTTCGATGTCAGTCGATGAAGAATCATTTTTTAAATATGGAAATTACAACTTTAAACAAAAAAATATCCGTTAAAAGTTTATGGTAAATAATATTTTTAACGTATTATGTGATGATAATACTTTATCATCATCGTTCTAAGCTATTCGCCATACAAATAGGGGTAATACATCATAATCGAAATATATTATTGTTTTAATTTTTTTTACTTTTAAATGTATGTATCAAAATATGCATGTCGGTGAGATCGATATTATTTTTGATTTTTTCGTATTCCTAGTTTTGCTATTGCAATATTACATTAGAAATCTACTCACAATAATATTATATCACCAACAATTATTATTAATAATTATAAAAAAATATTTCGGGATAAAAGTCCCAATAAATTATTGGCTTTTACTAAAACGATCATTGAATTCCTCTTAATTTTGCAAGTCTTTCCAAGACCAGCGTTATTTGTTAATGTTGTTTTTCTGTTTGAAAGTCGCGTAGTAAAAAAATAGTACTTTTGAAGTTCCGTCGTTATTTTTATTTTTAGTATACACCTGAGACTAGTGTGATGTTTAGTTGGCCATAATAAAATGCACACGTAGGGTGAACATAACAACTGATCTATAATTACAGACCGACGACGCCGCCTTCAGACAGAACGTGCACTATATCATAGTGTAGTACTCATCGCAGTCAAAGGATCTCTTTCGTGTCATCTCATGTCCGTACAAAATAATCGGTAAAATATACTCTTCATTATAGCTGAATGTAAAATGTGAAAAAATAACATCTCAAAAAAAAAAAAAATGGAAGAAATCCGCATCGGCACGGAGTCGTCTCATTAAACTATCATTATGGCTAATACTGAATTATATTGCATCTGACTGACATCTCAATCGAGCCGGGGCCAAATGACGGGGTCGGTCTCGTTATTATTACATACTACGGGTATTATTACTATCATATACGTTATGACTATATTATATTATCCAGTGCATTGTAACCGACACTTTGCCGGCGCATCTAGTTAACGACCCTAACGCCTCCGGGGTACCTATGCTCTAGGAACGTGTAATGTGTGCGTGCATTTGTAAAGCGCTTCATGCCGATCGCTTTTGTACACGCACTCAAATTAACACGCGGATGAGCATGTTTAAATGAGTCGTAATTTGGTCTAAACACAACACTAGTAGCTCGATTTTACGTAATTCCATTCCAAATAAATTAGAAACGTTCATTTTGATATTAACCAGTAAAAATTAATAGTAACCACACACCTGAGGTGGTTTTAAGTCCGGAGTAGACTAAAGTGTTACTAGCAATCTTTGAAAAAATTATTGTTAGTTTGACTTGACTTGTTTTTAAGTTTACTATAATCCATTGATGCATAGATCATAAACTTGAATTTGAATAATTAATAAGCAATAGTTCTAATGATATAAATTCTCATCTAATTTTTATACCTAATTATATACTGTATGCAAACAATGTTTAGGACCATCACACTCTCCTAGATAGAATATTTTAGAATATTGGATTCTGTTCATATTCAAACTTTTTAAATATTTCAAAATGAATTTATAGTCACGACGCATCGAAAGAAAAATATTTAGTGAATAAGACCTAAACGATTAGCTCAAGTAATTAAATTAGATCTTGGCTCTTAATAATGTTTGTATTTAAATTATTTCTATGACAATAATGTAAAAAAATTCAAAAGGAAAACGAATTCTTCATGAGTAAATCAATTTTAGTACAATTACAGTAAAAAGTTTGTTACGAAAAGTTAAATAAAAACAATTAATACCTTCTTAGCTTTGAATTGAAGCTAAAATTGATAATGTTTTAAAAAGTGCTCAGAGCTTAACAGAAATGACGTATTCAAGCATAACACTAAAAATATAACAGATGAGTAATTTTGACACGATTTCATTTTAAATAATTTGGTGAGCCAACATGTTTCAAAAAGGTTCTATGTCTCCTAAGAACATTATAAAATTGAAATATAATGTTGAAATTATCATTCAGCCTCCAATTGCGATATATCTTCTGATAATTTTTTAATATATTATAAAGATGAACTTTTGAATGCTCAATGTTGACTATGAGAGTTAAGTTCTATCAATAATTTTAAAGTAAGCTTCAACGTTCCAGTTATATTGAATAAACTTTTTATGCTTTCGTATAAAGTCTTCGGAAGTCTTTTGGAAAGCGAATCACCTATATCTTTTATGTATGCAGTATCAATTATATGGATCACATATGGTGCAGGATATGTGCCATATTCTTTAATTTTTGATATTGTGTTTAAAACACTCAGATAATTAACAATGGTTTTATTATAAGAATTTAATAATTGCAAAATTATTTAAGTCTACAAAGTAAATTGCTGAAAAATTCCTAAAAATGCTGAATTTAAACAAATACTTTTACAAGTTTTTTTAACTAAAATTTTTTAGCTATTAAAATGATAATTACACTAGATTTATTTTGAGAAAGTTGTCAAACAAAATTGAATATCTTAAATTAAAAATGTTAAAAAAAAACCTAACTATTGCTATTGTATTTGGATGCTATGGTTATGGAACAAACTCAATAATTTTTCAATTCTACATGTTGTAGAATAATTGTAAAATTTAGAAATCAAATTTTGTTTAATTACTATTATTTATAAGAAGCTTCAATTGTACAATTAATTTTTACTTATACTCATTCATTTAGTAGAAAGTTATTTTTGCTATAGTTATTGTTTTTTTTATTTTAAGGTTTGAAGGAACAAACATTTATGTTGTAGTTTATCGGTTAATCTAAATCTAATTAAAATTATTTTTTTAAGAAACATCATCAACCAACTTTTAAGGTGTTATAAGCTAACCTACAGAATAAACGTATCTTCTTCTTCTTCCTCGCCTTAATCCCAACTACTTGGGGTTGGCCACCCTTATCCTAAACTTCCACTTGACACGATCTCTCACATCATCTACGCTCACATCAGCTGTCCTCAGAATAAAAGTATATAAACAAAATATTATGAAGCCATAGAAATGTATAAACTTTTAAGAAGCCATAGAAATATATAAACTTTTAAGAAGCCATTGAAATATATAAACTTTTAAGAAGCCGTAGAAATGAAAAATATTGAGAAGCCATAGAAATACATAAACTTTTAAGAAGCCGTAGAAATTAAAAATATTGAGAAGCCATAGAAATATATGATTTTTTAAGAAGCCATTGAAATATATAATATTCTAAGAAGCAATAGAAATTTATGATCTTTTAAGAAGTCATAACAATACGTTAACATCTTTTATAAACTTCAACAGTTCTAAGACTTTGATATCCAATCACTATGTATAAATAATATCAAATGGGTTTTAAATTTTGAAATTAAATATTTAAAAATATTGTATGTTATCAATAAAGAGAGTAGTATAATATTATTACCTGGTGCGTCGCACTAAAAAGGGTAGTGTCGAGTTTTTTACATGGTTGATGTTTGTATATTAAAGAAACATCCAAATTGCTCAAAACAAATCACATTACAAAAAACACTTCTAGAAATATTAATTCCTCCATTTTGTAACATAAAATAGTTTTTATTAACTAAGGTGATTTCACACAGAAAAACTTATCTTATTTGAATTTAATGTCTACTTAAAATCACTTACTCTTATATTCAATGCAAGTTTACTATTGTACAGTAATGAGAATAATTATAAGACATTCCTAAATTTTATTTTTCACGCGTTTAAATTTTGGGATTGTACGCAATTGTAAACGTTTCAATCATCAAGTAAATGCATGAAACTTTTTTCTATGTATAATGTGTTCATAATCTTAAAAGAAAACCACTTATTTTGCATTAGTCACATTTGTAACTTAATTTTTATTTACATTTTCGATAAAAATATTATATTTGCAAATACAGCAAATTTTAGTTAATAAATCATTTTAAAGGCTTTTTAAAAAAATTTTACAAACATCCAACTGCGTAATTTTTATTCTACATGATATTTGGATAATTAATTTTGATCAAAAAAAAGTTTCAAGTCAATCCAGTCATGTTCAAACCGCAGACAAATAATAAGAATTTTTAAGCATCGTGAAATTAACCATTTTTGATTTTTTTTTTTTTGCCAATTTATTGTTAAATAAGTTAATTTTTGTCAATATGCTAGGTAAAAATCACATGAAAACGCATATTTTATGTTATTTCAACTAATTTATTTAGAAACGTAGTATATATATTTAGAAACATACAAAATAAAACATTTTTACACTAATATTCGTAATTATTGAAAACCTTTTGTTTTTAATAATTAAATTAAAAAAATTCATTTTAATTTATTTATTGTTTAACTTATTTATTTTATTAAATAAAAAGCGAAAATAGGCTGGTCATTTTGCATTGTGTTATAATTGCAAAAATAAATTTTTATCGAAAATGTAAGTAAAAATTAAGTTACAAAAGGGAATCAATACAAAATAGGCGGTTTTCTTTTAAGTTTATGAACACATCATATAAAAAAAAAAGTTTCATGCATTTATTTGAACATGCATTGATTTAAACGTTTACGATAACGTACAAGCCCAAAATCTATCCGCATGAAATATAAAATTTGGAGGTGTCTTATAATTTTGACCACTACTGTACATTGTCGGCCACGTGTGTAGAATATTTGTATTGATAATTATAATAAATAAAAATATTTACGGCCAATGGAATATGTACTTATTGTTTTATAATTTATAGATGTAATGCTCACATATGTGAATTAATAAATCTCTATGTTGTGTTATAGCATTCTTGGCTGTAATTTGCCAAATGGGCGTTAATCATAAAATAGGCATTATAGTGGTGGCACAGAACACAGTACTAACGTTAAAATAATAATCATAATAAATGCGGTATACGATTAATTATTATATTATTATATTCAACGTCGTCAAGATGTTGTTGTCTTTATTGTCTTTCCAAACACTCGTAGGACGTGCACATCCTCTTAACGCGAGCTATATGCAAATAAGGTCTTAAGAGCCTATATAATCGTGCTGCATAATTGGCTATGCAAATTATATAGATGAACAAAATACTTTAAGGAAACAGTGGCAAAGCACTGGGGAAATGGTAGGCCAGAAATGTTAAAATTTAAAGCAGGAACATATCTCCTAACCAAATGTGTGTAATTGTGTTACAAGAATTCATATGAGGTGTATAGAACCAAAAACGTAATTATTTTTCTTTAACAAGACTGTTCTGGTTCAACTGCAAAACTTATATTGGTTTTATAGTAAGTATTGTGTACTAGTGTATGACTAAAATATTATAGAGTTTTACATGAATTTCTTCGTAATCTCTCAAATGAGTTTTGAGAGAACATGAAAATAAAAAGATATTTAACATTTGCAAAAAATATTTCTTTCTATAATCTACTTAAATAAACCATCAATAATCAAGTTAACATAAATATTTTAGGCTATTTTTATAATTTAGTTCATAAATTTAATTCTTATAAAATATCCATAATTCACTGTTTTTTAATTGAAATTGACAATTTTCTCAGAATCAATATTTTACATGTGTACAATATTTGTGTTACGAAGGCATAAAAATGAAAATAGTTTCTTATTCAAAAATAAAATTAATGATTGACAATAACAAAGTAATTGTTTTTAATAATTACCTGTTTGATTACACACGAAATGTATTGAAATTTAAAAATTGTGCACAAGAACACAAAGGCAATTAATTTTGTATTGAGATAATACGATACCCACTTGTCATTGTAATTTTATACAATGTTATTATTGTGTACTGATGTTTCAGTGTTGCAGATCATACTTAAGTTATTAAAAGTAATAATGTACTAGGTCTAACTTGCTTAATCAAATGCACATAATATATTTTGATGGTTGTATTAAAATCTCCTCTTTCTTTTTAAGTAAAAGCAAATGTCATAGATTCTCATCAGTGAAGTCTATTACATTAAATAAGTTGTGCTAATCAATTCTACTTAAATTATTATGATCTCATTTAACGGATTGGTATGGACTAGTATGAATAAGTATGCTTAACTAATTTCATCAAAAAACTAGAATTAAGATAATGAATGACTATTCATTATCTTTACTAGTCAAAAGTAATTGAATTTCAGAAGAATAATTAAAACATTGTGATAAAAACAATCTTGACAAATTCATTTAGTAAGTTTATCTACGAAAAATTTGTATTTCTTAAAATATTGTTATTCAATTTTTCGTTAATCCTAAGTAAATTTGTTTTATAACTTTAAAACGTTAAATTACTATTTAATAAAGTAGATAAAAATTAAAAAACTATTAATATTTACAGTACTTATATTTGGTTAAAAAAATTTGAACAAGTCAATAAAATTTTACTAACTTTTTCAAATTTTTCTTCTCTCTCTATATATAAATAGCTTAACAAAGTACAATGCTATTGTTCATCTTGTCTAAATGTTTGTTAAAATTGGAAAATTTTGATTACAGATCAAAATGTTTTATGACAATATTATAGAATAGCCAGAAGACTTACCAATGTATATCCAATTACATCCATTGGGAACAGAACTAATAAAAGAATGTTTAAATAGTTGTGTATTTGTCTAACATCTCAAGGTGTATCTATAGTGTAAAAATAATTAACGTTATAATAACTTGTACCTGCCTAGATTTTTTTATATCGTTTGACCGTGTCGGGATGATCGTGTTAGACGGAGTTGCTTAATGGTCGTGTACATACGCACGCACACAGGCGTTAGTAAAATAAATTGAGTTTTCAATTCCTCGAGGCCTCCGCCTGTCTTCGGTAACAAACACACACATAAACGATCATCAGTCATCCAGTCTCCGAGTACTTGACAGCAAGTCCAGATTGAAAATTTCGTTTGCCACTCGCATTATCACAGAAATGAATCAGCAAGTCGTTTTCTACATTTTGTTTTATTTTTAATAACATAATATTTAAATGCAAACAAATTCAAGTATAATTACTGGATACCAAAATGATGTTTTGTGATATATTCCATCGTAATTAGACTTAAATGCTTCCGGCAAGTCAAATTTGGGTGATTTTTTATACTTATTTCAATAGTATTTTATTAAATTATTGCTTTGATGACGTGATGATAACACCTATAAACTGTTATTCTTTTCAGTGTTTTCCATCAGTTATAAATTTACTGAAAAGTGTTATCTGTTTCTGTCTACGAAGACCGTATAACTTACAGTTCCAAAATAGTTGTAATGCGAACGAATTATATTTATAATTAACGTTATGAAGTACATATATGACTTTTGTTTGTGCAGCGCTAGTGAACATATAACTCAGCTCGGGATATCGAGTTTCACCTATTAGATTGACAAATGATCCCTATAATTAACCATACAGAAATTTCTATTTTGCAATAACTTGAGTGCAACACATTTCTAAGTGTACGGAAATATATTTTCTAATTTAACTTGTACAGATTTTATATCAAGGTGGATCATCAAAAGTTATCCCGATAAACTAAACAACTTGTGTACTCTGATTTGTATAACAAGAAATGTTCAGTCTGTCGTAAGCTAATATAACATTACTTTTGTATGAAATAATAAAGAAATAATCAAAATAATGACACTATTGTACTTTTTTGCACCTCCGTTGTTCATACACATTACACACCTAAAGAGTGAAATAACTGTGTGCTTTTAATTAAAAAGTTCCGAAGAAATAATTCCCGTCGATGTGATGATGGCGGTCGATGTGTCGGCACTGCCTTTCAAATTGTATTACATACAATCCTATAGACGAAGGAAACGACGGCACGGGAGTTTCTGCGGACCAAGTGAATATTATATTATTATTCTGTTGTACGCCAGCAGTTCGGGGGGGTAGTAGTCGTGTGTCAATTTTTTGATTGGCAGTGCGGAAATTAACTTTGTATAATATTACTCGAGCCGGCGGTATCTAAGGAGAATTCATCATTTTGCAACCCTCCGGTTTAGCATTCCACCTACCCAAGGTTACTGTCAATGCACTTTGGATATAGATAGGTGTTGCGCTGAAACGGTTACATTTACATTATTTCCCTCGTGACATTTGAAATTGTTTTTTTCTTGAATTACACGTATTTCGTGAGCAGCTAATCCGAGTAATCGGTAAATGTAACATTTAACCAAGTGCGTTTTACAAAAAATAAAAACAGACGAGACAGATATAAATTACAGTTGTCGTTTTTAATTGTTGCAGTTGTTTTAAACGACTTGTATTACATACTATGTACGACTTGTATTTAACAACAGGCCCACTCGATTAAACTGGCGAGTGTCGCAGTTAATGAATTTTTCAAAGTTTTCACCTTAATAAGGAAATTATTACAGTCAAAACGGGTATAAAAGCTAAACAATAAAAATCGACGATAAAACATTTACCTGGGCGAGCACAAACGAAATTTCAACTACAGAATCGGACAGTCTTGACGTTCTCGGTTTTTGTTTAATTAACCAACTACTCCTATTCGAACAGGAAGTATTAATAATCTGTGGCGACAAGTGTTGGCGTCATACAAGATTTACACGTGTGCGTTGTTTATATGTCATATTATTAAGCGTCGGGAGTTGGCCGAGTTATAATCACTAAAAAAAACACACTGATTGAAAAACGCGAGGCGAGTGGAAAAAAGCAAATGCCGCTAGGTTCATAAATCAAACGAAAGACTCGTTTGCTGTCGCGTGACTAATGAAGTTTGACGTGTCAATATTTTATTATTATTTTCTACGCCCAGAGATCAAAAGACTCGCGGTAATCGTAAGGCGGCGGCGGCGGGTAAGATGATCAGTACAACGCGTTTTCCAACAGACGCGTACCTGTTGATAATGCAATATGATGTAACATTATTATTACATCGGTGAAACACCCGGCCCAGCTAATGGTATGTAATCGTTTTTCAATCGGCGGCGGTGACAGCGACTAATTGTATCCGACGCTATTAATAATATTGTTATTATTTACTATGATTATTTCTATAAGGTGTTTGGTTCGTCATTCCGGACCATCGCCTGTGTCAGCGTCCCTCAAGAACCAATCGAGATGTCAAACCGATAACCTCTTTGAACAACTCTGCCGCCGAAGAGCAATAACGATTCAATTGAGCTGAGCGCCTGAGAAAGTCGCGGTTTAATCCAACTGCTTACGATAATTGAAAAATAATCATCATCGATGATATTTAGCACTCCGTTCACAACGAGTGACACTTGTGTGTGTGTGTTCACTCATTTTTAGTTTATTGGTCGGATGTGATAACAAAAGTTTTATTGGTCCGATTTCTTCATTAGTATTATAGTCATTTTGAGTAAAATAAATAAGTTATTTTACTAAATATAGTTAATTTCCAATAGAAAATTATATTGAACAAAATATTTAAATCATTTTAAAAATATATACTCATGATATAATTTTCCAGCCGATAATGTTGCATACCACTAGTTAAAAATTAATTTTTAATATCTATATTTTTAAACATTTTTTAATAATTATTGCCTTCTTAGATTTCGTTTAAATTTTTATTATTTATTACTAATAAATAGAAAATATATATGAAATTTGTATTTAATATTTCTTTTTCAAAATTTCAAAAAATTCGATTCTTACAAAAAATGTTGATAACAACTTTAGAAAAAGTACTCATTTAGTTCCAGGAATTTTAATATGAGTGATTATGGACGTGGTCTGAGTTTATGTGCAAGTATAAACTGAACCTTTCCTAAGTGCATAATTTAAAGTTTGAGTAATGCCAATTTTTGGGAACTGGGAATTTTTTTCATATGAGTTTATAAAAAATAAGCTCAAATAATAGAGAAAATGTACAAATTTGTAATTTAGTTTACGCAATATCCATAGATAACTGCGCAGTGCACATGTTATAATTTTTCATAAAAGTCGTCACGAATATTTTATAGAATTTGTGATTTTACTTAGAAAAGTGTCATACAAATTTTTGTATTGTCAATAATTTTAAGTAAAATTAAGAATATCAGTTATAAGTAACAATTGGTGAAAATTACATGTCTTTGTTTTAGCTTCAATACTATGCTAAAAATTTGATTTCTTTCAACGATACGTCAAAAGATCACAAATCGTATCTAATTAAAGATACTGCTCTTAAAAAATTAAAAAAATTCCCTCACTCCTTGTAAATGAGAGAAATCCCTAACAAATTTATACTTATAAAATCAGATAACGTCGACATTTAAAAAATTTTTATTCTTAAAACTGAATAAAACAAAATTATCTTTTTTTAAATATTTATTTAGGTATTTCCCATTCGTTTGGAATAAACTTTTTGAAAATTTGATCCTGTATCAGCTTACAGTGGGGGTTTCTTTTGCACATAAATTTAACTTTTTCAACTTAGGTTTTGAAATTGTTCCGTGATTACTCCGAAAATTAAACATATGTTAAATTAAAGTATATGTTACGAAATATATGTTAAAAAAATTGTTTTGACACCTTATCTATTCGATGTGCAAATGGCTCCGTATTTTAAAAACATGCTAATTTTGTGTTAAAACTTTCGATTGCATATTTTATTTTTTCGACTTAATATTACTTTAATTTTTTGAAGAATGTATGTATCAGTAAAAATTTATTGTAGAAGTGGTATATACATATTCCTTTAAATATTTTTTTACTATAATTTTTAATGATGCATGTAAAGAAGGCTACAGTGATGTGGTCAGTGATTTTAATAAATGTTATGTGAATGAAATTTACATTGAATGATATATAAGTATAATACATGAATAATTACTTGGTAGAGTGATTAAATTTAGTATGAAATTGATATGGAATAATTTAGTGTTGTAAATTTTACTGACAAGTATAAAAAGTTACAATGTTGTTGTAACAAGTAATTGATTTAATGTTAAACATCCGATTACTCTTAAAAAAATATTAAGAAAATATTTTTAGTATAACTAAATTTAATAAACAGATTCTTCAGTAAATAATGTAACAGATCCATCGTAACGACCAAAGAGAACAATAGAATCCCGTTTTCTTATTTAACGAACACATTATACAAGACGAATTTTAAATTATGTATGTTCATAATCAAATTAAAAATGATCTAATTAAAAAATAGTTATTAAAAGTAATATTTTAAACAGAAATTGTGCATAAAAAACCTTTTTGACATTTTTTAGTTTTATACATTTCTCAATTTATCAATTAATATAAATTTTTTAATTTATCCTTTATACCCTATAAAATACAGACAATAAACGTTTTTCTTGTTACATTATCATAATAAATTGTTAGTTTAATGAATTTTTTATTCGCTTACTAAACATTTTAAATTAGTGAAACTCTAAATACAATTTTATACACAAAACAGACTTAGTTATTCATTTGAAATCAAAACAATAATAATTTTGTATAAATATTAAGATTAGTATGGCAAATAGGTATAAAATTCATAGTGTTTATAGACAGTATTTTTTTATAAAAACTATTTTGATAAATCAATAAATAATTACGTTATGAGCAATTCAAATACATCTTTCGTATCAGAAATTCGAAGTTTACATCAAAAATATTTAATCGAACAAAAAATGTATACATTGTTGTTGTTTCAAATCGAGTTATCTCTTGTTTAAATGTTTTTTGATACATTTCTAGTTCTGAAGTTATGGAAGACTTTGAAGACAAAATCTCAGCCTTAAGTTCTGCAATATTCTTACGATCTTCTTTAGTTATAATACAATCTTTAATGGTTTCCAGCAGTAGTTTATCAGGTTCTTGGCAACGTCGAAGATACCAAAAACGTGCCATAAATTCTTCGTCAGTCATACCATTCTCTATACTATCCTTTAAACGACCAAACTCTATTTCAGTAAGGGCACGAAATCGGTATATGGTTCGTTTATCAAATTCACAATCATTCAAATCAACTATAAATAATTTTAATGTTTTATCCGTTAATAATTTTTCTAATACAATATAAATTAAAAAGTTAACTAAAAAGCATATGATTCATGTTACCTACCAATGTTTTTAAAATCGTCTATCTTTTTATTACAAAAAGGACAATTCCATATAACTCTATAGAATTTATTTGCGCAATAGTTTCCTATATTGTGACCACAGGGGGATAAGGTAACTGAGTTTGTCTCTTGTTGGCAAATATGACATGACAAATCTATACAAACGCTGCATGTTAAAATTATATAGATAGTTTGGGTTGTCAAAGTTACACCAAATATTTCTTTGATATTAATAATTATTTTAACAATAATTGTTTATTATTATAATAAATTAGTTAATATAATTACGATTGTACATAATAAAAGTTATGACATTTTAACCGGAAATCGGTAATGAAATATGTTACTATTATCTAAATAAATTTTGATATCACCAAAAAAATTTATTCATTAAATTTATTGTAATTAAATAAATAAATATATGCATATTTTCCATTACCTTCTGAATTATTTTCTGGATTATCTATAAATTAAACAGTTAATAAATTTCACTATTATTATATACACGACTACTTTATTTTATATTTTATTCCTTAAACGGAAAATTATGTAATAAATTGGCTTATAAAATAGAAAATGATGTAAATTTTCTCGTCCTTAGGTACCAAAATAAATTATTTATTATATTTATTGCAATTAAATGAATAAATATATGTATTTTTTCCATTACCTTCTGAATTATTTACTATATTATCTATAAATTAAACAGTTAATAAATTTCACTATTATTATATACATGGTTATTTTATTGCTTATAAGAAACATATGTATTAAACTAACATATAAAATAGAAAATTATTTAAAATATAATAATTAATCTATAACAATTTTTGAACTAATACATCTCGTCCACATTATGACTTCCGACTAGGTACTAAAAATGGAAATATATATAAGAAAAATATATAAAAAAATTTAGCCTTTTCAAAAATTTGTTATCAAATGTGTTAATGATATGGTTTTAATGTACTTTGTCAGGCTTATATCATGTTTTTTAGTGTATGAAATTCACAGTTCTATAAGTCTACATATTAGCCTGTTAATGCATTTGATTAAATAAATACATATAAATATGTTTTCAGTTACCATTAGATATATCTGCAGCATCCTCTATAAATTAAACAGTTGATTAATTTAACTATTATAATAAAACATATTTAATATATTTGTCTATTTTATTTTACTTTAATTAATATTGACATTAAATATGATGAATAATTTTAATTAAAATATTATAGTTTAATGAGTGGTATCAATAAAATATAAAAACAAAATTTAAATTAATTCTATTAGAATGTGAATAATAGTTAGTAAAATAATAGCTCGGTTATATACAAATAAATTTCGAATTACCTTTACATTTACATTTAAGTTTTCTTAAATTTGAAAAACCATAATTTGTATTTTTTATGAGATTTCAAAATTATTTTCATAATAATATGTCGTTCCGTACATAATTACAAAATATACTGTGTGATTATTTTAACCATAGTTACTAGATTTCCTTTAAGATAATGTTTTTTTGAAAATTAATGTTTGCATTTTGTTAGTTACATATGTATCTCATAACTATTGTAAAATGATTTATAGATCCATCTCTTATATTTTATAGGAGTGTCAACTTTATTTTTTAATTGGGAATATATGTATTAATCTATCTTATAAAGTAGAAAATGTTCTAAATAAGAAAATCATTGTTCGATTACAAAATTTTAATCATTACATTGGAAGTTATTAGTATTTAAAATATAGATTGGTGGAGAAGCTTAAATGGTGTTATTTTTATATTTAGTCATTTCTCGTCTGCACTCTTCCTCCTAGGTACTAAAAAAGAGAATATTTGAAAAAAACATTTACCCTTATCAAAAATTTGGAAGGAAATTCACAGCCTTATAGGGGTATAAATTAGCCAGTTAATGCATTTGATTAAATAAATACATCTAAGTATGTTTTCAGTTACCATTAGATATTTCTGCAGCATCCTCTATAAATTAAACAGTTGATTAATTTAACTATTGTAATAAAACATATTTAATATATTTGTCTATTTTATTTTACTTTAATTAATATTGACATTAAATATGATGAATAATTTTAATGAAGATATTATAGTTTAATGAGTGGTATCAATAATTTGAAATATAAAAACAAAATTTAACTTAAATTTCTATTAGAATGTGAATAATAGTTAGTAAAATAATAGCTCGGTTATATACAAATAAATTTCGAATTACCTTTTATTGTATCATTTAGGTTATCTGAAATTTAATATGTTTAGTCATAAGGTTATAAGTTTTCTTAAATTTGGAAATACATAATTTGTATTTTATAAGATATAAATATTATTTTCATAATAATATGTCGTTCCGTACATAATTACAAAATATACTGTGTGATTATTTTAACCATAGTTACTAGATTTCCCTTAAGATAATGTTTTTTTGAAAATTAATGTTTGCATTTTGTTAGTTACATATGTATCTCATAACTGTTGTAAAATGATTTATAGATCCATCTCTTATATTTTATAGGGGTGTCAACTTTATTTTTTAATTGGAAATATATGTATTAAAATATCTTATAAAGTAGAAAATGTTCTAAATAAGAAAATCATTGTTCGATTACAAAATTTTAATCATTACATTGGAAGTTATTAGTATTTAAAATATAGATTGGTGGAGAAGCTTAAATGGTGTTATTTTTATATTTAGTCATTTCTCGTCTGCACTCTTCCTCCTAGGTACTAAAAAAGAGAATATTTGAAAAAAACATTTACCCTTATCAAAAATTTGGAAGGAAATTCACAGCCTTATAGGGGTATAAATTAGCCAGTTAATGCATTTGATTAAATAAATACATCTAAGTATGTTTTCAGTTACCATTAGATATTTCTGCAGCATCCTCTATAAATTAAACAGTTGATTAATTTAACTATTGTAATAAAACATATTTAATATATTTGTCTATTTTATTTTACTTTAATTAATATTGACATTAAATATGATGAATAATTTTAATTAAAATATTATAGTTTAATGAGTGGTATCAATAATTTGAAATATAAAAACAAAATTTAACTTAAATTTCTATTAGAATGTGAATAATAGTTAGTAAAATAATAGCTCGGTTATATACAAATAAATATCGAATTACCTTTTATTGTATCATTTAGGTTATCTGAAATTTAATATGTTTAGTCATAAGGTTATACNTAAATTTTATTAAATAAATAAATTTAAGTATATTTTAAGTTAACAGTTATAATATTACTGAATCCTCTATATTTTATCCAATTCAAAAAATATTAGAAAAAAAGTATAACTAAAGGTTAAATTTATTTTTAATTACAAATTGGATCAATCCCGTCACAAATCTCTCTTTTGCGTGCACAACAGAAACATCCATTGGCTAGTGATTGAGCTGTAAAAAAATGAGTTTGTTTTAAGATTAAATTATTTAAAAATAGTTTTAAATCTAAATAGGAAAGCTCACTTAGTTGAGTTAATTNTTCATAATAATATGTCGTTCCGTACATAATTACAAAATATACTGTGTGATTATTTTAACCATAGTTACTAGATTTCCCTTAAGATAATGTTTTTTTGAAAATTAATGTTTCCATTTTGTTAGTTACATATGTATTTAATAACTGTTGTAAAATGATTTATAGATCCATCTCTTATATTTTATAGGGGTGTCAACTTTATTTTTTAATTGGAAATATATGTATTAAAATATCTTATAAAGTAGAAAATGTTCTAAATAAGAAAATCATTGTTCGATTACAAAATTTTAATCATTACATTGGAAGTTATTAGTATTTAAAATATAGATTGGTGGAGAAGCTTAAATGGTGTTATTTTTATTTTTAGTCTGCATTCTTCCTCCTAGATACTAAAAAGGAGAATATTCGTAAAAAACGTTTACCCTATCAAAAATTTGGAAGGAAAATCACAGCCTTATAGGGGTATAAATTAGCCAGTTAATAAATTTTACTAAATAAATAAATTTAAGTATATTTTAAGTTAACAGTTATATTATCACTAAATCCTCTATATTTTATCCAATTAAAAAAGTATTAGAAAAAAAGTATAACTTAAGGTTAAATTTATTTTTAATTACAAATTGGATCAATCTCGTGATAAATTTCTCTTTTGCGTGCAAAACAGAAACATCCATTGGCTAGTGATTGAGCTGTAAAAAAATGAGTTTGTTTTAAGATTAAATTATTTAAAAATAGTTTTAAATCTAAATAGGAAAGCTTACTTAGTTGAGTTAATTAGGTATTAGAGAGGACGTTAAATATGATTAAAAATACTATTACTAATAATAATAATAATAAATATAATATATAAGTTATCTAAATTAAGTATTTTGTTTACAATGTAAAAACATTGACTTTAATAATATAAATATTAATGTCGCAGTTTTATTTTAATTTTTGTGTATAATCTATGCTTTACATATGATTGGAACAATTATTTTTCTTAAAAAGAAACAACAAAATTTTGAATGATGGGTATTTTAATTAATTAATTAATTTAATAGCCTCAAATTATTGTTTATCAACACAGTCAATAAAATTAATAGAGAAAACAAGTTTTTCAAATAGAAAATTAGCAACGCATATAACAAAATTTAACTAAAGAAACTATACTATACCAATTAAACTGAACAGGATACTAGTAATATACAGTACTAATTTAATCATCTTCTTATATTATAAACTAATATTAATTATTATTGCTTTACTAAAATGAATATAGTGTTTCTTTGAACAAAATGAAAGATTATTATTTCAAACTTAAATTTATGTATGGTAATACAAACAGTTTTTGCAAATGTTTAAACAATATGTGTTGTTTGGAATAGTATAACGAATAAACAAAATGTTTAAGTGTCACGTAATTTTAAATTATACTTATATTTTATTAAGTAACATGGTGATGGATATGAATATCTTATAAGATATTCATATCCATAAGAAATGTTTTTTATTGATTGAAAAATTTATTTTGTAGATAATAAATTAGCGTGTTTCGTAAATAAAAGATTACTACTTATTATATTATATTNGTTGTAAAATGATTTATAGATCCATCTCTTATATTTTATAGGGGTGTCAACTTTATTTTTTAATTGGAAATATATGTATTAAAATATCTTATAAAGTAGAAAATGTTCTAAATAAGAAAATCATTGTTCGATTACAAAATTTTAATCATTACATTGGAAGTTATTAGTATTTAAAATATAGATTGGTGGAGAAGCTTAAATGGTGTTATTTTTATTTTTAGTCTGCATTCTTCCTCCTAGATACTAAAAAGGAGAATATTCGTAAAAAACGTTTACCCTATCAAAAATTTGGAAGGAAAATCACAGCCTTATAGGGGTATAAATTAGCCAGTTAATAAATTTTACTAAATAAATAAATTTAAGTATATTTTAAGTTAACAGTTATATTATCACTAAATCCTCTATATTTTATCCAATTAAAAAAGTATTAGAAAAAAAGTATAACTTAAGGTTAAATTTATTTTTAATTACAAATTGGATCAATCTCGTGATAAATTTCTCTTTTGCGTGCAAAACAGAAACATCCATTGGCTAGTGATTGAGCTGTAAAAAAATGAGTTTGTTCTAAGATTAAATTATTTAAAAATAGTTTTAAATCTAAATAGGAAAGCTTACTTAGTTGAGTTAATTAGGTATTAGAGAGGACGTTAAATATGATTAAAAATACTATTACTAATAATAATAATAATAAATATAATATATAAGTTATCTAAATTAAGTATTTTGTTTACAATGTAAAAACATTGACTTTAATAATATAAATATTAATGTCGCAGTTTTATTTTAATTTTTGTGTATAATCTATGCTTTACATATGATTGGAACAATTATTTTATATAAAAAGAAACAACAAAATTTTGAATGATGGGTATTTTAATTAATTAATTAATTTAATAGCCTCAAATTATTGTTTATCAACACAGTCAATAAAATTAATAGAGAAAACAAGTTTTTCAAATAGAAAATTAGCAACGCATATAACAAAATTTAACTAAAGAAACTATACTATACCAATTAAACTGAACAGGATACTAGTAATATACAGTACTAATTTAATCATCTTCTTATATTATAAACTAATATTAATTATTATTGCTTTACTAAAATGAATATAGTGTTTCTTTGAACAAAATGAAAGATTATTATTTCAAACTTAAATTTATGTATGGTAATACAAACAGTTTTTGCAAATGTTTAAACAATATGTGTTGTTTGGAATAGTATAACGAATAAACAAAATGTTTAAGTGTCACGTAATTTTAAATTATACTTATATTTTATTAAGTAACATGGTGATGGATATGAATATCTTATAAGATATTCATATCCATAAGAAATGTTTTTTATTGATTGAAAAATTTATTTTGTAGATAATAAATTAGCGTGTTTCGTAAATAAAAGATTACTACTTATTATATTATATTATTATTTAAATCAACTTAAATTTATATGCGTTTTCTAGTTTTTGCACATTTTAAACATGAACTCATTCTTTAGACATCGCAAAGAAAAAAAAATGTTTAAGCGCATTATAGTTTCTTAAATTATTGAGTATTTATAACTTATAAACTAACATTATATTAATCATCAATTATATTGGATACCATTATCTTTTTTTATTTTAAATTATCATGCAAATTAAGAATTATTGACATTATTTAGTAAATATGTATAAAAACAGTAGCATAGTGGGTTTTTATATATTTTCATACTATTTTTAAGTATATTTAAACATAAATATAATTATCTTTACGTCAAATAAAAAATATTTAAAAATAAACGGCAGCACGTGGCCTGCCGGAACAATTATAGATGATATCTAACAGTGATCAAAATAGATAATGTTTAATTTATAGAAATTGGTGGATTAATCCAAAAACAGAATTATCTTCTATATGATTCATTATTCCTAATTAGTAGTTCTATGATTTATAAGTATAATATATAATCAAATATCTATTATGGCAATTAAATATAGTATGAAATTGACTTTTAATAATTTAGTATTGTAATTTTTTTTAAAAATGGCAAACGTGAATAAAAATTGAAGGGCTTGACACAGAACTTTTTAGATAATAATTTGTTGTTAATTATGAATAAATGGTCTGCAAAAATATTCATCAGAGCCAATAATATACTTTTACTATTCAACTTTTCGGGTGTGGTCGTCACACTAGTTGTTGACAAAACAAAAGGTTAAAGGTTCAAATTTATAAAAAAAATATGTGAAATAATAGGTATAGACATTATGCATTTCTTTAGAAAAATTATATTGATTTGTTCATTTTTGAAAAAGTTATGGCAGTTTTAAGTAAAAAAAATTGAAAAAATTTCGAAAGTTAGCGATTTTTAAATTAGTAATTTCTTTGGAGGTTTCCAAAAAAAAAAAGTGATAGCACTTTAAAGTAAAAAATGTAAATTATAAAATCGAGAATTTTCATACAAAAATAGCATTTGATAGCCATTTTCACCATGAAGACAAGTCCAGAGGTCAAAATTTTTTTTTTCAAATTAAAGTATATTACATTAGCTTTAATTTAAGATATATATAAAAGTGTCAGACCTTCCGGAACATTTTCAAAAGTTAATTTTTTGTGAAAAAGTTGTCTTTTAACTCCCCCCTGTGGGCAGATAAAGGGTCAAATTTACAAAAAAAATATATCAAATGATAGGTAAAGACATCAAGCATCTATATAAAAAAAATTTATATTAATATGCTCATTTTTGAAAAAGTTACGGCACATTTTAGTAAAGAAAATTGAAAAAATTTCGAAAATTAGCGATTTTTAAATTTGTAATTTCTTTGGAGGTTTCCCTTATATACGTGGAACGTGCGAAATTTTTTTCAATTTTTGTGGGTAATGTCTGCGACTAGTTACGATTCGTGATTTTTTGATATATTGTTGAATGATATCAGTTCTGTGAGAGCTGAAAAAAGTGGTATCAGGCACAAAAAAAAAAAAACCTTCTCAGCTTCGCATTGAAGCTAATAACCAAAAATTTATAAGTTAAAATGAAATTCAACAGTACAACTGTGGATGAAATCATAGGTGAAACTAGGCGCAGTATATTTTTGAATATCAGTATATTATAAAATACTATAACATATAGTTTATAGGGAATAACGGACTATAGTTCTGAATATTTCAATTGTAACAATAAAAATACAAAAAAAAAGTTCCTGATCACATATAAATCTAATAAATATAATTATTTATTCCTCATAAAATTTTCTATTTAATGATTCTAAATAAATTCTAAACTTGCAAGTTGAGCTAAAAATTTAGGTTAGTAAAGTATATATCGGTCTATGATTATTAAAAAATATTTAATTTTAATGATATGATTTTATTGTGTCGTTCAATATAAAAACGAATGTTATACTAATATTAACTTGGAGGTAATTAATTAAAAAAAGTTTTTTTGAAGGGGCTATTTTTTACATAAACATAATTCTGAGATATTTGTCTGAATTTATAGAGTTAATAGATTTTTTTCAATATCTGGTGATTAAAAGCTTAACAAGATTAAAATCGTGTTCTTTCGATGTATTGATCATTAAAATTGGATAAGTGAGAGCTGAAAAAAGTGAATGACAGACACAAATTCAAAATAGTAATATATTTTAATGTGAATAAGAGAGTTCTTTTCACAAGGGGAGACTAAAGTGATAGAATTCTTGATATTCATTGAATATTTTGATTGAATGTTATTTGTTATTCATTTTGAATTATTTTTCCACTTCAATAAAGAATTAAGAAAAAAAATGCAAAAAAAGTCATTTTTGCTGGCGGGGTTCTAAATTTGTACCCCAACCATATAAGACTGTATAATATACAACGCAGCCACCGTTAATTACTTGAATATGTAAATAATAAATAATAATTTAAGCTAGTTCAAAAATTTAAAGTCGCTTTTCTTAACATTGAGAAGATAAAGTAATCAAAATAAAATAAAATAAAATTTATAATAAATGTATGTTAGATTCATATAACTTTTATAAAAATTTGTGAACTCATAACTATGCCATACACTTGTAAGGTGTTCAAAAAAAAAAATTTGAACACAAAAATAGCATATTTTTTTACTAGGCAGCCATTTGCATATAGAAGACAAGGTGTCGTGACAAATTTTTTTTTTTGAACAATTAGTCTTTATTATAATTTTTAATTTGACATATATTTAAAGAACTCAGTATTTCCGGAACATTTACAAAATCTAAGTTGAAAAAGTTGCTATTTTGAATCCGACCATGTGAGCATATTTTCAAAAACTTTATATCAAATTAAAGGGAAATGCCTAAGGCTTTATTATAAAAAGAAATTATTTGAATTCGTTCATTTTTCAAAAAGATATACCGTTTTATAAAATAAAGTGAACAAATTATTGAAAATTATTGATTTTTAAAATCGTAATTTTTTATGAGATTTGCCTATTTACAGTGAACAAGAGAAATTTTTTCAATTTTTAAGGGTAATATACTAGATACAATCTTTTGATGTATCATTGAAAGAAATCGGTCCAGTGAAATCCGAGAAAAAGTGGCAACTGTTTTTTTGAATTTTGAATAAATTTACTGGTCTACAAGGAAATTTCCTTTCCCAAATGATGACTAAAAAAATCTAGGTTAAAATGAAATTCAATATTCAACATCAGAGGACAAACTCTTAGGCTCGATCCAACTAGACTATGTCCTGAATTAATATTTAGGATCCCTTTTTGGATAATTATCGTAAAACTTGAAAGGACAAAAGTAAATGCTAAAAATGTTGGAATGGGCAGCTACCTACTCTCTTCGTACGCTAAAACCGCCACCGCTTTGTGGTGACACATGGATAAACCTAAATGGTTCTCAAATATTTTTAGTAGATAGGCAGGTAGAAAATCAACTAGGTAGAAATGATAATCTACCAAAAGTCGGTCCAATTATTTTTAGTCTGGAGGTCTACTGTGTCAACGCACATAGTCAGAATAGCGCTCAACAATTTACGACCTATTATTTTCGAATTTGTTATAATTTTTTCTCAATAAGCCCTAAAATTTAGAGAGCCGTGGAGCACTTAATATTAAATGGAATAACATATTTTTTTTATTAATCTAAATCTAATGGTGTACAAAAAAAAATAGGGTTGCCATTTGAAAGTCTGAAGTTGATACAAGTTTTGAGCATAAACATTTCTGTTGATCTACAGATTTTTCAAAAAGTTTTGGCAATTTAAAGTTGAAAATATAAAATTGAAAATTTTAACACAAAAATAGCATGTTTTTAACTACGGCAGCCAAATTTTTTTTTTTATTTATAGTTAGTAACATATGCTTTCATTTAACATTTGTTTAAAAGACGTAATATTTCTGGAATATTTTCAAAAGTTAAGTAAAAGTTAAGTTGACTTTTGAAAAAAAGTTACTATTTTAAATCTCCCCATAAGCAGTTTAAGTGACAGATTTTCAAAAAAATGATATTAAAGGAAAGGATTTTTAATATATATATTATAATTTAAAGGTTTTAATATAAAAATGTCAAAATTTACCGATTTTAAAAATCGTAGTTTTTTGGGGGATTTTCACTATTTACAGGGCACGAGGGAAATTTTTTCAATTTTTGAGGGTAATGTTTTTAACTAGACACCATTTGCTTGTTCTGACGTTTCGGACTCAACTGTAAACATGGATATATCCTCAAGCACTTCAAGCAACAAAACAATCTATGAAAGTTTTAACACATTCATAGACATCATTTGTGATTTTTTGGAGTATCATTGAGAAAAATCGGTCCTGTGAGAGCTAAGAAAAAGTAGTGAAAGATACAAAAAAAAAAATAACCATAGTAAAGCACATCAAGGTAAAATAAATACCTTCTCAGCTTTGCATCGAAACTAAAAAAATTAATATCTCTTTTAGCATTACATCGAATTATTGATGAATACAGCCAATGACGATATTTTTTGCTACTTTTACAAAAAACATTGTTTATTTAATAATTTTTTTATTCGTCAACGAAACATTATACATTAATAAGCATTAAACCAATAAATATTTAACTACACAGTTTAAAAAATTTTGTTACAATGTTTTACATAAAAATTAAATTAGGATATCTATAAATAATTACGTATAAATAAAATCAAGGTAATTCTTTCGTATATAAAGTTCATATTTTTCATATGGTATTTGGAATGCTCTATAAAATGACGATATCATACTATATTCTTTTTAATTTAATATTTGTTGAAAATGATTTTTATACACATCTATTTCTGAAATTTCGCCAGACAAAAGTTTCTTTTTTAGATCTTTGATATATTTACGAATATCATTAGTTATAATAGAAGTCTCAATTTTATACAGCAAAAATTCATTAGGTTCTTGGCAACGTCGAAGGTACCAAAAACGTGCCATAAATTCTTCGTCAGTCATACCTTCTTGAATTCTAGACTTTAAATTGTTTATCTCATTTTCAGTAAGGACACGTAATCGGTACGGGCTCTGTTTTTCAAATTCATGATCTGTCAAACTAACAAAAAATATATAATTAAAAATATTTTATTCATTATCATTTTTCCAAAATTATTTTAATTAAAAAGTTAGCTTAAATGTACATAAATCATGTTACCTACCTAAGTTTTCAAAATTTTCTATCTTTCTTTTACAAAAAGGACTATCAAATTCACCTCTTGAGAATTTATTTGCACAATAGTTTCCTACAATGTGACCACAGGGGGAGATGGTAACTGAGTTTTCCTCCCGTCGGCAAAAATGACACGACAAATCTATACAAACACTGCGNTTGGCAAATATGACATGATAAATCTATACAAACACTGCATGTTAAAAGTATTTAGGTAATTTGGATTATTAAAGTTAAACCAAATATCTCTTTGATATTGATGATTGAATTGACAATAGTTGTTATCATTAGTTAATTTATTACGACTGTAAATAATAAAAGTTATGATATTTTAACCGAAAATCGGTAATTAAATATTTTATTATAATCTCAATAAATTTAGTTATCAGCAAAAAATGTATTTATCATATTTATAACTAAAAACCCAGCACAGGGGGTCGCGGCACAGTGGTGACGTGGTATACATGGATCAAGTATAATGATATCTGACAGTGATTAAAATCACTATCAAAAAAAAACGCTTCGATGCAAATCTTTAGATAGTGTTTAATTTTAAAAAATTGGAGGATTATTCCAAAAGCTTCATAAACTGCTAGTTCCTTATTAATATCCTGATTAAGATAAGTATGTCGAATGAAAAAGGGATTATTAAAAAATAGAATTTCCCATAAAAAAATTATATTGATCAATACATTTTTCAATAAGTTATAGCATTATAAAGTTAAAAATGTAAAAAATAAAATTGAGAATTTTCACACAATAATCTCATTTGGTAGCCATTTTCATCGTGAAGACAAAATAAAGTCCGAAATTTGTTTTTTACATAATAAAGTAGATTACATTAGCTTTAATTTAATATATATAAAAAAGTGTCAGACTTTCCGGAACACTTTCAAAATTTAAGTTGAAAAAGTGAATTTTTTGTGAAAAAGTTGTCATTTTGAATCCCCCCTGTAGGCAGGTTAAGGGTTAAATTTATAAAAAAAGTATACCAAATGATAGGTAAAGACATCATGCATCTACAAAAAAAAAGAATTATATTGATCCATACATCTCNGTTTCCTACAATGTGACCACAGGGATAGATGGTAACTGAGTTTGTCTCTTGTTGGCAAATATGACATAATAAATCTATACAAACGCTGCATGTTAAAAGTATTTAGGTAATTTGGATTATTAAAGTTAAACCAAATATCTCTTTTATATTGATTATTGAATTGACAATAGTTGTTATCATTAGTTAATTTATTATGACTGTAAATAATAAAAGTTATGATATTTTAACCGAAAATCGGTGATTAATTATTTTATTATAATCTCAATAAATTTAGTTATCAGCAAAAAATATATTTATCATATTTATAACTAAAAACCCAGCACAGGGGGTCGCGGCACAGTGGTGACGTGGTATACATGGATCAAGTATAATGATATCTGACAGTGATTAAAATCACTATCAAAAAAAAACGCTTCGATGCAAATCTTTAGATAGTGTTTAATTTTAAAAAATTGGAGGATTATTCCAAAAGCTTCATAAACTGCTAGTTCCTTATTAATATCCTGATTAAGATAAAGTATGTAGAATGAAAAAGGGATTATTAAAAAATAGAATTTCCCATAAAAAAATTATATTGATCAATACACTTTTCAATAAGTTATAGCTTTATAAAGTTAAAAATGTAAAAAATAAAATTGAGAATTTTCACACAATAATAGCATTTGGTATCCATTTTCATCGTGAAGACAAAATAAAGTCCGAAATTTGTTTTTTACATAATAAAGTAGATTACATTCGCTTTAATTTAATATATATAAAAAAGTGTCAGACTTTCCGGAACACTTTCAAAATTGAAGTTGAAAAAGTAAATTTTTTGTGAAAAAGTTGTCATTTTGAATCCCCCCCTGTAGGCAGGTTAAGGGTTAAATTTTTAAAAAAAGTATACCAAATGATAGGTAAAGACATCATGCATCTACAAAAAAAAGAATTATATTGATCCATAGGGGGGGATTCAAAATCATTATACTTGATCCATGTATACCACGTCACCACTGTGCCGCGACCCCCTGTGCTGGGTTTTTTTTTTTTAAATATATGTATCTAATATAATTTTTTACTAAAGCTATTTCAATTAATTCTAAGCAAATTATTTTATGTATAAACATTTTTTTATAAAAATAAAGAAAAAAATCAAGTTTCCCCATTTTATTATTATATCAAAATACTACTAGCACTTCGCTAATTTGAATAAGATTATGATTTCAAATATATTTTATTCGTGATGTTTTTTCTTTAGCTACTGCAATATAATTTTTTTTAATTTATTTATAAAATAAAAATATAACATCGTCCTTGTAAAAAATGTACAAGTTCGGTTTAAAACAAATATACATGTTCATTTAAAGTATTTTCAAAAAATTTACCTTTTTTTGTTATTATATTTTAAAATATTTCCATAATAAGTTTGCAAACATTATTATGTATTTTTTTAAATTCAAGAATATCATCTTATCTTAAGCGTCAACTTGCCCCACTCTTTACTAAAATTAGACAGATTTTCAAAACTGATTTGATATAAAATTTTTAACAACAATTTTACTGACTAAATTTTTTTCTAAATCAATCACTTGTGTGTAATAAATTTATTATTAATCATGTGTATTTAACCCTCCCACAGTTTTTTTTTCTGGAAGATAAACAACAATAAATTTAGCTTCGATGCGAAGCTAAGAAGGTATTGGTTTTACTATGATGTGTTTTTTTTTTGTGTCTGTTACCACTTTTTCTCAGCTCTCACCGAACAGATTTCTTTCAACTATACGACAAATGATCACAAATTGTATGTAGTCGAAGACATTATCCTCAAATTGAAAAAATTTCCCTCGTTCCCCGTAAATGGGGGAAACCTTCAAAACATTTACAAATTTAAAAATCGCTAATTTTTGAAATTTTTTCTACTAAAAACTGCCATAACTTTTTCAAAAATGAACATATCAATATAACTTTTTTTTTTAAAGATGCTTGATGTCTGTACCTATTATTTGGTATATTTTTTTCATAAATTTAACCCTTTACCTTCCCACAGGGAGGGATTTAAAATGACATTTTCAGAAAAAATAACTTTTTCAACTTAACTTTTGAAAGTGTTCCGGAAGGTCTGACACTTTTATATATGTCTTAAATTAAAGGTAATGTAATGTAATTTATTATGAAAAAAAAAAATTTTNATAAATTTAACCCTTTACCTTCCCACAGGGAGGGATTTAAAATGACATTTTCAGAAAAAATAACTTTTTCAACTTAACTTTTGAAAGTGTTCCGGAAGGTCTGACACTTTTATATGTATTTTAAATTAAAGGTAATGTAATGTAATTTATTATGAAAAAAAAAAATTTTACCTCTAGACTTGTCTTCGTGATGAAAATGGCTACCGAATGCTATTTTCGTGTGAAAATTCTTGATTTTATTTTTAAAATTAAACACTATCTAAAGATTTGCACTGAAGCGTTTTTTTTTGATAGTGATTTTAATCACTGTCAGATATCATTATATTTCGGGAGAGCGGCGATCGNACTGAAGCGTTTTTTTTTATAGTGATTTTAATCACTGTCAGATATCATTATATTTCGGGAGAGCGGCGATCGGTATGATGAGCCGCGGCCTCATGGTCGCGGACATCGAGTTTGGCGACGGCTTCGTAGCTTCGAGGATTGGCGGCATTGACGTCATGAGCTGCTACTCGTCGACAAACCAGCCGATCGGCCCTCTCCTAGATGATGTCGCCCACTGCCTGAGGGGCAGACGTTCCTCGGGTCCGCGGTGTGGCAGGGACGAACTCGTCGCCGGGGACTTTAACGCTAAGTCCCCGGTATGGGGATCCGCTTCGGCGGACAGGCGTGGCAAAGAACTGTTGGACGTCATGGCTGCCTTAGTGCTGTCGACGGCCAACAGAGGAACCACCCCGACGTTCTTGGGTAACACCTGGAGCTCGGTGGTGGACGTCACGCTGGCGTCGCCGTCGGTTCTCGAACGTATTGCCGGTTGGTCCGTTCTCTCCCACGTGGAGAACATGAGCGACCACTGGTACATCAGGTTCGAGTGCACCGACGGCAGGCGTCCTCGGACGAGGCCGGACCTACAGCCTCGCGGCACTCGCAGCGGCTGGAAAGTCGGCCCGGAGGCGGACGCCAATCTATTTGCGGCCGGTCTTTTGATTGCCCGATGGACGGCGCCCACTCCGCCCGATCGACTGGTTTCTGCGGACGAGGTGGCGAAAGAGCTTGACCGGAGAGTCGAAGTCGTTTGCGACTTCGCACTCAACAGAAAGCGTCCGCCACCTACCCGGGGACTTCCCGTTCACTGGTGGAACGCGGAGGTGGCTGCCTTGTGAAGCGACTGCGTCAGAGCGAGGAGAGCACTGACGCGTTCCAACAGGCGTGGGCAGGCAGAATCCGATCCGGACAATCCGGATCCCAGAGAGTTGCTGAGGGAGGCCCGGAAACGGCTGAAGCTCGCCATCAGGCGTAGCAAAGCGCGTTGCTGGGCCGACCTCGTGAAGTCGGTGGATTACGACCCTTGGGGGAAATCCTATAAGGTCGTGATGCGCAAGTTGCGCGGCCCACCGACTTCAGGGCAACTGGAGGTGGAGACGTTGGAACAGACGGTCCACGCGCTGTTCCCGACGCATCCGCCTCTACCACCCCTGGGAGACTGGCTGTCCGTCGGAGACAACACGACCGTCGAGGATTTCACCCGAGAGGAGATATCCGCTGCGGTAGTGAGAGTTCCGGGAAGAAACACCGCATCCGGTCCGGACAGCANCGCCCGATGGACGGCGCCCACTCCGCCCGATCGACTGGTCTCTGCGGACGAGGTGGCGAAAGAGCTTGACCGGAGAGTCGAAGTCGTTTGCGACTTCGCACTCAACAGAAAGCGTCCGCCACCTACCCGGGGACTTCCCGTTCACTGGTGAAACGCGGAGGTGGCTGCCTTGAGAAGCGACTGGGTCAGAGCGAGGAGAGCACTGACGCGGTCCAACAGGCGTGGGCAGGCAGAACCCGATCCGGACAATCCGGATCCCAGAGAGTTGTTGAGGGAGGCTCGGAAACGGCTGAAGCTCGCCATCAGGCGTAGCAAAGCGCGTTGCTGGGCCGACCTCGTGAAGTCGGTGGATTACGACCCTTGGGGGAAATCCTATAAGGTTGTGATGCGCAAGTTGCGCGGCCCACCGACTTCAGGGCAACTGGAGGTGGAGACGTTGGAACAGACGGTCCACGCGCTGTTCCCGACGCATCCGCCTCTACCACCCCTGGGAGACTGGCTGTCCGTCGGAGACAACACGACCGTCGAGGATTTCACCCGAGAGGAGATATCCGCTGCGGTAGTGAGAGTTCCGGGAAGAAACACCGCATCCGGTCCGGACAGCATACCGAACCGGGTGTGGGGTCTCGTCCACGAGCTCGCACCGCAGTGGTTAGACAGGGTATTAAACGTGTGTCTCTGCGAGTGTGAAATCCCGCCCCGATGGAAGAGGGCGAGGTTGGTGCTCTTGCGGAAAAGCGACAAGCCCGAGGGAGTCCCCTCGTCGTACCGGCCTCTCTGCATGCTGGAAGACGTGGGGAAGATCCTCGAGCGGCTGTTGGCCACCCGCATAGAGCATCACCTGGCGACGGTCGGTGGGCTGGCGGACGGCCAGTTCGGGTTTAGGAAAGGGAGGTCGACGGACGACGCGGCCTCCCTGTTCCAGCAGCTGGCCGTAAGGGCCAAAAACGGACCGGGCTTCTGCGTTGCGGTGAGCCTGGACATCCTGATGTTGGGAAGCCGGGAGGCGTGGAGGCTTGTCCAGGCGTTCGCCGAGTCCGTCTTGAAAAAGAAGGAGGAAGCTGAACGCCTGAGACAGAGGCAGCCGTGCCGCCCAGTACAGGAGGACCTAAGGCGCTGGTTTAGGCCGGCGCCTTAGGTATTCGTGTTTTAACCTTTACTCCGTCTGATGCCATTTCATAAAATAAAATATGATTTGAGGGGCTGCCATCATAGCCAGTCCATCCGGCCAGTGAGCGGCTATCTTCACTGGTTGCGTTGCCGTTTTTCGAAATTGTCGAAATTTTTTACCTTTTTTTCTTAAAATTGAACAAAACAAAAATGTCTTGTTTTAAATATTTGTTTTAGGTATTTCCCATTCGTTTGGAATTAACTTTTTGAAAATTTGATCGTGGATATGCTTACAGAGAGAGTTTCTTTTGCACAAAAATTTAACTTTTTCAATTAAAGTTTTGAAATTATTCCGTGATTACTCCGAGAATTAAACATATGTTAAATTAGAGTATATGTTACGAAATATATGTTAAAAAATTTGTCTTGACACCTTATCTATTCGATGTGCAAATAGCTCGGTATTTTAAAAACATGCTAATTTTGTGTTAAAACTTTCGATTGCATATTTTATTTTTTCGACTTAATATTACTTTAATTTTTTGAAGAATGTATGTATCAGTAAAAATTTATTGTAGAAGTGGTATATACATATTCCTTTAAATATTTTTTTACTATAATTTTTAATGATGTATGTAAAGAAGGCTACAGTGATGTGGTCAGTGATTTTAATAAATGTTATGTAAATGAAATTTTAATTGAATGATATATAAGTATAATACATGAATAATTACTTGGTAGAGTGATTAAATTTAGTATGAAATTGATATGGAATAAATTAGTATTGTTAATTTTACTGACAATATAAAAAGATACAAAGTTGATGTAACAAGTAATTGATTTAATGTTCCGATTAAATATTAAGAAAATTATTTTTAGTATAACTTAATTTTATAAACAGATTGTTCAGTAAGTAACAAAACAGATCCATCATAACGAACAATGAGAATTAATAGAATCCCTTTTTCTTATTTACCGAACACTCTATACAAGTCGAATTTTAAATTATGTATATTCATAATCAAATAAATAATGATCTAATTAAAAAATAGTTATTAAAAAATAACATTTGAAATAGCGAATATGCTAAGAAAAACCTTTGTGACACTTTTTAGGTTTATACATTTCTCAATTTATCAATTAAAATAAACTTTTTAATTTATCCTTTATACCCTATAAAACACAGACAATAAAAATTTTTCTTGTTACATTATCAAAATAAATTGTTTGTTTAATGAATTTTTTATTCGCTTACTAAACATTTTCAATTAGTGAAACTCTAAATAAAATTGTATACACAAAACAGACTTAGTTATTCATTTGAAACCAAAACAATAATAATTTTGTTTAAATATTAAGATTAGTATGGCAAATAGGTATAAAATTCATAGTGTTTATAAACAGTATTTTTTTATAAAAACTAGTTTGATAAATCAATAAATAATTACGTTATGAGCAATTCAAATACATCTTTCGTATGTCAAATTCATGGTATTTATCATATAAATTTATTCGATCAAAAAAAAATTCCAATGCTGTTGTTTCAAATTCAGATATCTCTTGTTTAAATGTTTTTTTATACATTTCTAGTTCTGAAGTTATGGAAGACTTTGAAGACAAAAGATGAGCCTTAAGTTCTGCAATATTCTTACGATGATTTTTATTCATAAAAAAATCTTTAATGGTTTCCAGCAGTAGTTTATCAGGTTCTTGGCAACGTCGAAGAAACCAAAAACGTGCCATAAATTCTTCGTCAGTCATACCATTCTCTATACTATCCTTTAAACGACCAAACTCTATTTCAGTAAGGGCACGAAATCGGTATATGGTTCGTTTATCAAATTCACAATCATCCAAATCAACTATAAATAATTTTAATATATTATCCATTAATAATTTTTTTATAACAGTATAAATTAAAAAGTTAATATAAATGCACATGAAATATGTTACCTACCTAAGTTTTTAAAACCGTCTATATATTTATTACAAAAAGGACATATCCGTTTAACTCTTGAGAATTTATTTGCGCAATAGTTTCCTATAATGTGACCACAGGGGGATAAGGTAACTGAGTTTGTCTCTTGTTCGCAAATATGACATGACAAATCTATACAAACGCTGCATGTTAAAATTATATAGATAGTTTGGGTTGTCAAAGTTGCACCAAATATTCCATTGATACAAATAATTATTTTAACAATAATTGTTTATTGTTATAATAAATTAGTTATTTTAATTACGACTGTAAATAATAAAAGTTATGACATTTTAACCGGAAATCGGTAATGAAATATTTTACTATTATCTAAATAAATTTTGATATCACCAAAATAATTTATTCATCAAATTTATTGTAATTAAATAAATAAATATATGCATATTTTCAATTACCTTCTGAAGTATTTTCTGCATTATCTATAAATTAAACATTTAATAAATTGCACTATTATCACTTACATGACTATTTTATATTTAATTCTTATATTATTATATTATTATTTTATATTTTATTCCTTAAACGGAAAAATATGTATTAAATTTGCTTATAAAGTAGAAAATGATGTAAACTTTCTCGTTCACACTCCAACTTCAACAGTTAATAAATTTCACTATTATTATACACATGGTTATTTTATTTGCTTATAAGAAACAAATGTATTAAACTAACTTATAAAATAGAAAATGATTAATATATTAATATATTAAAATAATATAATAATTAATCTATAACAATTTTTGAACTAATACATCTCGTCCACATTATGACTTCTGACTAGGTACCAAAAATAGCTTTCTCAAAAATTTGTTATCAAGTGTGTTAATGATATGGTTTTAATGTTCATTTTCAGGCTTATATCATGTTTTTTAGTGTATGAAATTCACAGTTCTATAAGGCTACATATTAGCCTGTTAATGCATTTGATTAAATAAATACATATAAATATGTTTTCAGTTACCAGTAGATATTTCTGCAGCATCCTCTATAAATTAAACAGTTGATTAATTTAACTATTATAATAAAACATATTTAATATATTTGTCTATTTTATTTTACTTTAATTAATATTGACATTAAATATGATGAATAATTTTTATTAAAATATTATAGTTTAATGAGTAGTATCAATAATTTGAAATATAAAAACAAAATTTAACTTAAATTTCTATTAGAATGTGAATAATAGTTAGTAAAATAATATTTCGGTTATATACAAATAAATTTCGAATTACCTTTTATTGTATCATTNATTTTAATTAAGATATTATAGTTTAATGAGTGGTATCAATAATTTGAAATATAAAAACAAAATTTAACTTAAATTTCTATTAGAATGTGAATAATAGTTAGTAAAATAATAGCTCGGTTATATACAAATAAATTTCGAATTACCTTTTATTGTATCATTTAGGTTATCTGAAATTTAATATGTTTAGTCATAAGATTATAAGTTTTCTTAAATTTGGAAATACATAATTTGTATTTTATAAGATATAAATATTATTTTCATAATAATATGTTGTTCCGTACATAATTACAAAATATACTGTGTGATTATTTTAACCATAGTTACTAGATTTCCATTAAGATAATGTTTTTTGAAAATTAATGTTTGCATTTTGTTAGTTACATATATATCTAATAACTATTGTAAAATGATTTATAGATCCATCTCTTATATTTTATAGGGGTGTCAACTTTATTTTTTAATTGGAAATATATGTATTAATCTATCTTATAAAGTAGAAAATGTACTAAATAAGAAAATCATTGTTCGATTACAAAATTTTAACCATTACATTGAAAGTTATTAGCATTTAAAATAAAGATTAGCGGAGAAGCTTAAATGGTGTTATTTTTATTTTTAGTCTGCATTCTTCCGCCTAGGTACTAAAAAAGAGAATATTTGTAAAAAACATTTACCCCTATCAAAAATTTGGAAGGAAATTCACAGCATTATTGGGGTATAAATTAGCCAGTTAATAAATTTTATTAAATAAATAAATTTAAGTATATTTTAAGTTAACAGTTATAATATTAC
This sequence comes from Daktulosphaira vitifoliae, assembly GCF_025091365.1. NCBI lineage: Eukaryota > Metazoa > Arthropoda > Insecta > Hemiptera > Phylloxeridae > Daktulosphaira > Daktulosphaira vitifoliae. The sequence continues at coordinate 26,898,869 of NW_026099575.1, read as the reverse complement.
TGAATCCTCTATATTTTATCCAATTAAAAAAAACCCAGCACAGGGCGGTCGCGGCACAGTGGTGACGTGGTATAGATGGATCAAGTATAATGATATCTGACAGTGATTAAAATCACTATCAAAAAAAAACGCTTCGATGCAAATCTTTAGATAGTGTTTAATTTTAAAAAATTGGTGGATTATTCCAAAAGCTTCATAAACTGCTAGTTCCTTATTAATATCCTGATTAAGACAAAGTATGTAGAATAAAAAAGAGATTATTAGAAAATAGTATTTCCCATAAAAAAATTATATTGATCAATACACTTTTCAATAAGTTATAGCATTATAATGTTAAAAATGTAAAAAATAAAATTGAGAATTTTCACACAATAATAGCATTTGGTAGCCATTTTCACCTTGAAGATAAAATAAAGTCCGAAATTTTTTTTTTCCATGATAAAGTATATTACATTAGCTTTAATTTAAGATATATATAAAAGTGTCAGACTTTCCGGAACACTTTCAAAATTTAAGTTGAAAAAGTCAATTTTTTGTGAAAAAGTTGTCATTTTGAATCCCCCCCTGTAGGCAGGTAAAAAGTCAGATTTATAAAAAAAATATACCAAATGATAGGTAAAGACATCATGCATCTACAAAAAAAAGAATTATATTGATCCATACATCTTTCGAGAAGTTATAGCATTATAAAGTTAAAAATATAAAAAAGAATTTTTTTACAAAAATCGTATTTTTTTTATTAAGTTTAATGTCTGTTTTCACCATGAAGATAAAATAAAGTCCGAAATTTTTTTTTACCATTATAAAGTATATTACATTAGCTTTAATTTAAGATATATATAAAAGTGTCAGACCTTCCGGAACACTTTCAAAAGTTACGTTGAAAAAGTTCTACTTTCTATATGCATTTTTATGTTTTGAATCCCCCCTGTATTTAGGGAAATGGTCCGATTTAAAAAAACAGTATGTCGAATGAAAGATCTATATAAATACTACTTCTCATAAAAAAATTGTAATGATTCATACATTTTTCAAAAAGTTATAGCATAATAAAGTTAAAAATGGAAAATACAAAATCGAAAATTTTCACACAAAAATAGCATTCGGTAGCCATTTTCACCATGAAGATAAGATAAAGTCCGAAATTTTTTTTTTTCATGATAAAGTATATTACATTAGCTTTAATTTAAGATATATATAAAAGTGTCAGACCTTCCGGAACATTTTCAAAATTTAAGTTAAAAAAATTAATTTTTTGTGAAAAAGTTGTCATTTTAAATCCCCCCTTGTGGGCAGGTTAAGGGTTAAATTTATGAAAAAAATATACCAAATGAAAGGTAATGATATTTTGCATTTATATAAAAAATAATTATATTGATACGTTCATTTTTGAAAAAAATATGGCACTTTTAAGTAAAAAAAATTGAAAAAATTTTGAAAATTAGCGATTTTTAAATTTGTAATTTTTTTGGAGGTTTCCCCCATTTACGGGGAACGAGGGAATTTTTTTCAATGTTTAAGGATAATGTCTTCGACTAGATACGATTTGTGATCTTTTGACGTATC